>NC_141143.1:144723867-145044549 GCF_053477565.2 Lygodium microphyllum | reverse complement strand
ATTGAAACCTTTGTTGTATGTATTCCATGTGACAAAAGGATAAAAGTTCATTGTGGACTCCATAGAAAAATATTTAGTTAGATGGTCAAAATTTTAAGCAAAATATATACAAGAATGATAAAAATTCATTATGAACTTTCTGGGAAAATATTAGTTAGATGGTCAGGACCTCTATTGCAAGTATTTTACACAAGAGTACTTGGGACTAAAATTCTTTATGATGTTCACAAGAAAATATTTAGCCATATGGTCAAAACATGTATACCTAGATGATAGGAAGGATAATAATTATTTCTGACGTCCATAGAATAAGATTTAGCCAAATGGTCAAAGCCTCTATTGTATGCCAACAAGGATAAACAGTCTTTGTGATCTCTCTAAGAAAATATTTGATCAAATGATCAAAAACCTTTATTTCATGTACTCCACATGACAATAAGAGTAAAGATATTTTATGAGAAACATTGACCTTGTGCTTAGATGTTGAAACTACAAGGACCTCCAAAGAATAAACATATTCCACATGAGAACAAGAATAAAGATATTTTATGAGAAACATTGATCTCCTGCTTAAATGTTGAAACCAGAAGTATCTCCAAAGTATAGGAGATTTCATTCCCTATGACATGAGGCTATAAAGATTGAGGAAATTTTACCATCAATTAGAAGCTATTTGAGAATAAAATATAATTTTTATCATGGTTAAATATTTATAAATCTTATAGTACCTACTTATTCATAGTGGTCAAATGTAACATATTACATTTCATTTTTATGTTATATTATTTTACTCTAAATTATGTTATATTAATATATCATAGTATGTGCATATTATAGAATATAATATTAAAATATACTTTAAATATATATTTTAATTTAATTTAATTAATAATTAATAAATATAACTAAAATATATTAAATCATATATTATAAGATTATGCACATTTAATTTGTCCAATATGTAATGTATAATGTCATTGAGGATTTTGAAGCTAACTTAGTGATAGTTCGATAGTAGAATCTCTAACATGGAAGGATAGAGAGTATGTACGCAATATCTCTAGTTGTGGAAATAGGGGCAGTATCCTAGTATCCCAATCATGGATTCTTAGGGAGAGGGGAATTTGGTAAACATGCCCCCAATGAGAGTTTGGGGCCAGTGTCCTGGATGGGGATCTAGGGACAACACCCCCAATAGGGGGTCCAAAGGGTAGTACCCCTTCATGGGATTCTAGAGGCAACATCCCCAATGGGGGTCCAGGGGTAGTGCCCATGGTGGGGGGTTGGGAATAATGCCCCCAACGGGGGTCTGGGGGGTAGTGCCCCTTGGTGGGGGTCTAGGAGCAATGCCCCTAGTAGCGGGGGTTCAGGGGGGGAGCAGGGGGTGGGAGAGGAGCGCCCCTGGTGGGGATCTAGGGACAATTTCCCAGCAGTAGTGTCCTGCCACTAAATAGTCACAATGTGAAAAACTCTAGAGTGCATCATCATTCGGCTTTCTTATTGATCTAGAGAGCCGATGCCATATTAATCATTAATGTCAATGTCCGTAGTGTGGATGGTTCAAAAATACTAGGATTTTGGACAAGTTTAGCCAATTTTTGATATTTTAGATATTATCTCTTGTAAATATCCAAAAGCTAAATAAAACTTCTAAAATAGGATGACATGTAAGAAAAAGCAAGTGACTTTCAAACATTTTTTTGGGGATTTTATGCAAAAAAGAAGTATTGGCGAAATCATGCGACATGCGATTGCAGTTTTCAGGCAGTGAACAACACCCTGAACTAAGGAAAGAAGATGGAGTGATCTAGGATAATTCTAGTTAGGTGTCTTGGAACTTTACCCCCCTTTCAGAGCCAATAGAAGCATCAAATTGGTGGTCTGAGTAGCATAGAGGAAGTTATTATTTTATGCTCATTTTTGTCTACAAGAGATACATCTTCTTAGAATGCAGAAATAATTTGACATGCTTCACCTCTATGAGTATTCTTCTACATCTTCTATTTCTTTAAACCCCTTCTCTTCCATCCACTCCTCTCCCTAAATGTTCCTTCACCCTATTGTCTCTTACCCCCGTGGTAGATTTTCGACCCTAAACGCTACAACAATGGTGAATCCGATGTGAAAGTCGACAACAGGTATCTAAAGATGGGGGATTCTGTAAGTTCAAGTAGTGATGATGCTTTACAACAAATGATTGCTTTGTTGCAACAACAACAATAGCATCAGTTGTTATTATAACATATGCAAACTCCGTAGGATGCAGAAATAATTGATTCCTTAGCTGTGAATGCATTGCAGGCAATGGGATAGAAATTGAAGCAATTTAAGGGTCAAAATGTTTCGGCCTTCATCCAGTTGTATGAAGAAAAGATGTTGTTTCATGGGGTACTACAGTATGCATGGAGTCATTATTTCTCTTGTTTGGCAATGCACGCATTGCATGATCGGATTGTTGAGTTACATAGAAGAGATGATATTTGGGCATCTTTTAAGAAAGCTTTGAGAGAAGAGTTTTTCTTGAAAGATGCAAGATCGGTAACTAAAAATACATTTACAAATTGAATTGAAAAGTCCAATAAAGGGTTTGTTGTTATAGCTTTGCTCCATGAATTTGAAAGTTGGTATGCACAATTGAATGCCAATGAGCAGCAATCATTAGAGAGTTAGAAAATTGATTTGTTTTTAAAGACTACAGATCTTGTCTTGCAAGAGAAGCTAATTGATCGTTAAGAATATGCCTCTTCTCAAATGGAGGTGAAATAAGATTGGGCTAATGTAGCTGAGGTCGTGCATATGTTGGTAAAGAGAGAGCATATGAAATTAACATGGGGTACAGGCACCACACCTGCCAATGCTCAAAAGGGGGCTGAAATTGCATCTAAGGTGCCTGTGGCTATGGCAGAACAACCAGCTATACCTGTTGGTCCCGACTCTTAAAGGTGATGTTGTGGATGAATTAATCAAAGGCATGCATGATTTGAGACTGAATTTGACAAATATCTATGCAAAGTTTGAAAATTTGGATGCTAAAGTAGAAGAGAAGGCTTGGGCAACATCCCAAAGGCCGTATAAGAATGATACAAGAGGAGATGCATCTGGTGTGATAGTTTACAGCATGAAAAGCGAGACTATACAACCTACCATGATGAGGAAGCAAAAAGGTTAGTCTTTTGGAAAGATGGAAAAATATATGCAACAGAAATCGGTCTTCCAATAGAGGCAAATTTTGGAAATAGTGGTATGCAGAAGAGGTTGGAAGAGATGGCTACAAGGACAGCATTTGGTGCCACAGATGCATCCACATATGGGTTGAGAATTGAAAGGATTAATGAAGCTCGTAAAAGAGGCATGGCTGAAGAAAAATCTCATGTTTGGATGCAAGCGTTAGATTGTATGGAAAAGGGAAAAATAGCTAAGTTAGAGTATACGAGGGAGAATAGGATGGAGTGCACCAGTGGATTCATTTTCAGCCTATGCAGCTTAGTTCATAATCAAGAAGCTCTTGTGGAAGAAAAGAGAAGAGATGAGGATACTACTAGTCCTTCCTCTTAAGGCTCATCTAACCGCATAACAAGAAGTAAAATGGGGCAACAAAAATAGGTTGAAAAAGCCATATTTGAGCATGTTATGGAGGATGCATCTCAAGAGAAGAAACAAAAAGAAAAGAAAAGGGACAAGCATCCTACTTACAAGTTACAATCAGATCTGGAGACTGCCACAAACCTTAAAAAGGTCTTGGACCGATTGCATACTTGGTAGTAGAGTGGAATTCACACTTGGCAAAGTTCTTGGAATCGCAAAGCATGAATTTCATGATGCAATCATTGATATGCTGAAATGAAAAAGACACTTTGATAGTGAAGTTTTACAAGCATTGATGCAGGTTGACAAAGACATAGAAAAAAAACTTAGAGGGAATATGATGATGCATGTAATGCTGATTTGGAGTAGGCTGATGTTGAAAATGGATTAAATGGGAGTGTAGATAGCAAGCTTGTGGCTGAAATTGGTCTTATATAGGCAACAATAAGCATAGAGAGAAGGCTATGTATAATGGGAATGTCCATCACAACAAGCACATGAAGAAGAAGATGCTCCTTTTATTCGAAGATGTTCCTTTTATTCCAAGCTATCATTATTCAGGAACGCATTGGGCTCGTGCTACAATAGAGACAATTGTTAAAGTGGGAGAAAGAGAGACACCTTGCATAGCTCTCTTGGATCGTGGTTCCAAAATCAATGTTATGGCATGTAGCTTATATGAGAATGGAGGTTGGCAGATTGTTGTAGATCTGGAATGGCACATGTGGCCAACAAACAATTCATCAAGGGATCTTTATGCGGCTTGTCTGAATGTACCCATGACTATTGGAGATGCTAGGGATGAATATCCTTTTTTTGTGCAGGATTCATGTAGTTATCCGGTGATTTTGGAACAGCCTTATATTTCAGAATCAAGGCTAGAAACAAAAGCCTTAGAGGATGGTTCTTCATATGCTCGGGTTCAGAGTAAAGACAATATAAACGCAATAGAGTTTCTCACTATTTGTGTGAATCATACTTGCAATTGGGACAGGCTGCGGAATAACCCCATGCCACCTTATGTACGAGAGTTTAGGGGTTTTTAGATAGCATTGATGTAAGTGGAGGCTACGGCAATGCCTCTAGGAATATAATTATGTCTCCAAGAAAGGGGAAAACCATGTTTGTGTCTAGATTCCAGGAACGGGCAACATGTAGTCTTGGCAATTTTAAGAATATTTCAGCCATGTGCATGGCTGAAATGTAGGATGGGCTGAAAAAGAGCTAAAGACATATGGTGTGATGGCTGCAAATGAAGGTATTTCAAGGCTATTTTCAAGGCTCGTTGATGTTGATACAATGGCCGAAATTTTTGTAGTAGAGAACAGGGTAGAAAAAGAGGTTATTTATGTTGACACTTTAGAGATGTATGCCATCATTTAAGAGTTTGCTGAGCATGAATATTATGGGCTAAAAACAAGGTTAAAGCAAGGGTGGATACAAAGTACAAAATAGTTGTAAAGAAGGTTAAGCTTGTGGCTTTTCCTTTACTGCCTAAAAGTAATGGGTTGGTTGAAAAGTGGCTCAACATGCTAGTTTATGGGATCCACATGGAGTAGGACATAAATTTACAGCTGAAACTTTACAAAAGTTGAAAATGGGTAATACAAGCTTTCTTTTACTTGTAGAAAGAGCTTTTGTTTGCAGATGTTGGCAAGGTATCGGAAATCCTCTATGTTTCAAATAGATGAAATTGGATGTGATGATCCACAACCATAGTTGCACTATGGTGATCTTTACAGTACCTCAAATGCCATGGAATTTAAAGCCTATTCTAGTACATTAGATATATTTGCCTAAGATTTTGGAGCTTTTGAACGAGAAGATCAGGATGCGGATGTTTGAGCCCTCTTTAGCTCCATATTCGAATGGATAGTTTATTGTTCAAAAGAAGAATGGTTCTTTGAGGTTTATACAAGATTTACAACTAGTTAATAAGGTCACCATAAGGAATGTTGGATCAAGCCCGATAGTGGATGAATTTGCAGAAGCATTTGCAGGCAAGGCAATTTACTCTATGGGAGATTTATATTTAGGATATGATTAATTCCAGCTTGCATTGGAAAGCCGAGATGTCACTACCATGAAGACACTGCTTACATTGGTTAGGATGTGTATGCCTCCAGAGGGAGCAACCAATTTAGTGGCGCATATGATGAATGCTATGCATAAAGTATTGAGGGAGTATATTTCTCAATTAACCTTACCCTTTCTTGATGATGTGCCGATCAAAGAATGTGATATCTATGAGAAGAATGAAGATTTGAATGAGCATGTATGTAGAAGATTTGTGGCTGATCATATTATTGATTGTGACAAGATTTTGAGCCATTTTGAAGAAGTGCATTTGACTCCTTTAGGAGAAAAGCTAGTTTTTGGAGTGGAAGTTTTGGTTGTTGGGCACATGTGTGGACCATATGGGAGAAATCCCTCACTAGTAAAGATTGATGCCATAAGCAGGATGATACGGGAGACATGTTCGAATGTATCCAAGGTGAGAAGATTTCGGGTGCATGTGTCTTTTACTTGATATGGATTCCGCATTTGCTCATGTGGCTGAAAATTATATCAGATCTTGAGAAAATTGAAAAATTTTTGGTGGGCTAAACAGCATACGAAGGTAGTTCAGAAGTTAAAGAGCTTATTGATTTCAATCCCAACGCTAAAGAGAGAAATTTATGAGAATGGGCGGCTTATTATTCTCACTGTGGATACAAGCTCAATTGGCATTCCTTGGGCAGTGGGTTAAGATGATGTTGATGGGAATAGATATGCCATTTGGTTTGAAGAAAATGTCCTCAATGAATGGCAACAACGGTATTCTCAAGTCAAAAGAGAGCTCTGGGGTGTAGTGATAACCCTTAAGTGTGATAGGGAGTATTTTTTGGGAGCTCATGTAGTGGTAGAGACTAATTGTCTGCCTCTATTGGGCATGATAGTAAATTGCTCAACTCCTGATATTGTCATGTTATAGTGGATTGCATATATACAGTCACTTAACCCTGATTTTCTGCATCTTGTAGGTAGAGAAAACCCCATGGCTAACATGCTTTCACAAGCAAGGTTTGAAGATGAAGAGGAGTTGATGGAAGATGAAGAGGATGATGTGATAGATGTTGAAAACAATTTTATGACAATAAGGAATGAGTGTGCAACTATTCTTGCTATAGGTACTACCTACAAAAGACTTCTTTCAATAAGAACCTGCAAACTCCTTGAATAGTCTTTGTATTAAGAGCTTGACCTTCCACTTGATTTGTCAAGTCTTCTCATGCAAGCACAAGATATCTCCTATTCCATAAACCTATAGGCATGGTAACCAAATCAATTACCCATTTGTAATGCATAGACAATGGATAGGTCGGTTGCAACCCATCTCTATGCTTTAGCATGGAATACATCTGACAAACACTGCATGATTCCACATAATGCTCCACATCTTTATACATGTTTTTCTACCAATACTTCTCTTTGATCTTGGTAAACGTGCCTCAAACTCCTCTGTGTCCAACCCATAAGCTTTCATGAAACTTTTGCATCACTTGTTGTTGAGAAGTCCTATCTCCCAATAATCGTACTAGAGCTCCTCTCTTTTTCTTTTCATGCTTCCATAAATATCCATCTTTCAAGAAAAATTCATAAGCTTTTCTTTTAATCCTTTTGAATTTAGCTTCAGACCACTTAGCCTTCTTTGTCATGAGGCCGAGATATTGACCTATTTTTAACCAATCATTCTCATACAACTCTTCCAAAAATTGTGTTCTCATAGAATCATAACACTGATGATGCTTTCTCTTGTATGTAGATGAGGCTCGTGACTTCTTTTCACGATTGGGTATTAAGCTGACTTTAACTTTACCCTATAATCTTAAAGAAAATGGCAAAAGTGAAAGAGGTCATTGGCCTATCACTAAGGCATTAGCAAAGTCATGCAAGGGCAAGATGAAAGAGTTGCCAAGAATGTTACTTTTTGCTTTATGGGCTGATAGGACCACTCATAGTGTAGTTACAATGTATATACATGCTGAATTAATGTATGGACGATAGCCAATCATGCCTATTAAGGAGACTATTGCTACTTGGAGTGTTCTACCATGGAAAGAGGGTTTGAATAGAGAAGAGTTTCTGGTCCTACACATTACATAGTTAGAAAGAATGCCTGAAGACATTGATTAGATAGCTATGAAAAGGTTGGACTGCAAGAATCAAGAACAAGAAAATGTTTAACAAGCAACACATACTTTGACCACGAGCTATACAAAAAGGGGATTAGGTGTTGGTTTATGACAAGGAACTTCTCGCACAAGGAATTCACCTTGTGTTACGAGACCCAGCAAATAAATATAGTTTTATGGAATCCACCGAAAAAACTTCACGAAATCCACTGTGGAATAAAAACCTCACACAATCCACCATGGAATATGCCTCCTAGCATCAATCTCTTGATCTCAGATTTACTCTGATACTACTGTTGCGTAAATCAGATGTTGTATGTGCACATAGTGAACACCGAAAGGTCCCCCAAGAACAAAGAACACTACAAAAGCTTCATAAAAGCAAAAAGAGAGTTTGCATGAAATGAGACAAAAAGACCAATTGGGTGCAATCTCCCCCCATGCCTTATGTGAGCACTTCTCACAAGGCATGTATTTGCAGATTTATTAATCTCCAAGCTAAAAAATAGCCCACTTTACAATTAGCATGCTTTTGGCTTTTGTGTTTGCTTTTTCCCAAATAAAGAGTAAAGTGTTTGGGCGTCCAAAATTCAACCTGTGTCCAAATACAATGTCAAATAATGGAATATTCAAACCGAGTGTCTATGCACATACAAAATAATAAATATTTATCAAACACTTTAATAAATAAGCATGCCTAAATAAATATTAACGCCATGCCTTTAGTTATAAGATGCATGCCCATTAAAAATAATTATTCTTCTAGATAATTTGAATACATGCCATCGCTTGGTGCTTCCCAACACCACCAGTGCTTGCTCTACACATCAATTGAAGCATTCACAATTGTTAGAAAATAATAAAATAAAACCCACAAAAGTGAATACCTAGCAGTCTTCAACTACAAAATAATTAAATAGGTTGGAACTTTATCCTAATATTAATTTAATACAAGTGCACTCTAAACTCATAAACGCCCAATAATTTAATATGTATTTTACAAAATCACCCTCTATGGAATCACCCACGTGCACATTAAATTAATCTAATACCCAATAATTTAATAAGCTTAGAGACAATGGCTCCAAATATCTTGACATAGCCAAACCCACTCATAAGGAGGATTTTTTCTTTGCGCTTTATGAGATTAGGTGGGAAAAAAAAACATGATGGCAATCACAAAAGACAAGTTGTATGCTATTTGTAGTGCAATTTTTTTGTTAGAAAGGTAGAGATTTGTGACTATTTAGAAATCTTGGATATGTTATGATGTGTAAAGTAATGTCAAGATTTTTTACCCAATGATTTGTTTTTTTAATAGGAAAAATGATATTTTATTGACTTTAACATGTGCAAATACAAAATACCCTTCTATATCACATATAGCCAATCCAAAGAAATTTTGAGTTTACATGCACTAAGAGATATTTTGGGACCACCTTCTTGGTGAGTCATTATTACTCATTAGATGATTACAAGTGGATGGCACTATCTTGACATATGGATTTTAAGATTTTTCCAAGGTACAAAGGTGGCACCATGTCTTGAAAGCATTCTCCCATTTTCTTGCAGACATAAAGAATGTTACGAACTCTAACAAGATGCCAAAGTTAATGCAATCTAGCAAACATGTGGTACGTAGATTAGTATTATTTTTCATCGTATATTTATTTATTTTATTGTTGGCACATGTGCATTTAAATGGAGTAGATGTTTGTGTAGTGTAGATAGCTAGGAGGTCTTTTATCTGATGGAAGCATTGAGATCCGGTCTTCTCTGCTAGAGAAGTGGTTGGACCTTTGTAAGTGATAGTTGCATGTAGTCCAAAACAATGTTGGAGTGGAAAATAACACCATGCAAGTGCTAGTGATGCCCATGGTGGTTAGAGTATCCATTGGGTGATATGCTAAGACAAGAGATTGACCTTTGGAAGAGCAACTAGTGTGTTATCATGTCAAGGTTTCCCTTTATTCTTGGTGATGGTTATGCGACCATTCATTGATAATTGTGTTGATGTTTGGTTGCAAGATTCCAATTTTAGACATGCCATCACAACCTACATCATGAAGCTATAAGGCCCACAAATGTGGATGATGGTGCGAATGCATTAGAGCTTAATAGTTCAAAGAATTCAATGAAAAAGGTGCCCATCTATGAAATTAATGTCTTAAGAAACTTTTATCTAGGGTGTACGGTTTTTAGCAACAATAAAAATGGTTTTTCTTAAGAAAAAAGGGGAGTTACCTAATGTTAAAAGAGCGATAGCAATGTCGTTGCGTAGCATTAGTTCAAAAACCGAGACTGTCAAAGATTATAATTAATCCTCATGGACTATGTGCATTTTTCATTTCAAGTAGTTAGAAGTCTTATTCTAATATGTGATAGAAAATGGCACTAATATCATGGGTGTAGAAAAGGAGGTTGTGAAGGCAAGAAGGGGGGCACAACAATTTCAGCGAGAACAAAGCACATAATCTAGAGAGTGAGGAATCAAAAACCAAGGGGATGTCTAGCAACTAAGCTTATGTTTATCTTGTTAAGTCATGATTGAATGTTATTTTCCAATATAAGCAAAAGAAAACACTAAAAGAAGAATAGCCATAATATGCATAGCAAGCAAGCATTGCAAACTCCATTAGTAGACTGCTCCTTGGTATCCCTCACTTCCATAGCATTTGAGGAGTTTTCAAGAAACCCAACTAAGCGACAAGAAGATATTTCTATTACTTGTCTAGACTATTGTTGATGCATTATTGATAGATGTATATGTATTAGACACATTTTCATGGGATGGATAAGTGGTTTCTTCTTTCCATTTACATGGTGTCTTGAAATTATACAAAATTGACATATATGATAGTTATTACATATGTGTTTTCCATGTATGTAGCATTTTGCACTTTATGGAGACAATTACATACATGTATTATCGTAAAAAGGTGCCTTCTTTGGCATGAGGTTGTTTTTTTATAGGCAAGAAATTTGTTTTGAATGTTGATGTTATTTCTAGAAGGTGATTATTGTACCACATGATAATGCATGCAAACTCATATCGATCAACTCTTTGGAATGCCTATCATTGGCCTAGGTTGACTATATTATTGAGCAGACCCTAGCTTGTTTCATTTTTTGCTACTAACATTATATTGGATGGAGATATGATTTTACATCTTACTCTCTATGTTTGAAAAACCTACATGTTTTTTTAGAACGTCTTTGTTGAATTTAGTTTATGTTTCTACATAGAAAAAAGAGTATCATATCCTTTGATTACAATGTTTATGCATGGAGTTGCATACTCTAAAAATTATAAAATTGTTCACCTTATGAATTATAGTAATCTTATGGAGTCGAGGTTGCTTTAAGCCATAGGTAAGCAAAATGAATGTGTATCTTTTGAACTATGTACAAGTACCGAAGGTATCCTTTCTCATGTATGATATTAGTCTTGCTTAATTGAAGGTGTTTTTAACTATATCGATGGAAAATCAATATATCCTTTTTAAACTAAATCATTTGTTTTAGCATTCCATTTAATGCAATTGCCCTTTTTAAACGAAATGGCCTTTCCAGCATTCGATGCAAATTTTTTAACGAGCGTAATTTAAATTTAGCACACATGGAACAAGAAAATCATTTATGAAAAACATCATGAGCTGCACGTATATATATATATATATATATATGCGTGTGTGTGCTCGCATCTGCAAACTTGATCAAAACTTGGCACAGATGACTTCGGCAATGCCAAGGCAAGAGTTGCTGAGGTCGAAAACTTGGCACAGTTGGCTTTGGCAATGCCAAGGCGAGAGTTGCTGAGGTCGTACTCGATCCAGTAGTTCTGGTGTTGGTAGTTGCCGATGATGTTGATGGAGGTTTGGCCGGGTGATTCAGGGATGAAGGCGAGGCAGACGACCACGACATCGCCAACGGTGTGGTCGGGGACCAGGACGCTATGGTAGACTTTGGTAGTCCAACTCCATGTCGACGCCGCCGAGGTGGAAGGTGATGGGCGGCACACGGGGACAGGTCAACGGCGTGGGCAGAGAAAAAACAAATGCGACTCTTAAAAATTGCGGGGTCGCTGACACGTGGCCTGTCTACGAACGATAGCCCATAGCAGGCAAGCGAGTCAAAGATGGTGCCGCCATTGCCGGAATTGGTGGCGGCAAGGCAAGAAGGGACGTGCCGACGCTGATGCCGGAGATGCCGACATATAAGTAATACAGGCCCTCGAATAGTCTCGATACTGACACTGAATGGTCGAGACCCGAAACTTGACGTAAAAGGGAAAGTCCAGTCGACTATTTATTGAGGACATCGGCGACGAACGATCCTTATCATCGACATGCTTTGCCAGCCCTTCGTACATATTCCTTTGTCATCGGCAACGAACGATCCTTCGTCATCGACATGCTTTGCCCCTTCGTACATATTCCCACGTCTCAGCCCTTCACCGTTTAGACGCTTATCATATTGATGTTCGCGAATGGCATCCTCACTAAGATTAGATCCTTACGAGTCACGATGGTTGGCTGGAGGCTCTCGTACAAACTCAAACGTCAGTAATCCGTCAGGCCGACGCGCCCTAGACGTTGTAATGCGATGTGATGAGTCGACGACACGTGGATTAACGCCTGCCGTAACCCGTTGTCGTGACTGCGACATGGCGATCTCCTGCTCTATTTTGCCACGCCGTCTCGATTCCCATCGGCGTCCAGCTCTATCAGATTGCTGGCGAAGGGCCTTCAGAAACCCCTTCAATGATGTCCACTCTTTTAGAGCTTCTAGCTCTTCTTTATAGCTTTACTAGTGACCTACCATCCCTTGTGCCCCTATCAATTCCCCCTTTTCTTAGTGCGCACACAAGCAATCATGACATGTGTTATGGTAAGGTAAACGTATTAAACCCACATCACCCCTTTCATAGGCTGAAAAAATCTCGAACCTTGGTTCACTTACCGAGTCTCCAAAAACTGAACTCTTACTCCTAGGCCTACCCGTAAGAGTCAAAAAGCCATGGAGACAATCTTACATCTTTTACCAGCTACCCTAGGAATAGAGAGAAGTTGGAATGGCTACACACAATCATTTTTCCTTTCCATCCCTACTTGGTTATCACTGAAAACAATACTTTTAGGGGAAGCTAGTGGTCTTCTCCTATGTTGTGGGCTTGCATCACACAGGAACCTATTTATGGAATGTGTGGATAGAGAGAATCAACCATCTGCTCACAAGATGGAAGGATTAAGGTTGCCCTTGCTTCTGTGTGTAATTAGGCAAGGCTATACTCCTTGTGTGGTCCACATTGAATGTAATCAACTAATGTATACTTAGTTGCCTTTACTAGTAACCCTGGAATAGTTGTGTAGCAAATAGCTTGTAGTAGTAGAAATGGTTGGGCAATGCTCTTTGTAAACATTTCTTAATAATGTAATACAATTTCACACTTTCACAAAAAAAAAGGTTGAGTAGATGGGATGAGAGCCATGGGCATAGTTATAACAATTAGATATTCTACCTTTAGTCAAGGATACTCCATCTTGACCATTTTTAAACCCTATGTTCTATCATCAAGGAGGATTGTGGACATAGATAGAGAATATATTACGTTCATATGCATTGGATATAGTAATGTTACCTCTTTATGATATATGAAGGAACATAATGAAGGGAAGAGGAGTAAGAAGAAGAAAATAGAGACAAAGTAAAGGATCGAAGCCAAGGAAACACATTTTATTAACACAAATAGAGAAAAAATTAAGTTTGAATTATAAGTTTTTCGGCACAACGTCTTGGATCATTGGAAGAACATACCGGAGGGAAGCAAGGACTACATAGTAGCATCCTTGCACGAGGAGTTTTCGGTTCCAGCCTTAGTAGATAGATTCTCTACGGGCTAGATGATGGATTGTATGCATGCATATATGTCACACAGACGATTCGACGCACGCAAGGCAATCAAGAGTGGACCTGCAAAGCTCGAGTGGTTAGATGCAGACGACTAGCGCCGACTGAGGGAGAAGGCTACAGATTCTCTAGGACATTGGAGTCAACAGTGCGAGGCAGGGAGGGCATGACTCAAGGCCGGAGTGGTCCATCATCTTGGGAGTGGCAGCAGCCACAGGACATATTTGGAGGACTTTGTAAGTTTTTATTTTGTTTTGCTTGTTTATTTTTTTGCAATATTCTTTGTACTGACAATCATGTTTCTAATAGTTAGCATTTTGTTTTCTTTGCAGTACTCCATTACAAATCGCGATCCAACTAGCCTTGAGACTCGATATGCAGAGAGGCATGGTCTCACTTCATTGATCGACTGATTGTATAGATGCGACGGCCCTGTAAGTCACTCATCTTTCTTGTTTGTAGTTACCATGTTTAATTAGTATGCATTATTGTATGGTGGACTGATGTGTTGTTTCTTTTTCTACAGAGTCCATTCGATGCTCCTTTGCGGCGGGACAAGCTTTTGGGGAACGAGGATATGTAGCTCGCCCTTGGATCCCTGGAGCTCACACACCTTTATTTTTGAGTAGCCTGATCTATATAGACATTTTCTATGTATTAGTGATATCTTGTCATGGTTGTACCAATCGCTTATTATGCGATCATGTATTTATTTCATGTATCAGTGTTATGATTTCAGTATACATTGTTTTTGTTTGCAAGCACATTGTACACAATGCAGAAACTATTTTGTATGGCTCAATTAAAGCACATAGTGTTATAAGCTGCCCTATCACAAAATTTTTTTTCCCCTGTTACTGTCGCTATTAGCGTCGCAAATTTTACTGCTCGCGTCTTTATTGGCATCATTATTTACGTCGCAAACCGTTGCTATTAGCATCGGTATTGGCGTTGGTATCAACGTGATACCGATGCCAATATCGACGCTAATAGTGACAATGATACCGACTGTTCTATGGCATCACCAATAAGGACACTTTTTGCGGCGACGGGAGCAAATTTTGTTATTTGCATTTTCGTCGCTTTAAACGTTGGTATAAGGCCTATATCTTGTAGTGTATCAATATTATTTTTCTTTCTTTCTAACACTTACCCGCAGTAGGAATCATGTTGATAAATGGAAATCCCAAGTGGTACCATGCATGTTCTACATGTGGTTGTGATATTTTAGTTTTGAGACACGTGCTTCATGCAGGAAGAGAAAAAAAAGTGTTCTCACTTCTAATTTTGAGTCCTCGAGTGGAATTTTACATGGCAAGGGGCATGTTTGCCAACTAACAACTAAGGGGAAGCAAGAGGCAGCTTAGTAAAATAGGAGAAAAAATAAAAATGTGAGGAGTTTGTTTTGGAAAAAAGAGAAGAGAAGTGTTCGACACAAAACAACACACGTGAGAGAGAGAGAGAGAGAGAGAGAGAGAGAGAGAGAGAGAAGAAGAAGAAGAAGAAGAAGAAGAAGAAGAATCTTGAAGGCTAAAGAAGGGAGAAATCTGAAGCTCAAAAGAAGAAGAACAAATTGTCAGAAGAAAGAGAGCGTGAAGTTGAAGTTACTAGAGTTGAGGAGCGGGGGTAGGGCTTCTGAAGTCAATGGACTGATGCAAGTTCTCAATTTTCAGATGATAGCAATAAGAGTCTTCTTATTGTCTTATTTTCTTATTTTGTTTTTTCGAGTAGAGAGTTCGCAAATGAGTTTTGATGTACGCATATGAGTGAAAGACAGTAGAGGGATGTTCTTCATCATGTTGAGAGTGATGTATGTTGGTTGTTGTGTGAGGCTTTCCATCAGAAGAGAAGAATGAAAGTAAAAGATCTCTACATCTGAAGCTAGGTAAACGGGCTAGAATATGTGTGATGGACAGATGTTGAATGCATGGGTTTGAGTTAGTGGAAATCTGAAAGGATTTGCAGATAAGAAAATAATGGATCTGAGTTCATAAAGTTCAAAGCTCTTGTAACTCTTCATCAATGAAAGATATGCTGAGATGTATCTTGAAGGGGAGCTATGGAGCTCTACCTCGAGGCCTACGGACCACTTATTGATCAAGCATTTTAAGCCGAGCGGCCATGGCTACCTCTCACATAGCCAACGCACAATGCCTACCTTATGGGTGTAGTGAGCTTACCTTGATGCTCGATCGAGCTTCCTCCTCTCTCTTGCACTCCAATCACTCCACAATCCTTGCGGAAAGCTCAAGAAACCTCAAGCCCTCTCCGTCAAGATCCATCCTCCATAGCCGAGGGAGAAAAGAGAAGAAGAGAAGATGAAGAAAGAAGATGGGGAGCTTCTTCTGCACGATCCCTCACTCTCACACACTCACTCCCTCACACTCCCTCAATCCCTCACTCAAGCACAAGCAAGAAGGCAAGAAACAAGAGAAGAAGAAGAAGCTTTGGCCACACACAAGAATGATCTTCTCATTCACTTTTGAACTTTATATACATGCCCTACTTTTTGGGCAGTCATCCTCGCTTTTTACATGGCCAGCCATTAGCCTAGGCCCTCTTTTCCTATTTTCCACTGTTCTAACTTATCCCATTCCCAACTAGTGCATACAATTTGCACAGGAGTGAGCCTTGCACTCCTTTTACAAGGATTCGAGAGTGCTTTCACAATTAATGGTGCACTTTTACTCTTTTCTTTTCTCGAGACGACATTGAGGCCTTCTGGAGAGGTCATCATTCAAAATTTTCAAGGTTTGACTTCCATCCGGGGCGCCTTTTCCTTCCTTTGTCTTGTGCCCTTTCGGTTATCTTATTTTTCCATTTTCCCGCTCCTCTGCTCTATTTTCCCGCTCCTCTGGTAAACATGTCTACTGGTATGCCAGAATGACAATCTAAAGTCAAAGAATGTGTCTTCCCATTTTAAAGTTTGTGCTTTTGGAACATAGTTGTGTTTGTTGTATAGAGTATGTAGAAATTTAGGACTCCAGACCATGAGGGAAGCAGATCAAGGAATTTGACTATCAGTTGTTCTGAAGAATTATAGATTGGAAAGAGAGCTACAACTTTTTGTTTTGAAGCTTGGTGATCCGAGATCTGGTTAGAAAGTTAGAAGTGTTCTATTTAATGCTCCATGAGGCAATTTCTGTGCTCTATGAGGAAACAAATGAATTCAGTAGCATCTATGTCACCAACTTGGTTTCCCATGAAATTCATCATGATTTTCCATTGCTATATCAATGCAAACTCTGTTTTGATGCAGTAATGGAATGTCTACAACAGTGAAATACTTGTATCCATTGAATTGGCATGAAAATTTTTCATATAAAGCTTTGGTTACCTGTGTATTTGGATTGTATTGATGTGTGCTCTGAGAAAAGAATGACAGAAAGGATCTACAACTGGTTCTACACTAATTGAGGCAATCACGCTTTGTGGGGAAATTTGTTGTGTGGGGTTGCCATCCATAAAAAATAAGAGTTGTGTGAATCTAAAAGCTTGTGTTGTCTCTGTCTCAACCATGGTTGTTTCAACGTGAGATTCTCTCAAAATGGTAAAATCTGAGCTTGAAGGTTTAAATTTCTTAAGTGTTGAGTTGAAGACTCGGTGAGGAGTGGGTGATCAAAAATATTTGAGCATGTGTTCACTGGTGTTGTTTCGTGGGTTTTGTTAAGGGGAGATTCTTCATCTTTATCCTATGGTGTTGTCTTGGGGGTTGTTAGAGGCTGACTACCCAATTCACCTACCATAGATTGGTGACCCTGCTAAGGATGTCCCATGTTGAAGATCTCTTGTTGATCTTATTAGTTGGGAAGTGTAAGGTTTGGAAACCAACCTGTACACAAACTCAAGCATAGCGGCTTTCAGATATGAACCCTCCTTTGGTACTGAAAATGAGGATGCTAATCGGTTTATCAAGAGATTGGAGTGGATGGCTTATCAAGATCAAAGAGACACTGATGCAGATAAGCTTGGAATTATCATCATGTTGCTTGAAGGCTCTGTAACATTATGGTGGAACTTATTGAATGAAGAGACAAGGGAAAATTGGAATGAAGTAAAAATGAGTTCCTTACAAGGTTTGCAACTAAGAAAACTCGTGAGATTTTATGGAAATATTTGGAAAAGATGTTTCAGGGAGAAAATGAGGAAGTGTCTAAATTTTCTATGAGATTTAAAGCAAAATCGATAGAAATTGCACAGATTATGGAGCGACCTCCGATGATGTTCTTGAAAAAGGACAAGTTTGTTTCATTACTCAAACTTGAAGTTAGAGAAAAGATTTTGATCAGAGACCCTAATACATATGAAGATGCAGTTAAAATAGCCAAAGAAAAGTAAAGCAAAATACAATTAAGGTTGGATAAAACAAGAGGTATTGTTGTGCATGCATTTTTACAACCTAATCAGGTTGACACTGTTGCACAAAATGTAGGACAACAAGCTGTGAATCTTCATGGGGCATTTGAAAGAATGAAGAATGGGACTCAACAAGGCCATAGAAAAGCTGATGACGATGTGATTAATAAAGTGTAGGAACAATTGGCAAATCTGAATTTGAATATGAGCCTATTGTAAGCAAAAGGCAGCCTCAAATGCAACCTAGATTTAGAGGACTTCCGAGAAATAGATGGGAAAACTATGAATGCTTTAATTGTAGGGAGAGAGGTCATATTGCTCCTGATTGCCCTTATCCATGAAGAACATGAGGGGATATGTATCCCATGCCACAAGGGAATGCTAGACAAGATGCTAGAACTCAATAGGAACAAAGGCCACTTGAACTAGCTAGGAAACAGTTAGAAAGAGGACCTAATGAAGGCACATCCGGTATGAATTTGATCGAAACTAGCATGCATGATGATGGAAAATATGCAAATGTTTTTTCTAACAAGAGAGTAAAAGAGAGGGATACTGAAATTGAAACTCAAAGGGCATCAAGGATTAAGAAAGGAAAAGAGGTTGCAAATGATCCAAAAACTAGTAGCAAAGCTAGACAACAAACAAAGATTCAAATGGGGGACTTTGCTTTGGGATCAATCAAATTTCTTACAACCTGCTTGATGATTTAAAAGATACAAAGGCTAATGTTACATATGGTCAACTATTGTAGATGAACTCATCTATGAGGAGGCAATGGCATGGTTTAGTTAGCATCAGGAAAGGAAAAAACCCAAACTGGGCATGCTAGAGTGGTATACCTATCAGATGTGAAAGACATTATACCTATCATGGGCGCATGGATACATGGAAGGAAAATTGATCAAGCTTATACTGATGGTGGTGCGTGAGTTTGTGTAATCACTAAAGAAGAAATGTTGCAAATGTATCTTAAAATGATAGGGAAGTCACTGTTTAAGGTTAAAATGGCAAATAGCTCAAAAGTGAAATCTTTGGGAGTCATTGAGAACCTGGAGATCAACATTGGAGGCCAAAGAGCATGTTTGGATTTCCATGTTATGCTTGCAAAACTTGGGCATATCCTCTCATTTTGGGACAACCGTGGTTGGTTGGTATTTGATTAAGACAAGACTGGTATAGAGGTCGGTATAGAGGTCAATTGGAACTTTATTTAGAGAAGCTTGTTTATAAGAGGGTGATCTTTGACATGAAAACAAGGTCTGTCATTCAAAATGGATATGAAAGTGATGTTGGAGGTTATGAAAGTAGTGACTTAGAAAGTTCTAGCCTTGATGAGGAAGATAGAGAATGGGAAGCTAGCCTACTCTCTAGGAATGTTGACCTCTTCAGGTTGTCAGTCCAAGGTTCAAAAAGAGAGGAAAAAGTGGTAAATATTGTTGCATGAGGTACAGACTTCATGCAGGAAACATGTGATCAACAACCTGAAATGAAAGTTGGATTGCTTAAGCTTATGAATATACTGAGAAATGACTTAACTAATTATAAAAGAGATGAATATTCAACCATTTTTTAAAAATATGTGAAACTTTTTGCTATAGAATATCACTGACTGAGGGGTACTAACAGCATTATGCATGATATCAAATCACAAGTAGGGTATAAAAAAATGGCTCAAAAACTTAGGAGACTTGGTACAATTTAGAAAAATATACTTAAAGCTGAAATTCAAAAGTGGCTTGATGTTGAATTTATTTATCTTGTTGATGATGCAGAGTGGGTGTCTTCTATTGTAATCATACCAAAGAAGAATGGAAAGTGGAGAATATGTATTGATTTCAAGCCTCTTAATGCAGCAACTAAGAGGGACTACTATCCTCTTGCGTTTCACAATAAGATCTTGGATCAAGTGGCTGGTCATGAATTTTACAATGTGTGCGATGGATACTCTGGATATTTCCAAATTAGAATAGTGGAAGAAGATCAGAAGAAAACAATGTCACTACCCCATGGGGATGCTTCTATTATAGAGTGATGCCTTTTCGTCTGATGAATTCATAAACCAACTTTTCAAGATGGGTTAATTGGATATTTCCCCCTTTCATTGGAAAACCTTTGTGGGTATTTATGGATGACTTTTGTGTGTACAACTCAAGGGCATTATACTCTAAAAAACTTGATGAAGTTTTCTGCAGACTTGATGAGGATGGTGGTCAGCTAAACCCTGATAAATGTAAGATAGCAAGAACTTGAGTGATACTCTTGGGTTATGAAGTGTCTATTAATGGTATTTCACCTTAGCCTAGTAAAGTTGAGGCTTTACTTCTTATGGATTCTCCAAAAACTAAAAAACAACTGATGAGCTTTGTTCAATATTTGAGGTATCTATCAAGGTCATTCCATATGTTGGCTGAGTATGTATATTTTTTACAGAAAGAAACTCAAAGGGATCCTTTAGTTTGGATGCAAGTTGAAGAGGATGAATTCTTGCATATTAAAGAAAAGTTAAGCGCTTTGCTTGTTCTCATGCCTCTAAGCTGGGATGAACGTTTCTTTATTAGTATAAGTGTTGGGAAAAATGTAGTGGGAGCCATTTTAATGGAGAAGGGAAAGGGAATGTCTTATATGAGGCCTGTGTTTTATATAAGCTGATCCATTGGAGGGACTAAAAAAGCTTGGATGGAAGAAGAATTGTTGGTATGGGGGTTGGTATATGTAGTTAAAAGGTGGAAATCATACTTAATTCAAAAACCATTTGTACTACTTACTGTTTCCCAGTTGCTTCCACAGGTTTTGCGATTTGCTGAAAATGCTCCAAGAGTTACTAAGTGGCTGTTGGCTTTGCAAGAATTTGAATTTACATGTTTAAAGGAGGATACCGTAAGAGCTAGCTTAGCTAATATCTTGACTTATAGAGAACATGTTGAAAGTGCAGCCATTATAAGATGGAAACCGATTCCACATCTACAAATTCATGAGGAGATGAAGGATAAAGATGCTACCTTGTTTTTTTCTGGCAATTACACAAGAGTGCTAAAAAAGGGAGGATTGTGTTTTGTCATTATGGATGCTGAAAATCAAGAAGTATTTTCTGGAATTGGAAGAGAGGGAGAAGAAGAATCTTGCAGACTAAAGAAGGGAGAAATCTGAAGCTTAGAAAAAGAATAACAAATTGTCAGAAGAAAGAGATAGTGAAGCTGAAGTTATTGGAGCTGAGGAGTAGGATGGCACGACTGCTAAAGTGAATGGGCTAATGAGAGTTCTCAGTTTTCAGATGATGGTAAGAAGAGTCTTATTTAAGTATTGGTTCCTTCTACTACTTTTTGGGGCAGAGAGTTTGCAGATTAGTTTTGATGTATGGATATGAGCGAAAGACACCAAAGGGTTGTTCTTCATCATGTTGAGAGTGATGTATGTTAGTTGTTGTGTGAGGCTTTTCGTCAGCAGAGAAGAATCGAAGTAAAGGATCTCTACATCTGAAGCTAGGTATACAGCCGAGAATATGTGTTATGGGTAGATGTTGAATGCATGGGTTTGAGTTAGTGGAAATCTGAAAGGATTTGCAACCAAGTGGATTAGAGTTCATAAAGTTTGAAGCTCCTACAACTCTTCATAAATGCAAGATATGCTGAGATGTATGTCAAAGAATGTGTCATCCCATTTGCAAGGTTGTGCTTTTGGAATAGAGTAGTTGTGTTTGCTGTATAGAGTATGCAGAAATTCAAAAATGCAGACTATGCAGAGCTATTTCAAGGAAGTAGATCAAGGAATTTGACTCTGACTTGTTCTAAAGAATTATAGATTGGAAAGAGAGCTACAACTCTCTTTTTAAAGCACGGTGATCTTAGATATGGTTAGAAAGTTATGAATTGTTCTATTTAATACTCCATGAGGCAATTTCTGTGCTCTATGAGAAAACAATTGAATTCAGCAGCATCTACGTCACCAACTTGGTTCCCCATGAAAGTCATCATGATTTTCCATTGCTATATTAGTGCAAAATCTATTTTGATGCAGTAATGGAGTATCTACAACAATGAAATAATTATATTCATTGAATTGGCATGAAAATTTACCGTATAAAGCTTTGGTTACCTATGTATTTGGATTCTATTTATGTATGCTCTGAGAAAAGAAAGACAGAAATGATCTACAACTAGTTTTGCACTGATTGAGGCAACAAGGCTTTGTGGGGCAGTTTGCTGTGTGGGGTTGCCATTCCTAAAAAATAAGACTTGTGTGAATCTGAAAGCTCCTGTTGTTATAGTCTCAACCATGGTTGTTTTAGCATCAAATTCTCTCTAAAAATGGTAAAATCTAAGCTTTAAGGTTTAAACTACTTAAGTGTTGAGTTGAAATCTTAGTGAGAAGTGTTAAGTTCAATGGTGTTGTTTTGTGGGTTTTGTTAAGGGGAGATTCTAGGTCTCTATCCTGTGATGTTGTCTTGGGGGTTGTTAGAGGCCTTGACTACCCAATTCACCTATCACCATCATTGCTAATAGTGTTGATATAGGTGTCTCTACAAATTCATCGCAATGAGTATTGCTATTTGTGTCGCTATTAGCAACAGAAATAGCAATGCAGATATCAACAAGTGTAGTAAATTAGCAACAAAAATAGCGAGGGTTACAAATTATTATTATTTGTACAAATACTACTTAAATGATAACTCATGAAATTACATGGAACCATGGAGAGGAGAGCCAAAAAAAACATGAAAATCTATCAGCAAATATTGCAAAGTGCAAATTTGTACAAAGGATGATAAGCATATCTAAGGAATATTACATGGAAAAGGCCTGCACAGATCAGAGAACCAAAAAAGATGATGATAAGCACTCCACAAATCCAAGTGCATGTACTAGAGATCCTCACCATTTGAAAGCTCATCCTCGATGCAAAGGAGCATTGAAGGAACTCTTTAAAATTAACAATTAGACATTAGTCCACCATACATAATGCATCATTAAAAGAACTAGTAACTATGGACAAGAAAAATGATTGACTGACTGGGATGTTGTGCATATATAATCTATCAATAAGTATAGCGAGAGCGTGTCTCTCTACATATTGAGTGTCCAAACTTGTGGGCTCGTAGTTTGTAATGAAGTACTACAAAGAAAATAAAATAGAATTGTTAGAAACAAGATTGTTAGTATAAGTGTTGAGTGTTGAAATGACTTGCTTTTTGGCTGATTTTTGTTGTTTTTGAGAGCTGAATGGTTGATTTTATGAGATGATTGATTGGTTTGAAAGTGGTTTGAGAGTGTTTTGGATGGTAATGATTGAGTTTTGGAAGATCATGATGTTTGTTGATGGTTCTGTGATGTTCTGATAGATTCTGATTGGTTCTGTATACCTTCTGTTTTGCTCTGTTTTGCTCTGTTTTGTTCTGATTGTCTTCTGTGAGGAGGGAGGGAGTATTGATTGATGAAGATTGAGATATTGAGAAAGCTTATTGAATGGTTTGTGAGAGTTTGAAATGGTTTGAGAATGAGTTAGGTGGTTTTGATGACCTTCTGTAACCTTCTGTAGGTCTTCTGTAGAGCTTCTGCTTCTGTTCTCTTTCTGTTCTGTTCTGTACTGTAGCTGTTCTGGTACTGTTCTGTATGCTTCTGTAAGTGTTCTGTGGAATGTATGTGTGACTTTGGGAAAGTTTTCTAGCCTTGGAAAGAGGTGAATACAAGTGCAAAAGAGCTGAAAGAAGTGGAAGAAGTAGCTGCCAAAGACTCAAGAGAAGACTAGAGTGAAGTGACAGTAGTGAGCTGTGAAGAGACACTGTAGTGGCTCTGGTGACTCTTCATATTAGACATACCTCTTGGGAGGGGTATCCACGACCTAAGAGTGATTATTGAGAGTAATTTTTAGAGATTGTAGTGAGGATATGATGTATTATTGATGGAGAGAGAGAGGGAGAGTCAGAGATAGTCAATTCTACTCAAACAGAGTGATTGTATATGAGAGATTAAGAGAGAAGACTATGAAGATATTGAAGATGAATACTATGTGATGTATTTCCATTCAAAGATGGTGCATTCTTTTGCTTTCTTTGTTCTATTGATGGATTTTGTGAAGATGTTGAAGAATATGGCTGATTCTATTAAAACCGTGGGAGATCTACATGATGCTGCATGAAGATTTGTTGTGCCTGGTGTTCTTTTCTTCATTGTGATCATATGAAACATGATAAACAAGCTTGTTGATGTTACAAGATAGATTTTCTTGCAAGAGAATTTCATTTTCCTTGGTGTTCCTCTCGGGGCACCATGTTTTTGGTGCGCAGCCGGGGAAACTTGCCATCAACAAGCACTAGAAGAGGCTGAAAATGAAGGAAATGGCATTGCCAAGAAGAGAAGAATTCAATGGATGTTTGTAAAGTTCCTTCTTCCACTAAACAGTTGGAATTTCTCATAATCAAAGCCACTTTCCACAAGAAGTTCATCCCACAATGGCGGAAACACATCACCATCATGATGCATGCTCTATGTGGTGGACAGTTTCCTCTCCCTGTTGAAGTAGCAGAAACTTGCATCTTGGTGGCAAACTGTTTGGGAACAAACTGAAGAGTAGAAATAGAGAGAATGACCATCCATGGAAGATTTGGCATTCATTGAGAAGTTTCCAGACAACATCAAGTGGGAGATTGTGAAGAAGCTTCAGGAGTCTTGGTCTGTAGAGGTTCACAGGGACAAGAAGGAAAAAAGTTGAAATTTGTTCGTGGACGCTCAACAGCAAGATACATGGGATGCTTGGTGTACTGATAATCTTCTATTTGTTCAATTAGCAACCCACTGGAAGTTGGTAGACAGAGTGTTTTTCACAACATACACTGTTGAAACCATCAGAAGCTGGCATTACTATGATGATGGCACCACCACAATGCTCAGACGTATGCATTTTGACACCTTCAGAACCGAATACCTTCCCCTGTGTAGTGGCATGAAAGCAGAATTCAGGGACGTTGAAAAGAAAGAAGTAGAAGAAATGTTGGCAAGAGAGTCCTACAGAGACTGAGGCCTTCTGTTAACCCTCTGTGGAGCACTAACTACATAAGTGGAGTCAACCCCTTGATGAATGACGCAATAAAGAGGCAAGCGTTAGAACGAGTCTAGAGGTACGTGAGAAGAGAGAAAGCAAAAATCAAGGCTGAGAACGAGCTCACAGCAGAAGCCGCCTTTGACGCCCTTGCGGAACTCTTTACAGAAGTCCCAATGGCACATCAAGCCCTTCCTCCTCCTGCTGGAGGTCCACTTCCAAGCCAGATCCGTCCTGGAAATATTGATGACAGACCAGCGAATGTAGTCCCATTGCCGATTTTTAAGGGAGAGTACAATGAAGACCTCGATCTTCATGTAGCAGAGTTTATGGTAGCATGTGTGGCTAACAATGTCAGAACCCCTGAGCATTGGTTAGCAATATTCCCCGCCACTTTCAAGGGCGCAGCGTTTCAGTGGTATGAGAGACAAGCAGCAGGAACTTTTGGCACATGGGATGACCTGAAGTTGGCCTTCCTCACTAAATTCAGGCGTGAAGGTTTTGAAGAGCGGATGCGAGAGGAATTTATGAACCTAAGTCAATCCTCTGGAGAAAGAGTAGAAGCTTATGTCTCACGAATGGAATCCATCCTGAAGAGATGGACTAACCATAATCTAGACGATGGCATTCAAAAGGGGGTGTTTCTCAGAGGATTACAACCAGAAGTCCGTAAGTTTGTGGAGCTACAAAGACCAGCCACCCTGCAAGCTGCAATAGAAGGTGCAAGACTGTACGATGAAGTGGAAGCTCGATTGGCGATGAATACAGGAAGAGGAGTCTTACCTCCTCTGATGCCAGGAATGATGTACCCACCAAATGCAGTCCCAGCGACTATTCCCTACCCTTACCAACAGATGCCCTTGGTATCACAGTACAGTGCACCAAATCCACAGTGGCCACAATCCATGCCTCAAATGATGGCTCAACCACAACAACAATGGTCCCAACCAATTTCCTCCATGACAAATCAGCAGCAATAGTGGAACCCTACCAACTGGGGTCAACAGCCAACAGTTCAAACAGGAGCACTGAATCAGAACCAGAACAGAGACCCCTCTGTACCAGCCCAACCAATTTATGCAGTGATTACAGAAACTCCTCAAAACCCTCCTGCCAGTGCCTCAGGAGGTGAAAGCTTGAAGGACTATTTATCTAACTCAGTTGCAAACATCAAAAAGGAGTTGATGGATGTGATTACAGAGCAACTACAGACGTTGAAAGTGAACACAGCGAGCATATCCAACGTTGCAGGAGCAGGAAGAGATGTGATGCGGTCAAACACTTGGTGTGGTAAGTGTCACCAAGCAGGCCATTTAGCCACTGAATGTACACGGAAACCAACCATTCTTGGAGCCTTCTGTTCCTACTGTTTGCGGAAGAACCATACAGAGGACATTTGCTCTCTGAAGGAGATGCATGATAGGAGAAGAAAGGAAGAAGACGCAAGATTCAACTTGCTGGAATCCAAAATGACAACACAAGATATTGGACCCAAGCCTAGAGAGTTTGGTCCTAATTTCGGACCCAGAAGATTTCCCTCTCAAAGTTACAGAGGAAGACAGTTTGGCGGTGGTCAGAGATCAGAAGTGGAGTGTTACAAATACGGAGAAAAGGGACACATCTCACCAAATTGTCCAAATCCTCGAAGGTCAGTGGATTACAAGCCCTTATGCAGTCGATGCAAAGGAGAAGGCCACACTGCAAAAGACTGTCCAAGCCTAGCCCCAGTGAAAAACAGTGCTACTGATAGTCCGTCCAAGGCCCAAGAGCCTACCTCCAATTTGGTGGAATTGGAAGTTGCTGCCATCACGCGTGCAAAGCAAAAGGAACCACCTATCCAGAAAGAAAATAACCCTCCTGCCAAAACAATGAAGTTCAATCTTCCACCAGAAGAACAAAACAGAACAGAGCCTAACAGTGCCGTACAGAGCCCTACAGTGCCATAGAGAGTTACAGAGAGAGTTACGGAGACAGGACCAGAGGTCCAGGATACAGAAGAGGAGGAAGTGCCACAAGTGGCAGAATAAGTTCCTGTAATTCCTCTATTGGAAGAAAAAGGGAAAATGAAAATGGGTGTTGCCCCATTCCCTAATCGTTTAGAGAAGCCAGTGGATCCTATTAAGGAATACGATCTGGTCAGAGATCTAGATACCTTTAGACCAAACCTCACATTCTGACAATTATTGATGTTGTCTCCCAGTTGCTGGAAAAGGTTCAAAAGTATACTAACAAGAAGACGTGGCTTAAGGATTGCTCCCTCAACAGTGACAAAGTCCAACAAGGCTCTAGAGCCTGTAAAAGAAGTGGATGTGGCTAATGCTTTTCTAGATCCGGGTACTCCAGAGACTGGTGTGTGGATAGAAGCTAGTGGATCCTATTAAGGAATACGATCTGGTCAGAGATCTAGATACCTTTAGACCAAACCTCACATTCCGACAATTATTGATGTTGTCTCCCAGTTGCTGGAAAAGGTTCAAAAGTATACTGACAAGAAGACGTGGCTTAAGGATTGCTCCCTCAACAGTGACAAAGTCCAACAAGGCTCCAGAGCCTGTAAAAGAAGTGGATGTGGCTAATGCTTTTCTAGATCCGGGTACTCCAGAGACTGGTGTGTGGATAGAAGGCTGCTTCATTGCAAATGCACTGATTGATGGAGGTTCATCAGTAAACATTATGATGGATGTGACAATGAAGGATCTAGGCTTACAAGGTGTGCAACCCACCTAATGGCTCATCAGACTGGCGGATCAGAGTAGAATCAATACTTTGGGCATTCTTCCATATGTGAAGTCTACAGTGGCTGGAAAAGATTATTGGTTGACCTATTTGGTGGTGAAGCCAAACTCTTATGGTACATCCTATCCTTTGTTACTAGGCAGACCATGGCTTTTTGAAGCCAGAGCAAGGACGGATTGGTTCAAAGGAACCTTGACCTTGGGCAGAGGACCCAATAAAGTGGTGATGAAACTGTATGGTTCTCAAAAAGGACATGGATCCACCTCCTTGGAATTATCTTCTGACTCCCCTAATGAGGTTACGGATGGAACATCAGCAGACGAAGATGCTATCAAACAGATCCTTCCCAAGAAAACAGTGGCACATTCCTTAACAGTGGATACTGTAAGCCGACTTCCAAAAGATGCAAAGCCATTATCAATGGGTGAATACTTCCTGCCTGAACCAGGAATGACTTCTGAAATCACTTCTGACAGTGAGATAGAAGCATGGATGTATTCCTCTCCCTGTTACATGGCCATAGCAGAAGCCGAGACAGAGGCAGGAGAGGAAACAGAGAATCTGTTCTTCTGTTACAGAGCTCCTACAGAGACAGAAGTAGAAACAGAAGCAGAAGCAGAAGCAGAGACAGAGACAGAGACAGAAGCAGAGATAGAGACAGAAGAGGATGGATATGATATGGACGAAGAAGATTATGAAAGTGAAACGGAAGAATCTATCCCACCTGAAGAGGATATACTTGGAGAAGAAGTTCCAGAAGCTTCAGAAACAGACGAGCTCATGCTACGTGACAGAATGGTGATGGTACCATTTGGCCTGGTAAATGGATCTTCTCATATGCAAAACCTTTATAAGAAATGGATTAAGAAGAACAAGCCGTCTTTCAAGAGTGGCTCCTGCCGTCCTAACCTATCCTTGCCAAAGAAAGATGATAATGATGCACCGTGCCAACAAGCACCAGTCCCACAAACCCAACAGGCATCAGAGGGTCCCTGTTATGTGACGTTCCTGGATGCGTCATCAGAAGATGAGTCTTCAAATCAAGAGGTAATTAATTTTGAAACCAAACCCGGAACAGCTCTAATCCCATTCCAACGTCTTAAGGAGCAACCTAAGTCTCCACCAAAAGAAGAAGTTGGTTCTAGTGGGACATCAGAAGAGGATACCACTCCCTTGAAGGAGTCGGATCTGTATCCAGAAGCAGTCCGTGGAACCTTCATCTGTGAAGTAGAAGGTGAAAGGCAGTTAACCTTTGTGGATGCAGAAGGCATTGAACGCCACTTGAAGGTGGGTAGCAGTCTCCCAGAAGAGGAGTTGTCAACCTTGTACAACTTGTTGAAAGAGAATTTGGACGTGTTTGCATGGTCCTACAAAGACCTAAAGGGGATTGATCCCATAATATGTCAACATCATATTGACTTGGAGCCTGATGCCAAGCCAGTACGGCAGCGACAGAGGCGAATGAACCCGAATTATTCCACATTGGTGAAAGCGGAGCTGTTGAAGCTTCTGGAAGCCGAGTTCATCTATCTAGTGGCAAATAGTGAATGGGTTTCACCCATCGTGGTTGTACCCAAGAAGAATGGCAAATTGCGCATATGTGTGGATTTTCGAAAGCTTAATTCCAAGACAAAGAAGGATCACTTTCCTATCTCTTTCACAGACCAACTGTTGGACACAGTGGCAGGACATGAACTTTATTCTCTTCTGGATGGATTCAGCGGATATAACCAAGTCCAAATTGCGGAAGAAGACCAATCCAAAACAACCTTCACCACAGAATGGGGGACCTACGCTTACCGAGTGATGCCATTTGGGCTCTGCAATGCCCCTGCTACTTTCCAACGAGTCATGATGGCTGCATTTCAAAATCATCTGCACGACTTTATTGAGGTATATTTGGATGACTTCTGTGTCTATAGTTTGATCCGTGAACACTGGGAACACCTGGAACAATGCTTTGACCGATGCCGGGAGTATGGGACTTCCCTCAACCCCGACAAATGCATCTTTGGGGTCTCTTCCGGAGTTCTGTTGGGCCACATTATCTCTACACAATGAATATCAACAGACCCTGCAAAGATTGAAAAGATCGCAGCTTTGATAGCACCCACCAACCTCAAACAGTTGAGGGGATTCCTAGGCCATGTGGGTTACTACAGACGGTTCATAGCTCATTTCGCAACAAAGGCAACCTCTTTGCACAAGCTTCTGAGGAAAGATGCAAAGTTTACTTGGACGGAAGAATGTGACAAAGCCTTCCACACTCTGAAGCAGTGTCTGATTGAGGCACCCATTCTGCAACCTCCTGATTGGACGAAAGAGTTCCATGTACACACTGATGCATCAATTGAAGGTTTAGGTGCTGTCCTCTGCCAGAAGGGCTCCTCGAAGTTGGATCAACCAATCTATTACGCAAGCCGAAAAGTCACTGGTAGGGAACGCAACTATACAGTGACCGAGCTGGAGTGTTTGGCAATGGTGTTTGCCCTGGAGAAGTTTCACCATTACCTCCTATCTACCCACTTTAAATTTTATGTGGATCATGAGGCCCTGTCCTTCCTGATGAACAAAGCAGATGTGAAAGGACGAATGATGAGATGGCTCCTTTTATTCCAGGAGTTCGACTTTGAGGTGATTACTAAGCCTGGTCGTTCCCATGTTCTGGCTGATCATCTGTCGCGTATCCCACAAACTGCAGACGAGAAACAGGATGATCCAGACCTCCCTGATGCTTCCCTATTTTTGGTAGAAACTGTAACTCCCTAGTATGCAGACATTGCCAATCTGCTGGCAACCCAACAGCATCCTCCTGGTATTTCTAGTCGGGAAAGGAAGAAGCTCATGCTAGAATCAGCCCCATACACCCTGCTAGGCGGTGCACTGTACAAGAAAGGCAAAGATGAAGTGCTCCGAAGATGTGTTGCAGGAGATGAGATTGGGATTGTTCTGAAGGCTTGCCACGACGAGCCATGTGGAGGTCACTTTGCAGGAGAAGCTACAGCCAGGAAGGGTCTGCTAGCAGGATATTGGTGGCCTACCATTCACAAGGATGCCTATGATTACTGTAAAAGATGTGATGCTTGTCAAAGAATGGGGAAACCCACGAAGACAAGTGCCATGCCACTGCAACCTATCCTTCCCTTAAAGCCATTTGAGAAGTGGGGCATTGACTTCGTAGGTCCGATCGACCCTTCCACCAGAAGGAAACAAAACAGATACATCCTCGTATGTATGGATTATGTCACAAAGTGGTGTGAAGCTAAAGCCCTAAAGCGGGACGATGGTAACAGCGTGGCCCTGTTCATGTACGAGAATATCATCACCCGTTTTGGCAGTCCCTTAGAGCTGGTAAGTGACAGAGGCACTCATTTCCTTAACAAAGTCATAGAAGAGTTGACAGAGTTGTATAAGATCCGCCATCGCAAGTCCACTCCCTATTACCCCAGAGCCAAAGGCCAAGTCGAAGTCACCAATCGTATCCTCTGCTCGATTCTGACAAGAACAATTGCTGCACATCGTCGTGATTGGGACGATGGACTTATAGAGGCTCTCTGGGCATACAGAACCTCCCATAAAGCCGCAACAGGACAGACACCATTCCATCTGGTGTATGGTAGAGAAGCTGTTTTTCCTGTTGAACTGGAATTACCCTCTTTGAGAGTGGCTATCAAAGAGCGTTTGGGGGACGATGATTCACTGCAACGCCGTCTCCTGCATTTGGAATGTTTGGACGAAATTCGTCAGATGGCTCTACAGTGCATGGAAGCCACGCAAGCCCAACGTAAGGCTTACCATGACAGTTTCATCAAGCACAAGGAGTTCAAAGCAGGTGATTTGGTCCTAGCCTATGATTCACGCTTTGGCAAGTTTCCTGGCAAGCTCCAGCAGTGGTGGATGGGCCCCTATAAGGTACTTGCCGTCAACCCTAATGGCTCTGTCCAAGTACAAACCGTGGATGCCTCTGATGATCCCTTTCTGATCAACGGATATCGCTTGAAGAAGTACTTCCCTCCTTGGGGATCTTGACAATTACGGATATCACTCCTGATGAAGTGGACGCAACCCTCTATCTCCTCAAACCCCCCTTCCAGCCTTGATCTCTTATCCTCTATTTTCCACCAGCGACAGTGGCGAGGTGGGTTCTGACAAATGGTAGTTCTGCCATTCCCTTGCTCAATATTGAAAAAAAAAAAAAAGGAAAAAAAAAAAACATATCGGTCATGGGGGAAAAGGACTTAGGTCCCTGTCATGCCGACCTATTCTTCGAGAAATGGTGGAAACACCCTCGGGAATAGGGGAGAATAAGAAAAAGAAAAAAAAAAACAAAGAACAAAGAAAAAAAAAAACAAATCTGTTATGAGAGAAAAGGAAGAAATTCCCTGTCATAGCAGGCCTCGTGCCAAGAAAAGGTGGTAAACACCCTTGGGCAGGAAGCTGGCTGTGGAAAAGATGGTAACACCCAACAGTCCAGAAAGTGGATTCATTAATTGATATCTCCAGGATCCAATTCCGAAGCTGCCTCCCTTGGTACGCTGTGTCCTGGGTCTCTCTGCAAAGTGACTACTTGTCCTCTAGCAGACGACATGTTCCTGTCCAATACATCGTTCGATTTGATGGCTACCTCCCTGGGTACGCCTCTTCAACAACTGACGATGCGATCTTCATCGACAACCCCTTGAGTGACGTGAGCTTTCATCCTAACCGGATGGGGAGGTGAGTATGGGTTGCCCTCTGTAACTATCAACAGAGAGTGAGACAGAGGGTGGGTCGAGAGACCAGTCTTTTCCCTTCAAATCAAATGAGAGGTGAGTAGTGTGAATGAAGTGTTGCACGCACGGGATGGGCCTCTCAATGCACAAAGCACAATTTGTTTCTGTGCACTGCACCATAAGGCTCCCTGGCCTTCCTTCTTGCACCGTATGCCGGCACAGGGCGGGATGCACAGTTGCACCATCAAATGCGCACAAGGCATACAACCTTTGCACAAGTGACTGTGAGGATTACATCAACGGGTTTCAGGAAAAGGCTGCCCTCTTATATCTATCAACAGAGAGTGAGACAGAGGGTGGGTTGAGTGTGACTGGAGTTTCTTCAATCAATTACCGAGAGGTGAGATTGAGGGACGTTACGACACTTGGAGTCAGGTATGTTCCCGTTTCCCTATGCACCCATGGGATGGGTTTTTGCCGTCATCACAAGACACGCCACCCTGTTCTGTACACTGCACTGTAAGGCTCCCTTTCCTTCCTCCTTGCACTTATGCCAGACGGGTTGGACGCACTAATGCACCATCAACTGTGCACCTCGGCATACTCTTTCTGTACCATTTCCCCTTGTCGATTCCTCAACCGGGTATGCGATATGGGTTTCTATCATTATTCCTTGAGTGATATTAGTCATGGGGCGAGTGCGTGTTCTTTCATTTCATTTGAGTGATTGTGAGTTGAGTGCAATATCCCTCATCATCGACAGATTTCCTGCGATTTCTTTAACTAGCTACCTCCCTGGGTGCTGCCGCGTGGTCCCTGCCATGATGAACGTGTGCCGAGAAGATGCCTTGGTTCCTCCAGAAGCCGACAACCACACTGGACGTGCCATCGACACTCAAACTTGCTTCTTGACAAAACGGGCCAAGTTTTTTCTAACCCTCCCACTTTGGTTTCTTCGTGACGGTCATGTTTTAAGTGTGGGGACGTTAGTGGATGGTCTATGGCATGGTCCCAGGTCCCTGTTGCTTGGTTAATCCTATCCTTTAAGGTCTTAAGTGTGGGGACGCGTCCTTGCGCGTCTACATTGTATACCCCTCTGCATATGCCTTAACCTGCTCATGCATGTATGCCATGCCTTGCTTTTACCCTGATGGGGTCCCTTCCCACCCCCCGGTAATGTTCCACCCACCCTTGGGACTGTTCCCTTGCAGTTTTTCTTCATTCCCTGATTTTGAGGTCCTACTATGTAAATGCACCCTACGTTCACCGAAGTCCAAATCCAACCTTATAGCCCTATTCCACCCGTTGAACTGACCATTTTTCCTTTTTACCTACCCCTGTTCCAGTGCACGGTTTTTGAGATACTAATTTTTGAAGCATTTTGCACAATTTAGCCGGTTTTCCATGTGAACGCACTTTTTTTGCTTCGAAACTATGATCTGACATCCTAGCCCTGACAACCACTTTTCCCCTCACATTTTTCCTTTTTACTCCGAGTCATTCCGATGCATGGTTTGTTCATTATTAATTTTCCAGTTTTTTACACCTTTTTCGTGCGTATTTTTGACATTTTTCCATGTGAACCTGCCCTCTTTGCATTGAAATTCCAATTTGATTTGACAGCCGTGTCCCGTGTTCCTTCCCCCACCTTTTTCCTTTTTCCTCCACCCTCTTTCGACTTCTGGATTTTTTATTATTCATTTTTAAATGTGTTTTTAAGAGTATTTTTGGAGTTTTTTGCATGTGAACCCCTCCTCCTTCCACCGGAACTGTGCTGTAACATAATAACCCTGTGCCACTCCTTCCTGCGGACATTTTTCCTTCTTACTGCATGTCATTCCGGTGAACGGTTTGTTCGATATTAATTTCCGATCCCATTTTCGGGTTTGTTTTTTGGGTTTTTTCCATGAGAATGCGTCTTATCTCCGTCGGAATTATGTTTTGATGTGATCGGATTGTCGGGCACATCTTTCTGCACCATTTTCCTTTTTTCTGCACCTCGTTCCGATGCACGGATCTTTCGATATTAATTTTTAATTGCGTTTTTTGGTTCTTTTTTGTGTTTTTTGCACGTGACCACCTTTACCCCTCCCGGAACCTCCTTCATATATTTTTCTTGTTTTCCCTCTGTCGTCCTGCCCACTTTTTGTTTTACGCTATGTCGTTTTGACGTCCGGATTGGGAGTTATTAATTTTTCTTTATTTTTACGTTTTTCTCGCGCCCGTTTTGCGCGTGAACGCGCCCTTTTTCGATTTTACGAGTCTCCAAGTGCCCCGGTCGTGTCCGCGTAACCCGTACCGTCTTCCCCGCGTCATTTCAATCCCGTCACGGTAAATTTTTTTACCCTGCCCCGTGCATGAGCGCGGGACGGGGGTACGCGCCCTTGCCCCCCACCCCTTCCCCCCACCTGCCCACCCCATGGCCCCCCCATGGGCCCCCACCCCTTTCCCCTAACTGCCCACCCCTTCCCCCCAACCGCCCGTTTCTTTCTCTCTCTCTCTCTCTTTCTTTCTCTCTCTCTCTCTCTCTTTCTTTCTCTCTCTGTGCGGTTCTTTCTCTCTCTCTCTCTTTCCCTACCCCCCCGACCTCCTGCTCCTCCCCGTCTTCCCCCAGCCCGCCCGACTTCCTCTCCGCCTTCCTCCCTACCCCCCCGACCTCCTGCTCCTCCCCGCCTTCCTCCCTACCCCCCCGACCTCCTACTCCTCCCCGTCTTCCCCCAGCCCGCCCAACTTCCTCTCCGCCTTTCTCCCTACCCCCCCGACCTCCTATTCTTCTCCGCCTTCCTCCCTACCCCCCCGACCTCCTGCTCCTCCCCGCCTTCCTCCCTACCCCCCCCGACCTCCTGTTCTTCTCCGCCTTCCTCCCAACCCCCCCGACTTCTTCTACGCCTCCCTCCCCTTCCCCCAGTGCGACCGTCCCTCTCCCTCCTCCGCCGCCGCGACCGTGGAATTGCCGCTGCTGCCGCCTGGAGCCTGCCTCCGCCGTCGTCGCGCCGCCGACATCGCCGCTGCCGTCGGGTCGTCGTCGACACCACCACCTCCTCCTCCTCCCCCTCTCTAACCCTCATTGGGTTAGTTAACTAACCTTTAATTTAGTTAACTTATAACCCTTAATTTAGTTAAACTAACCCCTAATTAAGTTAACCTAACCCTAACTTAATCTGAGTTAGGTTAACTAATCTAACCCCCACCCCTAACCCTAACTTAACCCTAGCTAGGTTAGTTTTAACCTAACCATAGTCAATCTAGCTAACCTAACCATAGTCAACCTAGTTAACCTAACCATAGTCAACTTAATTACCTAACCCCAACTTACCCTAGTTGACTAACCTCTACCTACTTGACTAACCTAACTTAGTTGACTAACCCCTACCTAGTTAGCTTAGCCTAGTTGACTAACCTAAGCAACCTTGACTAACCTGACTTGACTTAGGTAGACTAACATGACTTACCCCCACTAACCAGACTTATCTAACTTATGTCTAACTGACTTATCTGATTAAGGTGATTTAATTAATCACTACATTGATTTTTCCATTTAAAAAAATCAGAAAAATTTCTCAAAATTCATTTTGCCTTTTGCCAATTTTTGGGAGTTTGTCCGCTGGAAATTGCCTACCCTATAATTTTTGAAAATTCAATATTTCCTAATTTCACCTCCAAATTGCCAATAAATGTAGAAAATTCTTTTAAAAATTCTAAAAAATTCTAAACAATTCTAAAAAAATTCCCCTCACCTCCCTTCATCATTTTTCCTTTATTCAAACATAAATAATCACAACTTAACACAAAAAAAATAAAAAAAAATAAAAAATCAAAATCAAAATAAATAACCAACACAAACCAAATCCACCCATCCGCTAAGGTGTTGTCATTGTTGTTTCATCAGTGGTCTTTACTTTTTCTTTCCTGGATTCCCTTCTTTTGGTGGACTCTTTCGTGTGCATTTCTGCATTACATACACACCCCTTCTAGGTATTTATTTTATGTGCTTTATTTATTTTTATTTTTCCCCTTAATCACAAATTAATTGTCAAAATGAATTCTTTAATTCACCCACAGTTTCCACACGCATTCGCGCTAAACACACATACTTTTTAATTAAAATAAACCCGCCGTTCACTTAGCACGGGCTACGTGCGCTAAAGAGGCACTTTAAAATTTTAAATTCAAATAAACCAGCCGTCACATGAGCACGCGCTGGCAAAAAAGCGCTCCACATCACCTTAATTTGTAATCAATGAATTTGCATTTAGAGACCCAGTCGGGTATCGAAGTCCGGGAATCGAATAAAAGCACCGCTTCACCTAATAATTGGTAATTTAATTTATAATAAGGAACCGTCGTTTTCTTGCTAAGGTTTATCACCTAATAAAAAATCACCCATTTTTAATAATTGATTAAAATCAACCCTTCATTAAATTCATCCCCCCTCACTGCACTTAATTCCCCTTTTTAATGAACCATTTCCTGGGATGGGTATGCGCAGTCATTAGCGTTATTTTCCATGGTCTAGTCTTGGTTTATCAACGATATAGTCTTAATATGTGTCGGATGTGGTATTGTTTTGGTTTCCTGTCTTTGCTACGGTTACGGGTACGGTATGCAGTTTTTTTTTTCTTTCATTGCCTGATACGGGGTTCTGGGTGTTTGTCTAATGCATTGCATGAAGCTTTCGGTCGCATTTGTCTCAAGGTCATGTCAAATTTTTTCTAGGATGTGGTTTGCTTAGGGTTAGTTGGTCGAGTCACGTTTTCTTATTTGGTTATTCTCTTATCCTTTTTTTTTTTGTCTGTTGCTTTGCAGGCATTCTCCTTGATTGTCTGTGTTTGTGGTGTGTGTGTAACCATCTGAATGGCGCCTTCTCATGCTCCTCCCCCTATCCAGTACGTCCCATTAGTTAGTAGGGATTACTCTTCCCTACTTACTTTTGAGCCTCTCACGAAGGCGGGACTCGCTGCTTTTGTGGCTACTTCTTTTCCATTGCTTCCAGAGGATCCGTCGTTATGTGATGAGTTCCTGGCCTCTTACAGCAAGAAGACAGGCGTAGTCCAGGGCATGCCTATGACTTTGACATCTCGAGGCTTAGGGAAGGCTCTGTCTCTATCCTTCAAAGGTGAACCTTTTGTGACCACTCGTCAGCTCTTCTCTAATGAAGAGATTCTCAAGCTGTTGCAGAAGCAGACAAGGGAAGTCCTTGATGTTAAGAAAGTGATAAACTCTTCAGGAGTTTCTTTTTCTATGATCACTGATCCCGTATGGAAGACGATCTGTCAGTTCCTTCAAGACAGGTTTATGCCTGCCAAAACGCCATCCCAATATTTGTCCAAAGAGCTTTTCACAGCTTCCAGGATGGTGTTGAAAGGAGTTGCTATTGATTGGAGCACTTACCTCCTTACTAAAATGGATCAGCATTTTGTTAAAGTCACTAGGGGTAATGTTACCAATGTTACCTATGGATCATATTTGTATGCCTTCTTGACCTATTCAGGTTTACAGAAGACTATACCTCCACCTCCTCCATCCGATCCAATACCTCCTCCTCCACCTTCAATAGAGTCAGCGCCCATTGACATCGAGGATGATGATTCTCCGCCTCCCCTGGTCATACAGCGCAAACGCTTGAAGAGGGTAGCGGATAAAGCCCCTGCTGTACTTCCCTCAGTGTCTATCCCTGCTACTTCTGGCAGTGAACTCCCTGGGTATCTCACTTGCAATAACCTGTTCAGAGCACATCGAGAAGGCTCTTTGGAGATCTCAGTTCCTTCCCTGAACAATCTCGTTTTCGGAGATGCCATTCCTTTCCTCTGCAAGGATATTCAAAGTTCCATTGAGTTGTCAGTGACAGCCTGTGTTCAACAGCTGTACGCGTCTTTTTATAAAGAGCTCATGCAGTCTAAGGACCAGTTGCATAAGGCAACATCTGAGTTAGCTTCTGCTAAGGATACCCTAGCAGATTTATTTAAGCAAATGGAACAGCAAACCCAACTGGTTGCCACCCAAAGCGATGAGATTTCTTCTTTGAAGACCCAGTTATTCGAAGCTCAATCCCAGGTTACTAGCCTTTCAGAAGAGAAGGAGAGGATGTCCAAAGAAGCACAGGAATTCCAAGCTATCTTAGATGACAAGCTTTCAGCTTTACAGATGGCTAATGACACAGTGGCCAACCAAGCCTCCCAAATCCAGCAGTTGCAAGATCAGCTTGCAAAGTCCCGCTCTGTTCCTCCAAGCCCTCCTATTCCATTAATTCCTTCTCTTTCACAGCATGACTTGGCTGCTCTTCAGAGACAGGCTACTTTGTGCCCTCTATTTCAAGATAAAGTGGAAAGATTGCAGTCCAGAATGGACTTGTTATGGTCTACCTTTGAACAGTTTCAGGAACATGTCTTACCAGACCATTCTTTATTTGTCCACTACCACTTACAGAAGTTGGTTTTCTACATGAAGCTTTCCACGATGGATTTACACCAGAGGATGGCTGGAGTTGGGCTTGGTCTGCTGAGTTGTTGACAGAGGTAGTCAGAATGGTCTTTGAAGATTCTGTCACACCAGATACCATGTTGATGTCGTACATGTATCTACGAGGAGATTTGTTAATTCCAGATGAGGTAGATATGGCATGGTATGTAGGGGATGTGGTCTTACAGGCTGTTTTGTATGTCAATCATTTGGAGTTGTGCATAGCTGACATGTTCCAGAGTTATTCCTCCAAAGTAGTTGATTGTCATGATAATTCGTGGCATCCCATGATTGATTCGGTGGTTCTCAATCAAAGACAAAACACAGCTCCTACCTTTGCCCAGAGTACTAATCAACTGAGGATGGATCTCTTAACCTATCTTTCCAAACATAATCCATTTGATGCTACCTTCTTTGATGCCTATCATCGACGATCTCTCTTAGGACCTTCTGTTTCTACCCTCCTCTATTACCAACAAATGGCTCACCGCTATGCTATATATCTTTCCCTTTGTCAATCTAATTCCACTATTTTACCCCTTCTTTTCCAACCTTCAAATTTCCCTCAAATTCCTATTTTCACTTACTGTTCCTTTATTGAGGATAGGGTATTTTCCCCTTCTCCACCCTGTCCTTCACCCCTCATAAATGTACCCTCTACATTTCCCATTTATCAGTTAACACCGTTCCTTAGTGATTCCTTACAAATTTCTGACACTCCTTCTTTAACATTTTCTTCCTTTTATGATTTTTCTTATCCTTCCCTTCATCCACTTTCCCTTATTCCATTACCCTCTCCTAACACTTCCATATCTCAACCACCTCAGTTGGTTAGTGACTATGACGGGTTTGATAATCAGATTTCCAAAAGAAGGGGATGGAGTTCGGATGATTGCCTTACAGGACTGCAGATTAATTGGCCAGTAATTCCAGGAGAATGGACAGCTTCCAGTCAAGCTTATCAAAATTATGTTCATTTTGCCCAACAATATTCACAGTCTGCAGATCCCTCAGTGAGATTAACTGCTCACTTTGCTTGGTACCTGGCGTATATGCATAGGCACTCTCATACTGATTCAAAGCCTATTCCAAAGTTGTGCATGAATATCAATGTTAGCATTGATTCCCAGCAGCTAGAGATACTGTATTTTCATGCCCTCTGTTTGCCTAGCAGATACTTGGTCCTGTTGGAAAGGATGTGCTGTCTCCAATTTTTTCAAAATCCTCCTAAAAACTTTGTAGATGAATCCTTATCTATGGATCGATTCCGACAACATCAATCTTTTAAGAGGGATCATCTTCATTGATACCTTTCCAATGTATGATGGAACCTTTTTAATGAACAACTCTCTTTTTGAAGAAGTCATTCAGATGGTTGTGTTGTGTATTAGTGTTTATGTTGTGAGTTCATTTATGTCAAACGAACGTGGTGGTTTCCTATTGGATTTCGTGTACGAGCTATGTTTTGGAGATTTGTAGAGATGGGTTCGTGGATGGAGAGTTGAAGCTGATGCTGATGAAGAAGAAGCAAATTCTTATATCCTTTACAAATTTGTGGTGATTTTTTAGTTTGATAAGTGGTGTTAATGTATAAAGGGTTTTCCTTTCTTTGTATTTTTATATCAGAAACAGGTTATAAGTTGGGGTCGTGGTGGATGGATTCTTTGTGAAAAGATATTGAAGATCAAAGTTGAGCTTTTCCCTGAACTTGTATTCCCTTTTTCCTGGGTCGCGAGGACGCTTCCTTATTAAGTGTGGGGATATGTTGAGTGTTGAAATGACTTGTTTTTTGGCTGATTTTTGTTGTTTTTGAGAGCTGAATGGTTGATTTTATGAGATGATTGATTGGTTTGAAAGTGGTTTGAGAGTGTTTTGGATGGTAATGATTGAGTTTTGGAAGATCATGATGTTTGTTGATGGTTTTGTGATGTTCTGATAGATTCTGATTGGTTCTGTATACCTTCTGTTTTGCTTTGTTTTGGTCTATTTTGTTATGATTGTCTTCTGTGAGGAGGGAAGGAGTATTGATTGATGAAGATTGAGATATTGAGAAAGCTTATTGAATGGTTTGTGAGAGTTTGAAATGGTTTGAGAATGAGTTATGTGGTTTTGATGACCTTCTGTAACCTTCTGTAGGTCTTCTGTAGAGCTTCTACTTCTGTTCTGTACTGTAGCTGTTCTGGTACTGTTCTGTAGACTGTTCTGTATGCTTCTGTAAGTGTTCTGTGGAATGTATGTGTGACTTTGGGAAAGTTTTCTAGCCTTGGAAAGAGGTGAATACAAGTGCAAAAGAGCTGAAAGAAGTGGAAGAAGTAGCTGCCAAAGACTCAAGAGAAGACTAGAGTGAAGTGACAGTAGTGAGCTGTGAAGAGACACTGTAGTGGCTCTGGTGACTCTTCATATCAGACATACCTCTTGGGAGGGGTATCCACGACCTAAGAGTGATTATTGAGAGTAATTTTGAGAGATTGTAGTGAGGATATGATGTATTATTGATGGAGAGAGAGAGGGAGAGTCAGAGATAGTCAATTCTACTCAAACAGAGTGATTGTATATGAGAGATTGAGAAAGAAGACTATGAAGATATTGAAAATGAATACTATGTGATGTATTTCCATTCAAAGATGGTGTATTATTTTGCTTTCTTTTTTCTATTGATGGATTTTGTGAAGATGTTGAAGAATATGGCTGATTCTATTAAAACCGTGGGAGATCTACATGATGCTGCATGAAGATTTGTTGTGCCTGGTGTTCTTTTATTCATTGTGATCATATGAAACATGATAAACAAGCTTGTTGATGTTACAAGATAGATTTTCTTGCAAGAGAATTCCCTTTTCCTTGGTGTTCCTCTCGGGGCACCAATAAGTGATATTACAATTAAGAAAGTGAGAAGAACCAAAAGAAAACTCATAAAGTCCTCTAAATAAGTCATGTGGCCACCACTCCTTAGATGATGCATAACCCCTGCCTCCAATCATGCCCTTGTTGCCTTTCACTACTGTACCCATCACCTTGGAGAATCTATGGCCTCCTCCCTTAGTCTCTGCCAATCTTATACATGTAACCACTCTGGCTTTGAGGCACTACTCTTGATTGCCTTGCGTGCATCTAATCATCTACGTAACATGTATGCACTAATATCCTCCATCATCCACCTAGTGAAAAACCTCTCTAGGCCAATAGGTACGAAAAACTCCTCATGAAAAGATACCACTACATAGTGCTTGCTCCCCTTGGGTATATTATTCCAATGGTCCAAAACATTATATCTAAATACTTGTTGATAACTCTCTCATGGGAGACATCATCCTCCTTCCCTCATCATTCATGATCACAGCACATATCTTTCCATATACCAGGTATCTGTACCTTATTGGGGTATGTCTTGTATGTCCTCTTCCACCTGTGACCATGATTTTGGAAAAAACAAGGAGGCCTTTGTACATCTAGTGTACTTGTGAGGGTAGTATCTTTCATAGTAGCATCCATAGGAATGCCATCTTTGTGGATGCAAAAGCAAAACCTAGAGTCATAGGAGTAAATGTCCTTACCAGTGTGACAAATGTTGGAGGTGACAAGTATCCACTAGATCGATGAGGCACAAACATTGTATTGGTGCCTCCACAACACCCGCTTGAGCTACCCTCGTCTAGATCCAATACGAGAGCGAGAAGTAGCAACCCTCTTTGGAATGGACTACGAGCTCATAATATCCACATCTCTACAACACCGCCCAGAACCACTCCCTCCATTCAAGGCCAATCTAGAGCATTGACCTCGTTTATTGGAAATCGAAGTATTAGAGTATGCCAAAGTAGACCTCTTAGAATTTCCTAGTGATATACGTGACAACTCTTGGTCCACTATATCTCTAAATCACGCTATCTGATCTAGAGATATACATGTGAACATCTCCTTCAACTCCTCATCGGTCATCCCTCGATTCATCTTGCTCTCTAGGTATCATCAAAGATAACCTATAGTACATATAGAAAATGATGTTAGCAAAATCAATATAAGGATTTATGTAAAGCACAAAAATTTCACTATGAAAAAGGGATGCTAATTAAAATAAATATACTAAAGTATCCTTAAAAGTGAAGCATTAACAGATTGAGCAAGCAAATACAAATACGGCCTGACCTATAGCTCCATGTCAATCTCCTATCACAACTCGATGTGCACAGATAGGTCACCACAGAAAGAGGAGTCTACTTCATTCTCAAAAAATTCTTGGCCTCCTATATCTTCATCTACATTACTCGTGCCTATCTCCTCTGCATGCTCCAAGCCCTCTTTGCTTTCCACCCTCCATAGCATAGATCTCTCAACCTATATACTCTCCTTGTCTAAGCTCGAAATATTATTTTCATCATACACTCATGCACTTTGAGGAGTTGATGGCACAATATACCACCATCAAGGTTGCGAGGGATTTGGATAGAAGATTACCTATTCATGATCACCTATTTGAGTGAATCAACATTTCTAACTATTTCAATTGTGAAAAAAATTAAAAAATAGGTCATGCCCTTGTTCACAATGACATGACATGACAAATGTGTTATGCAATTCTGTCAATATTTTCTTTGAATCTATTTCTGGAAATCTAGATGGAACTTGCCGAATGGTTGCCCCATCTCCTTTCAATACCACTTTAAACTATTAAACATCAAATATGATTATCAAGAAGCTATGATAATCCACTGAGCTAATACTTTGTAAGTTTCCAAAATACTCCATCTCATGTACTACGGTATTCGGATCCATGGCCTACCATTGGCTCTATTGCTCAAACTTTTCCATTACACCACAATCTATTGTGGAGCACATTTAGTTAATGTGCTCAGCATGAGAACATCACCCTGCAACCATGCCACACTGTAGATTTTGTACTATATACCAAAATGGTTAGATTAGTTGTTGCATATAAAATCTAGATATGACAACAAATAAATCATGGAATCATCTTTGAGCTAAATCCCCTTAAGAATTCCCACTCCTTGGTAGAGACCTCTACCTCTTTGCGAGAAGCTATGATCAAAGCTCCATGTAACCACCACACATAGACATAAAATGCGGCATCTCCTCTATGTCCTCAAGATATTCAATTAGTCGATGACATGTACTATGTCAAAATTCTGATTGCACTTCTTCCTACTATTTTCTAGCGTGCTTATACCTGGTGAGCCACTTTTCCATGGATGCATGATGCAACATACAAAAAAGATTCGTTTTCTCCTCCATGGCAGCATCCATCCTTTTTTCTACTCCATTTCCAACCACCACAGCTCCAGTCTGTATGTCATCATCCTATAGCAACCATAGCGTACTATTATCTTAATTATTGTCCGTAGTCACTCTGAAATATGCACTAATGTCTTTGACACTAGCCAACCTTCAACCATGCTACCTTCTGTGGGGATGAGCTTGTTGTCGCACAAATCCCTTCAAGGTTTTCATGAAGCACTCCAAGAAGAATATCCATCATCTATGGATAGGTATCAAAATCTCCACTTCATCTATGAGATGCACAAAGAGGTGGGTTTGTATTGTGGCCATGCTTGTGGGTAGGTATTTCTCAAAGAGACAAACCATCTCCACTACTCCCCACCCTATGTATTTAATAGAGGATTTCTTGATCTCCTTTTGTAAGATCCATTACACTAAATTTAACAACCTATAAATCACCTTGCACATTTCTCGAGTGAGATACCCATGATCATGGTCGATAGTACAAACTATCAAAAATGGAAAAGCATTATGAACATTGAATAGACACTATATACAAAAATATTGAGGCTACTTACAATAATCAAGGTTACAACAAACTAAACATATCTTATGCCAATCATGGGATTTTAGCCTTGATCTCGGATCCTCTTTAGAAAAAGTAGATATGAGAAAACGCATCATACCCATTGCTGATAGACTTGATGATTTTCTTCACAATGTGCTTTTCATTAGTGGATAGAACCCAAGGAGCATGAGGTAGTTGTAAGCGACCATCATCACTACGGCTTGACTGTGGCCATAGCACCTCCATCTTTTCTACCTCCTTAGAATCTATTAGTGCCCCTACAGTTTCTCTCTTTCCTGTGATATTGTCTTATAGTATTTTGATCACATTCTTGAAAATATGCATGGGATTCAACAAATGATTGATCTTTAAGTGGGTAGGTCCAATAAGAGGTTATCTAAGAAAACCTTCTCTCAATTCATGACCCTTCGACAAGAAAGTGGCATGTCCTTGATCTACCATCTTCTCCATGGTCAATGACATTTGGGAGTCTAATTGTGACCCATACAATGGATATACATGATAACATGAGGCAATCAGACCTATCACAATAGCTCTATCACAACATGAGACAATCAGACCTATCACAACAGCTCTATCTAGTCAACACAAAGTTGAATGAGCTATGTTAGATATCACCAACGAGAATGGAAGCCCACTTACCTAAACACTCTCCAAATCCCAAAAAGTCATGCATGGTCCACACATGAGAATGCCTTATATATTAGCAGACCGTGGACCATCGCGGTTGCTTATGTATTCCATAATGGCCCCCTTGTCCCACAAAAACTTGAGTTCATCTACTAATGGATGGAAATAGATGTCTATATTCTTGACTTTGTAGCAGCTATATGAACAAGAAGGTAAGGATCAAGTGTCCTTTTTTTAGTAGAAAGCCATGGTGGGATGTTGTAGTTAACAAGGACTATAGGCCACACACTATAAAAAGTTAAGGAGACACCAAATAGATTCATACTATCCATAGCAAGATCAAGTTGAAGATTCCTTGGCTCTCATGCAAAGCCTAGAAAGGTGGAGTGAATGTAGCTCCATGCACATGAGTATGTTCACATTCGCTGGACTCCATCTATGGATCTATTCTGCACATGCCATTTTGTCAAGCTAAGACATGGTTTGCCCTTGCAAGTCCTATCAAGACCTATGAGCACCACACTTCTCACATATCTTCATAGTCCTATAGTGTCCTCAAAACATCACACAATCATTAACACATACATGGATCTATTGTAGTCCATGCCAAGCTTTTGTCACACCAATCCTACATCATCATGGGACTCACATCATGTTTCCAGGTGGTAACATATGATTTTTAGCAAGTTGAAAAAAAATCAAAAGCAACCTTGAAGAGCACAAAAAGTTTTATTAATAATAGAGTCAAATAAATCAACAGAGCGTAGAATGTACCTGAGCAACTCGGTCATTCTCTCTTTTTTTTCTCTCTCCTCTTCCTCTCGCATTTCCTTTGGCTCTCTTCCTCTCCTTCTCTCATTTCTTCTCCCTCCCTCTCTCTCTCTCATTTCCCTATTATGTTTTCTTCTCTCCCCCTCTCCCTCTCCCTCTCCCTCTCCCTCTCTCATTCCGCGTCTATTTCTGCGTCTATGTTCACGTTTATACTCGTGTCTACCTAAACAATAGACGCACATATACACGCAAAAATAGACACACGCATCAAAATTCAAATCATACTTAAATCATTTCTTTTCAAACTACGCCTTTTCTTTCCTGCGTTTTTTTGCGGTTCTAAAACTTGAGTTTAGCCGACATGCAGTCTCTTCATGCCTCACCTCCTCATGACTCACCTCTTCTTTCATTTCAAACACACAAGAAGGGAAAAAGGAAAGACAAGGAGAGGAAGAAAGAGAGGAGAACAAGAAGAAGCAGCAAGCAAGAAAGCAAGCATCAAGGGAGGGTAACTTACCAAGGAGAGGAAGAAGGAGAAGGAAGAAGCGCCACCACCCGCCACACCAAACACCCAAGGTGAGTCTCTCTCTCTCTCTCTCTCTCTCTCTCTCTTTTTCTCTCTTCCTCTCTCTACTCTGTCTATGTATTTAGGATTTGGGATTCCATTATGTATTGCATTTTGTAAATCATCAATGGTGGTCGTCCGCCCAAAATCAGTCGACCGAGCGCGTGTGATAGCACGTCTACATCCTAGTGTAGACGCAGATATAGACGCAAAAAATGTTTCTCTGAGGACGTGTCTTAGAGCGTGTGTGCTTTGTAATGTACACGCGCTGACATACGCCCATAGAGACGCAGGTATAGACGCGCACAGAGACGCAGGTATAGACGTTGTATGTAATATGTTTTATCTACATAGGGTAATATGATTTTTCTTGTGTAGATGTGGAATCCTGGATCCTCCAACACCCCATTCAACAAGGAGCAATTCATGGGGGAGATGACCAATTATCTTGGTCGCCCTCCCACTGTAGATGAGGTTTTTAGTGTGATGTCTGGGACACCTATTACATCTTTGCCTACACAGGGATTAGCTGAGGTACATGGATCGGCCGAAGCACATACATCTGTAGAGGGTAGTGTACGTGGAGGGAGAAGGAAGAGTGGTGCAGGAGGACAAGGAGGTCGAGGGCTTTGTGGAGGTTTCCTAGGTGGTGGCTCTCGATCACCCTTACTGGAAAATGAGAGAGGTGAGCCTCCACAAATATACTACTCTATCACTGATGTTGGTGGTATCTTGCATGACTTTGAGGGGAGGAAAGAGATAGCCTACTTGAGGAGTGTCGTGCATACCACATATAAAGATTGCATGATTCCCTTCAAGCACCAAAAAAATGGTTTGTGGCAAGAGGTGCTACGGGCAGTACATAAAAGATACCCTAATCCCGAGAATTCACGATTCTCAAATGATTAGGGACAATCAAAGGTGAGAGACGCACTTCATAACAAGAGGTCTCACCTTATGACATGCGCCAAGGAGTCATTGTGGAGACAAGAGCAGGGGCGCCCTGGATATGGCCAACCACCCCATTGCCACCGCAAGGAGTGGAAAGAGGCCAATAAGAGAGCAGCGGAGAAAATGACAAGTCGCTAGCATGCAGAGACGAGACATATCCAGATGGCAACCATGGGATCGTTGCATTATGGATCCGGTGGCAGGGAGTCATGGGAGGCTGAGTTTGTAAGTATTATTTGATTTCTTTTTTTAAATTAAATTTTGTAATTTGTTTCACTTTATTATGTAGTGTGTTTTAATACGTTGTATGTTCAAATTGTTTTGTAGTATCATATCGTTGGTAGGATACCTACTCCTAGAGAGGTAGTCTACCATCGAGGTCATAACCAGGCGTCCACTTGGCAGCATTTTTACGAGGAGGGACTCATCCCGGAGGAGCAATATAATCGCGCCATAAGGATTCCACCACCAGAAGAGGTATGTTTTATTTTTTACATGAAGCCGCAAACGCGAAATGAAAACCGTGCTCAGTCTCAGTCACTTTTTTTTCCCTGTGGAGCGTCACTATTTTCGTCGCTATTTGCATCGCAAATGCAATGCAAATAGCGACGCCAATAGCAACGCTACTATCCGTCGTCGCTAATCGGCGTCGCTACTAGCTTAAATCCTTGTAGTGTTGTAAATGGCCCCACGAATTTCTGGAGTAAGGCATCCTACGATCGCGATCGGTAGTACAAACTGCCACAAATGAGAAAGCATTATGAATAATAGCCACTTTCCAAATTGCAAAATGCCCACGCTAATTACAATCCATTCGTAGCACAAACCTGACATATCTTATGCCAATCATAGGATTTTAGCCCCGACAATTGGTCGACTTTAGAAAATGCGGACCTGAGAGAACGCATCATACCCGTCGGAGTGCGGATAGACTTGATTACTTGCTTCACAATGTGCTCTTATTTAGTGGACAAAACCCAAGGAGTGCGAGGAAGCTGCACGCGACCATCATCACTCTACTGCGGCCAAAGCGCCTCCATCTTACCTACCTCATTCAAATCCATTCGTGCCCCTATAGTGTCTCTCTTTCGTGTGATGTGGTCCCATAGCAAGCTGCCCACATTCTTGAAAATATGCATGGGATCCAAGTGGTTGACCTCTAAGTGGGTCCAAATAGCAACTCGTAGAAAACTGAGAACCGTTGCATTCATTTGGATGTGATTTCGCGTGGACCATTTTCAGCTCGTACCAACTTGCCACATTCATACGTGTTGGAGGTCGTCCAAGGAAACCTTCCCTGAGTTCATGATCCTCCAACAAGAAAGTGGCGTGTCCTTGATATACCATCTTTTTCATGGTTCGTGACCTTCGGGAGTCTAACTGTGGCCAGCACAATGGACATGCATGATAACCTGAGGTAACCAAACGTGTTCCAACACCACGACCTAGTGAATACTTGATTGAATGAGATAAAATATAGATATTACCAGTGAGAACGGTGGCCTGCTCACCTGAGCACTCTCCCAATCCTGGAAAGTCATGCATCATCCACATGAGAATGGCTCGAATATCTTGCCGACCATCGTGCCTGCTCATATCTTGCACAGTGACCCCCTCCTCCCACAAAATCTTAAGCTCATCAACTAATGGACGAAGATACACGTCCATATTTTTTACTTTGTAGCGGCCTGGGATGAGCAAGCTAAGGATGAGATATCCTTTCTTCATAGAAAGCCATGGAGGGATGTTGTAGTTGACAAGCACTATAGACCACACACTATAAGAAGTTGAGCGCAAACCGAATGGGTTTACGCCATCCATTTTGCAAGACTGAGCTGAAGATTCCTTGGCTCTCATGCAAATCCTGGGAAGGTAGAGTCAATGTGGCTCCATGCACGAGAATCTACTGATATTCATTTAACTCCATCCGTGGACCTATTCTGCACATGCCATGTTGTCAAGCTTGCCATGCCAGCGTACGAAACACTGCGGGGGATGAGCGGAAAGTGTCTAAGAACTTTTTGAGGGATGGTTTGCCCTTGCAAGTCCTGTCGATACCTGTGAGCACCACACTTTGGACATGTCTCCATAGTCTTGTATTCTTCTCAAAATAGTATTCAATCATTGATACATGCATGGATGTTATTGTAGTCCATACCAAGCTTCCGTAAAACATATCGTGCATCATCACAAGACTCGGGCATGGTATTTGTAGGTGGTAATATATGATATTTCAATAACCTGAAAAAAATCATAAAACACCTTGAAAAAGCACAAAAGTTTGTAATAATAGTGTTAAAACAAAAAAAATCAATGAAGCCTATGTGCAAGGTACGTGAATAACTCGGTCACACTCGTATCGCTCCACCTGTATTTTGCTTGCATACTTAAGAGTGCAAGGAGTGTCTTCAACCAAGATACTCGGCACCCATCATATAATGGTATGGATGCTTCCTCTCTAAGCAGATCAGAAGTCTCGATATCCATGGGAATCAATGCATCGATGATTGCCTCCATCTCAGGCTTCAAGATTGTAGGTAGGTCTGGAAGGTTGTCTGTCTCATGTGGCATTGACGGTATAGATTGGCCTTGCGAGTGGTGGATTGGCTCTTACACTCCATCCATCGCACGCCCACAAACTCTTCTAATTGGCCGCAAAGGGTGCACTCCCCCTTGGGACGAGACATCACCTCCCTGGATAGAAAATTTGCCAGCAAGACCCAATCTTATTGTATATGGTTTTCAATTAGCTTGCAAGTACAATGCATGATTGATATTAACTTCAAATTACCATTTGCTAAAAATTCACAATCACCTAATCAATGATCTCAGATTGAAACTTGCCAAATCGTCGCACGTGTTCTATAGACAATTGGCATTTTCGTCTAATTGCCAACTTGCATTGAGAGCAAGGACATGGGACATGCTGATTAAGATACGCCTCGCGATCTTGAACAACAAGACCTTCTTCGTTTTCCATCTTATCTACATTACAACAAACAATTTAATGACTTGTAATACAATTTGGGAAAACGAGGCTCAAATGGATAGCTTTATGGAGATGTATGTCAAGTTGCAAGTTGACCATAAGCTCTTGCTTGAGAGGTTTTAGCCTCTGCAAGAGATTGAGAAGTAAATTTTGTAAAACATTGAGGTTGATATTGATGTATCCATGGTGTTGAAATCTAAACTTCAAGATATAAGAAATGCTTTACTGATTGATGTAAAGAATGCATGGGACATAGTAGTTGAGAGATTTATTGATGTTACATCTCAGCCATATACCATGCTCAAGGATTTGTTTGTCCCGGTAGATAATTATTCATTATTGTAAAAAAAAAGCATTGGTTCATAAGGTTCATGAGTTTAAGACTAAATGTTTGGACTTGACTAAAAGATTGGATAATGCCTTAGATGCTAAAAGGAAAAGTGATGAATATGTTACTTCATCATTGCAACAAAAAGATTGGTGACAAGGATGCTATGATTAATGAAGTTCTTCACGAGGTGAATATAGAGTAGAAGGGGATGGAACACGACTCTTCTTTGGGATTTAGTGGTGATCAGTCAATTATTGAGGTGTCTTCTTATATGGCCATTATACCTTATATACCTAGCTACGGTCTCTAGGTTATGTACTTTGAGTATCTTAGAGGGGCTCTACTAGGATTACTTATACAACTGCACTAGAGCGCTTTGAGTATAAGTAATCTTAGTCAAAAAAATTTATGAGCATCATTGAGGATCTCTTAGTCTAATAATAAATCAGTCTCAACAAAAAGCATCTTAGTAATGTGGTTTTTTTGTCCTAGGTCCATGTATAAAAATTAATGCCATCTATGAAATTTATCAACTATAGTTATAAAATTTGTTCCAATCAATTCTACTCATAATCATAACATTTGAAGAAAATATCCTATGCTTAATTTAAGGGATTCTTCTTCTATAGCAATACTTTTGGGTTCATTTTGATGAAGTACCATAATGACTATTAGCTAGGGTATCTTTTTCTTTTAGTCCTTCCGTTGACTAGTTGGCATGATTACTAATTTGTTATGCCTATAAAGTTAATACAAAAACAAGGAATTATGCATATCAAAATTAGATCCTCTACTTGGACATTATGAAGGATATGACCAATTTTAAGCCATCTTAAAGAGTCACCAATGTACGTGGCCCATGGCAAAGCACATTGCATACCATTATCGATAAGTCTATTGTCGTGCATCTTAAATCTCCTAATTAGACTTTATAAAGTGTATGACCAATTTTAGCCCTCTTAAGGAGTCGATGTAATGGTACCCATAAAAAAAGCAAAGTGCATACCATTACCATAATCATGGATATGTTATCGTTCCAATATATACACACACAGTTGGACTACATCTTGAGTAGAAAAAAGCTATCCATTTGAGTAGACATACATCTCCATAAAGCTATCCATTTGAGTATACATCTCTTTCTCTTTCTCTCCCTCTCTCTCCCTCTCCCTCTCTTTCTCTCTCATTTTCTCTCCCTCTCACAATATATCCTCCCTCTCCCTCTCTTTCTCTTTCTCTCCCTCTCTCATTTCCTCCCCCTCCCTCTCCCTCTCCCTCTCCCTCTCTTTCTCTTTCTCTTTCTCTTTCTCCCTCTCTCTATCTCTTTCTCTCCCTCCCTCTCCCTTTCTCTCTCATTTCCTCTCCCTCTCACAATATATCCTAACACTCTCCAAAAGCAAAAGGGAGAGGAAGAGAGAGAATGCACTCTCCCTCCCTCTCCCTCTCCCTCTCTTTCTCTTTCTCTCCCTCTCTTTCTCTTTCTCTTTCTCTTCCTCTCTCTCCTTCTCCCTCTCTTTCTCTCTCATTTCCTCTCCTAAACAAGCAAAAGAGAAAGTGATTTAAACCTTAAATAAGCAAAAGAAGGAGAGAGGGAGACTCACCGATGAGATATGGCGAGTGTGGGGCGGCTCCTCTTTGCGATGAAGGCTCCTCCTCTCCTTCACGAACAAAGGCAGCGGCGGTGGCGGCTGCAACAAGTCTTCTTCCTCTCCTTCTCTCATGACGGTCGCTCTCTCCCTCACTCTCGCTCTCAAAACACAAAACGCAAAATAAAGCCGCGCTTGGTTTGGGCCCATTTTTTTCCCTGTCGACCGTCGCTATTTGCAAGCAACACAAATACCGACGCCGCTACCCACCGTCGCTATAAGCTCAAATCCTTGTAGTGTCCATCTCCCATTGTATTCTTACTCAAGCCTTTTTAAAAACCATGTAGTGAAATCCCTACTTCAAGGAGAAAACCTATAAAGCCTTCTAAAGCCGACTCTGAAAGACAATGCAAGCAGTCACAAAGGTAGTTTCGCATTCAAAGGAGATGGGCCAAGATCATAAGTCCGTGACCAAGGTGAGAAGGTCAAAGTCTCGATGGCTCCTAAAAAGGCACAAGGCGCAACCGTAGGAGGATCATCTCCTAACATCCATGTGGACATTTCACCACAAGTCCAGGTTTTTCTTCCTAAATTTAATTAACGTCGTAATATTTCGATTGTGCATGGATCATTTATGAAATAAGGATGCATTTTTTCAATTGAAATACTTTGGATAATTTAAAAGGAAATAGCGTATAGTCAAGGAATTGATCATTAATATTTTTCCAATGGAACGAATGAAAGGACATAAGACATCTATACATTCTTAGCAATTTGTTATTTCCATTACAAGTAACAAATTTAGATAATTAAAGATCATCTTTTCGAAATTATTATTGTACACTTCGATTAGGCATGGAAATAATAAATTACATGTCGCATTATTAGACATATTTTCTTCGAAATGATTCATTAAAAGAAGTTGCTAATAATCCATAGGAATTTGCAAGGTGGGAAAATGGTTCTTGAGTTGATTAAAGTAGATTAAACACTAGTCAATTGGCTTAAATCTCAAACAACTATGTAAAAAGTTACGAGAGGTTGTGTAATGCTCATTTAGCATATGAAAATCTCATTTAGAAAAGAAGTTAGAAAAAGCTGCATGGTTCAATCATAAAACCCTAAAGTTTAGTAGCATGAATCTTGTTTGCACATCATAGGAGGATCAATTGGAATTATGCTATAACTTAACATATGCTTTAATCTTAACCAGAAAAGTTAGGGTTCGTAAATCAAATCATACGTAGGTAATGAATCATGTGGGTGGAATCTTGGATTAGTAATCCCTGTGGATTGCTGGATAGCCTTCGGGTAAATTATGGATAAGCCTACGGGCTAGATGTTATAAATGTATTCCAAAGATAAATATGATGAGCTGTTGATAAGGAACTTGGTTGACATTGTTTTTTTATGTCAAGTGCTATGATTACGTGAAGGAACCAGTGCCTAACGGGCTAATTAAGAAAGCTGATTGATGCGTGTCCAACTAAATGTGGTAGGTAATTAGACAGCTCAAACAACATGAGGAAAGTGCGAAGGATGTGGCCATAGGTCCGTCGTATGGATGGGTGGTCCTAGTTGGCCGGGAACTTTTCTCAATCATGATGGACAGCAAGAAGATCGTTTCAAAGGACACCAACAACAAGGGCACTAACCTAGAGTCTAAATTATGATAATCTCGATTTACGTTGTTTTAGGGAAACAGAATGGGACTATGCCTTATGGTAGAGAGGTCGAGCCTTGCATCCCTCTCGTTTCCCATTCTCCTTGAACCAAGTGCAGCGTGAATCCGCTTCGACCCTGGCATTTCTGCGTAAAGTAGTTCGCTTGGGGTTCGACGCTAGTTGCCCTTTAGGAAATGACCATTACAAAAAAACCCTGATTCAGGTCAGCGGTCCTAAGTGGGAACGGCTAGAATACTTCCGCTACATGGCAGACATGGAAAGACCTAGATCACAAACCCCATGACATTCCATGGGAGTGCCGGGCGGAGCTTTCTAGACATCCTTTCTGATGGACTGCTAAGACGTGTCCTGAAGATTATAGGCGGACACGTTACAGCGGAACACGTGGCAAATCTAGCAAATCAAATCTCAATCATAAACAAAGAATTTAGGAAAAAAATCTAATAAATTAAACATCTCAACTATTGAATACAAATAACATTATAATACATAAGAGAATTTAAATAACTCAATAGATTGAGAAAGACAAGAGAAAAATGCACGATTGCGCCCAACCTTCCCCATGGCAAAAGCCATGCTTTGCTATCCTTAATTATATATTATAGTTTTACATGGATATTTGCATATATATCTTACATAAAATTACAAAAAAATTACAAATATCCATTGAAATTAGAGTTTTAAGAGTCAAGAGGTATCTTGTAACATGTTGCAGTTGCTGCAGAAAATTTTGTGCTCTGAATCTTAATGTTTTAACATCACCATCACATCATCTGAAGCATGCCAAAATCCCCAAAATGACTCTTGAAGCTCTGAATTCTGATTTTGGAGGGAGAAACGAAAAAATTAAGTTTTCACTCTGTTCTCCCATTTTGCGCACGATTCTATTGCTTTTTATAAAGAAAGATAGAAAAGCCTTCTAAACTTAACCACATTAAGAAAATAACAAGTATTCCATAAAGAAAACTTATTTCAATAAAAGCATATCTTAAATATCATATTTTAAAATAATCTATATTTAAAAAAATAAATAAATTAATAGTACTAAGGATAATGATCTAATTATTACTAAAGAAGTTTAAACTAATAACTTACAAATAGAGTAATAATTTTAATAATGAACCTTACACTTGGACTTACGCTAATGCCCAATGCTACCCAAAGCCACCGCTACCTACTCTACACATCAATTGAAGCATTCATAATTGTTTATAAATAAAATAAACAAACAATAGTGAATACCTAATAGTCTTCAACTACAAAATAAATAAATAGATTGGAACTCTGAACTAACCTTAATTAAATACGAGTGCACTCTAAACTCATAAATGTCCATTAATTTAAATATGTATTTTGTGGAATCACCCATTGTGGATCCACCCATGTACACATTAAATTAACATGACGCTCAAAAAGGATAGGCGTCCCTGTCAACTTCTCGCACAAGGAATCCACCTTGTGTATGAGCCCCGACTGGAGCCCCAAGAGGAACACCAAGGAAAAGGGAATTCTCTTGCAAGAAAATCTATCTTGTAACATCAACAAGCTTGTTTATCATGTTTCATATGATCACAATGAAGAAAAGAACACTAGGCACAACAAATCTTCATGCAGCATCATGTAGACCTCCCACGGATTTGATAGAATCAATCATATTCTTCAATATCCTCATAAAATCCATCAATATCACAAAGGAAGCAAAGAAATACACCATCTTTGAATGGAAATACATCACATAGTATTCATCTTCAATGTCTTCATAGTCTTCTCTCTTAATCTCTCATATACAATCACTTTGTTTTAATAGAATTGGCTATCTCTGACTCTCTCTCACACACTCCATCAATCATACATCATATCCTCACTACAATCTCTCAAAATTACCCTCAATAATCACTCTTAGGTCGTGGATACCCCTCCCAAGAGGTATGTCTGATATGAAAGGTCACCAGAGCCACTACAGTGTCTCTTCACAGCTCACTACTGTCACTTCACTCTAGTCTTCTCTTGAGTCTTCAGCAGCTACTTCTTCCACTTCCTCCAGCTCTTTTGCACTTGTATTCACCTCTTTCCAAGGCTAGAAAACTTTCCCAAAATCACACATACATTCCACAGAACACTTACAAAACAGTCTACAGAACAGTACCAGAACAGTTACAGTACAGAACAGAACAGAAACAGAACAGAAGCAGAAGCTCTACAGAAGACCTACAGAAGGTTACAGAAGGTCATCAAAACTACATAACTCACTCTCAAACCATTCAAAACTCTCACAAACCATTCACTAAGCTTTCACAATATCTCATTCTTCATCAATCAATACTCCTTCCCTCCTTACAGAAGACAATCAGAACAAAAACAGACCAAAACAGAGCAAAACAGAACAAAACAGAAGGTATACAAAACCAATCAGAACCTATCAGAACATCACAAAACCATCAACAAACATCATGATCTTCCAAAACACAATCAATATCATCTAAAACACTCTCAAACCACTTCCAAATCAATCAATCATCCCATAAAATCAACCATTCAGCTCTCAAAAACAACAAAAATCAGCCAAAAATCAGCCAAAAAACAAGTCATTTCAACACTCAACATATCCCCACACTTAATAAGGAAGCGTCCTCGCGACCCAGGAAAAAAGGAATACAAGTTCATAGAAAAGCTTCACTTTGAGTTTCAATATCTTCTTACAAAGAATCCATCCACCACGACCCCATCTTATAACCTGTTTCTGATATAAAAATACAAAGAAAGGAAAACCCTTTATACATTAACACTTCTGATCAAACTAAAAATCACAACAAATTTGTAAAGGATATAAGAGTTTGCTTCTTCTTCTTCTGCATCAGCTTCAACTCTCCAACCACGACCCCATCTTTACAAATCTCCAAAACATAGCTCGTACACAAAATCCAATAGGAAACCACCACGTTCGTTTGACATACATGAACTCTCAACACAAACACTAATACACAACCCAACCATCTGAATGACTTCCTCAAAAAGAGAGTTTGGCATTAAAAAGCTTGCACCATACATTGGAAAGGCATCAATGAAGATGATCCCTCTTAAAAGATTGATGTTGTCTGAATCGATCCATAGATAAGGATTCATCTACAAAGTTTTTAGGAGGATTTTGAAAAAATTGGAGACAGCACATCCTTTCCAACAGGACTAGGTATCTGCTAGGCAAACAGAGGGCATGAAAATACAATATCTCCAACTGTTGAGAATCAATGCTAACATTGACATTCATGCACAGTTTTGGGATAGGCTTTGAATCAGTATGGGAGTGCCTATGCATATACGCCAGATACCAAGCAAAGTGAGCAGTTAATCTCACTGAGGGATCTGCAGACTGTGAATATTGTTGGGCAAAATGAACATAGTTTTGATAAGCTTGACTTGAAACTGTCCATTCCCCTCGAATTACTGGCCAATTAATCTGCGGTCCTGTAAGGCAATCATCCGAACTCCATCCCCTTCTTCTGGAAATCTGAGTATCAAAACCGGCACAGTCACTAACCAACTGAGGTGGTTGAGATATGGAAGTGTTAGGAGAGGGTAATGGAATAAGAGAAAGTGGATGTAGGGAAGGATAGGAAAAATCATAAAAGGAAGAAAAGGTTAAAGAAGGAGTGGCAGAAATTTGTAAGGAATCACTAAGGAATGGTGTTAATTGATAAATAGGAAACGTGGAGGGTACATTTATGAGGGGTGAAGGACAGGGTGGAGAAGGGGAAAATACCCTATCCTCAATAAAGGAACAATAGGTGAAAATAGGAATTTGAGGGAAATTGGAAGGTTGGAAAAGAAGTGGTAAAATTACTGTGGAATTTGTTTGACAAAGGGAAAAATATAGAGCATAGCGGTGAGCCAATTGTTGGTAATAAAGGAGGGTAGGAACAGAAGGTCCCAAAAGAGATCGTCTCTGATAGGCATCAAAGAAGGTAGCATCAAATGGATTATGTTTGGAAAGATAGGTTAAGAGATCCATCCGCAGTTGGTTAGTACTCTGTACAAAGGTAGGAGCTGTGTTTTGTCGTTGATTTAGGACCACTGACTCAATCATGGGATGCCACGAATTATCCTGACAATCAGCCACTTTGGAGGAATAATTCTGGAACATATCAGCTATGCGCAACTCCAAATGATTGACATAGAGAACAGCCTGTAAGACCACATCCCCCACATACCATGCCATATCTACCTCATCTGGAATTAACAAATCTCCTCGGAGATACATGTATGCCATCAGCATGGTGTCTGGCGTGACAGAATCTTCAAAGAGCATTCTGACTACCTCTGTCAACAACTCAGCAGACCAAGCCCCACTCCAACCATCCTCTGGAAAAGGTAAATCCATCGTGGAAAGCTTCATATAGAAGACCAGCTTCTGTAAGTGGTAGTGGACAAAGAAAGAATGGTCTGGTAAGACATAGTCCTGAAATTGCTCAAAGGTAGACCATAATAAGTCCATTCTGGACTGCAATCTTTCCACTTTGTCTTGGAATAAAGGGCACAAAGTAGCCTGTCTCTGTAATGCAGCCAAGTCCTGCTGTGAAAGAGAAGGAATTAATGGAACAGGAGGGCTTGGAGGAACAGAGCGGGACTTTGCAAGCTGATCCTGCAACTGCTGGATGTGGGAGGCTTGGTTGGCCACTGTGTCATTAGCCATTTGTAAAGCTGAAAGCTTGTCATCTAATTGAACTTGGAATTCTTTCGCTTCGCTGGACATCCTCTCCTTCTCTGCTGAAAGGCTAGTAACCTGTGACTGAGCCTCGAATAACTGGGTTTTCAATGAAGAAATCTCATCACTCTGAGTGGCAACCAGTTGGGTTTGCTGTTCCATTTGCTTGAATAGATCTGCTAGGGTATCCTTAGTAGATGCTAATTCAGATGTTGCCTTATGCAACTGGTCTTTGGACTGCATAAGCTCCTCATAGAAAGATGCGTACAACTGTTGAACACAGGCTGTCACTGACAACTCAATGGAACTTTGAATATCTTTGCAGAGGAAAGGAATGGCATCTCCTGAAACGAGACTGTTCAGGGAAGGAACGGAGATATCCAAGGATCCATCTCTATGTGCCCTGAATAGGTTATTGCAAGTGAGAAACCCAGGGAGGTCACTGCCAGAAGTAGCAGGGATAGGCACTGAGGGAAGTACAGCAGGGGCTTTATCCGCTACCCTCTTCAAGCGTTTGCGCTGTATGACTAAGGGAGGCGGAGAATCATCATCCTCAATGTCAATAGGTGCTGACTCTTCGGAAGGTGGAGGAGGAGGTACTGGATCTGATGGAGGAGGTAAAGGCACAGTCTTCTGTAAACCTGAATAGGTCAAGAAGGCTGACAAATAGGATCCATAGGTAACATTGGTAACATTACCCCTCGTGACTTTAACAAAATGCTGATCCATCTTAGTAAGGAGGTATGTGCTCCAATCAATGGCAACTCCTTTTAGCACCATCCTAGAAGCTGTGAAAAGCTCTTTGGACAAATAATGGGATGGCGTTTTGGCAGGCATAAACCTGTCCTGAAGGAACTGGCACATGGTCTTCCAGACGGGATCAGTGATCATAGAAAACGAAACTCCTGAAGAGTTTATCACTTTCTTAACATCAAGGACTTCCCTTGTCTGCTTCTGCAATAGTTTGAGAATCTCTTCAGTAGAGAAGAGCTGTCGAGTGGTCACAAAAGGGTCTCCTTTGAAGGGTAAAGACAGAGCCTTCCCTAAGCCTCGAGACGTCAATGTCATAGACATGCCTTGGACTACTCCTGTCTTCTTGCTGTAAGAGGCCAGGAACTCATCACATACGGACGGATCCTCTGGAAGTAATGGAAAAGGAGTGGCCACAAAAGCAGCAAGTCCTGCCTTCGTGAGGGGCTCAAAAGTAAGTAGGGACGAGTAATCCCTACTAACTAGTGGGACGTACTGGATAGGGGGAGGAGCATGAGAAGGCGCCATTCAGATGGTTACACACACACCACAAACACAGACAATCAAGGTGAATGCCTGCAAAGCAACAGACAAAAACCAAGGATAAGAGGATTACCAAATAAAACGTGACTCGACCTACTAACCCCAGGCAAACCACATCCTAGAAAAAAAATTTGACATGACCTCGAGACAAATGCGACCGAAAGCTTCATGCGATGCATCAAACAAACACCCGGAACCCCGTATCAGGCAAGAAAAGAAAAAAACTACATACCGTACCCGTAATCGTAACTAAGACAGGAAACCAAAACCATACCATATCCGACACATATCAATACGACATCTATGATAAACCAAGACTGGACCATGGAAAACATCACTAAGAACTGCGTATACCCATCCCACGAAACGTTTCATTAAAAAGGGAATTAAGTGCAGTGAGGGGGAATTTAAGTTAATGAAGGGTTCATTTGAATCAATTATTAAAAATGGGTGAAGTTTTATTAGGTGATAAACCTTAATAAGAAAACGGCGGTTCCTTATTACAAATTTAATTACCAATTATTAGGTTAAACGGTGCAGTTATACGATTCCCGGACTTCGGTTCCCGACTGGGTCTCTAAATGCAATTCATTGATTATAATTAAAGTGATGTGGAGCGCTTTTTTGCCAGCGCGTGCTCATGTGACGGCTGGTTGATTTTAATTAAAAATTTTAGAGTGCCTCTGTAGCGCACGTAGCGCGTGCGAAGTGAACGGCTGGTTTATTTTAATTAAAAAAGGATGTGTGTTTAGCGCGAATGCGCGTGCCATGGTGGGTGAATTAAAGAGTTGATTTTAACAATTAATTGTGATTAAGGGGGAAAAATAAATAAATAAATAACAGAAAATAAATACCTGGCAGGGTGTGTATGAAATGCAGGAATGCGCACGGAAGAGTCCCAGGAGAGGAAAAGCAAAAAGCACTGATGAAACAACAATGAACACCTGAGCAGATGTATTAATTTGATTTATGTTGGTTTTTTATTTTTATTTATTTAATTTGATTTTTAGTTGGGATTTTTTTTATGTTGGAATAAATAAAAAATGAGCAAGGGAGGTGAGGGAAATTGTTTAGAATGTGTTTAGAAATGTTTAGAATTTTTTACAATTTTTGAATTGATTTTTCCTATTTTTGTTGGCAATTTAGGGGTAATTTAGGAAAGATGGATTTTTCTAAAATTATAGGAAAGGCAATTCCTAGCAGACAAAGGTCCAAAAATTGGCAACTAGCAGAAGGAATTTTTAGGAATTTTTTGAAAATTTTTTTATGAAAAAATGAAGGTTGTGATTAAGTAAGTCACATTAATCACATAAATCACATTAGTCACATTAGTCACATTAGTCACAAGTCACATTAATCACTTAAATCACGTAAGTCATTTAAATCACTTAAGTTACTTAAGTTAGGTTAGTCATGTTAGTCATGGAAATCAACCTAGGTTAGTTCTAACTAACTAAGTTAGTTAATTAAGTGTTAAGTAAGTTAGGTTAGTTAAGTGGGAACTAAGTTAGGTTAGTTACTAACTGAGTTAGTGAGTGACTAACTTAGGTGAGTTAGTGACTGACGTAGGTTAGTTAGGCACTAACCTAAGGTAGTTAGAGGGTGGAGGTGGAGGGGAGGTGGAGGCGGCGGCGGTGGCAGAGTCTGAACGGCGGCAGAGTCCGAACGGCGGCGCGGTAGGGGCAGAGTCGTCGGCAACGGTGGCGGCTCCACGGCGCGGCGGAAGAGGGAGAGGGAAGAAGAGGGGAGGAAGGAGAGGAGGGGAGGATGGGCAGGAGAGAAGGGAGAGGAAGGAGGTCACGGGCGGGCGCACGGTGGAGGAGGGAGGGGGAGAAGAAGGCCGCGGGCGGGGCTGGGGGGGGCTGGAAGGCGGCGACGGCGGGGGTAGAGAAGAAGACTGCGGGCGGTGGGTGTGAAGGAGGGAGTAGGAGGTCGCTGGAGGAGGCGAGGGTGGAGAGACCCGCTGGAGAAGGCGAGGGTGGAGGAGCCCGTTGGAGAGGAGAAGGAGTAAGGGGAGGAGAAGGAGGCGAGGGTGGAGGAGGAGTCCGCTGGGGAGAGTGGACTGTGGAGGAGGGAGGTGGGAGAGGAGTCGAGGGAGGAGAGGGAGGAGGGGTATGCGAGGTGCTGGGGGGGGTAGGGAAGAAGGAAGAAGAAGAAGGAGGTAGAGAGGAAGAAGAAGGGATGGCGGGCAGGAGAAAAGGAGGAGAAAGAAGGGAGAGGAGAGAGAAGAGAGAAGAAAGAAGAGAAACGGTTGAGGCGGGAGAGATACCCCCTTTTTTTTTCTTTTTCTTTTTTTTTTGAAATATTGATTATGTTTCTTTTTATTTGGTTTTTGAAATAAAAGGTGGGCGGGCAGGGGGAAGGGAGGATGGGCGGGGTCAAGAGGGGACGGATCCCCGTCCCGCGCACGTGCGCGGGGCGGGGTAAAAAAATTTGCCGTGACGGGATTGAAATGACATGGGGATGACGGTACGGGGTACGCGGACACGACCGGGGCGCGTGGAAACGCGTAAAATCGAAAAAGGGCGCGTTCACGCGCAAAACGAGCGCGAGAAAAAACGTAAAAATAAAGAAAAATTAATAACTCCCAATCCGGATGTCAAAACGAAATATCGTAAAAACAAAAAGTGGGCAGGACGACAGGGGGGAAACAAGAAAAATATGGGACGGGGGTTCCGGGAGGGGTAAAGGGCGTTCACGTGTAAAAAACACAAAAAACGAACCAAACACGCAATTTAAAAATTAATATCGAAAGATCCGTGCATCGGAATGAGGTGCAGAAAAAAGGAAAACTGGGCAAAAAGATGTGCCCGACAATCTTATCATATCAAAACATAATTCCGACTGAAATAAGAGGCGTTCACATGGGGAAAACCCAAAAAACAAACCCAAAAATGGGATCGGAAATTAATATCGGACGAACCGTTTACCGGAATGACATGCAATAAGAAGGAAAAATGTCCGCAGGAAGGAGTGGCACAGGGGGATCACGTTAAAACGTCGTTCCGGCGGAAATAGGAGGGGTTCACATGTGAAAAACTCCAAAAATACTCCCGAAAAGTCATTTAAAAATTAATAAGTAAAAATCGAGAAGTCGAAAAAGGGTGGAGGAAAAGGGGAAAAGGTAAGGGAAGGCACAGGGGACATGGCTGTCAAATCAAATTGGAATTCCGATGCAAATAGGGCAGGTTCACATGGAAAAATGTCAAAAATACGCACGAAAAAGTCGCGAAAAGCCGGAAAATTAATAACGGACAAACCGTGTATCAGAATGATGTGGAATAAAAAGAAAAAATGTCAGGGGAAAAGCGTTGGTCAGGGCGATGATGTCAGATCATGGTTTCGAAGCAAGAAAAGGGCGTTCACATGGAAAAATGTCAAAAATTGCGTAAAATGCTTCCAAAATTAATAACTCAAAAACCGTGCACCGGAACAGGGGTAGGTAAAAAGGAAAAATGGTCCGTTCAAAGAGAGGAACAGGGCTATAAGGTTGGATGTGGATTTAAGTGAACGTAGGGTGCATTCACATGGAAAAACCTCAAAATCAGGGAATGAAGGAAAACTGCAAGGAAATAGCCCCAAGGGTGGGTGAAACATAACCGGGCGGGTGGGAAGGGACCCCAGGAGGGGAAAAGCAAGTCATGGTATACATGCATGAACAGGGTAAGGCATATGCAGAAAGGTATGCACTGTAGACGCGCAGGGACGCGTCCCCACACTTAAGACCTTAACGGATAGGGTTAACCGATCAACAGGGACCTAGGACCATGCCACAGACCATCCACTAACTTCCCCACACTTAAAACATGAACATCACGAAGAAACAGAAGTTGTAGGGTTAGAAAAACTTGGCCCGTTTCGTCAAGAATCAAGGTTGAATATCGATGGCACGTCCAGAGTTGTTGTCGGCGCTGGAGGAACCAAGGCATCTTCTTGGCACACGTTCGTCATGGCAGGGACCACGCAGCAACACCCAGGGAGGTAGCTGATGGAAGGAATCACAGGAAATTCGTCGATAATGAGGGATATTGCACTCAACTCACAGTCACTCAATTGGAATGAAAGATCAGTCACTCGCCCATGACTAATATCACTCGAGGAAGAATGATTAAAACCCATATCTCATACCCGGTTGAGGAATCAACAAGGGGGAAATGGTGCAGAAGGAGTATGCCAGGGTGCACAGTTGATGGTGCATTAGTGCGTCCAACCCATCTGGCATAAGTGCAAGGAGGAAGGCAAGGGAGCCTTATGGTGCAGTGCACAGAACAGGGTGATGTGTCTTATGTTGATGGTAAAGACCCATCCCGTGGGTGCACAGGGAAACGGGAACATACCTGACTCCAAGTGTCGTAACGTCCCTCAATCTCACCTCTCGGTAATTGATTGAAGAAACTCCAGTCACACTCAACCCACCCTCTGTCTCACTCTCTATTGATAGATAGAGAGGGCAACCATACTCACTTCCCCATCCGGTTAGGATGAAAGCTCACAGCACTCAAGGGGTTGTCGATGAAGATCGCGTCAGCAGCTGTTGAGGAGGCGTACCCAGGGAGGTAGCCATCAAATTCGAACATTGTGTTGGATAGGAATATGTCGTCTGCTAGAGGACATTTAGTCACTTTGCAAAGAGACCCAAGACACAGCGTACCAAGGGAGGCAGCGTCGGAATTGGATCCTAGGGATATCAATTAATGAAGCCACTTTCTGGACTGCTGGGTGTTACCACCTTTTCCACAGCCAGCTTCTCGCCCAAGGGTGTTTATCACCTTTTCTTGGAACGAGGCCTGCTATGACAGGGAATTGCTTCCTTTTCTCTCATAACAGATTTGTTTTTTTTTGTTTTTTTTTTTCTTTCTGATTTTTTTCTTTTTCTTCTTTTTTTTTTTTTTCCCTATCCCCGAGGGTGTTTCCACCTTTTCTCGAAGAAGAGGTCGGTATGACAGGGACCTAAGTCCTTTTCTCCCATGACCGATATATTTTGTTTTTTTTTTTTTTTTTTTCAAATTGAACAAGGGAATGGTGGAAAAACAATGTGTCAGAACCCACCTCTGTACTGCCGCTGGTGAAAAATAGAGGATAAGAGATCAAGGCTAGAAGGGGGTTTTGAGGGGACAGAGGGTTGCGTCCACCTCATCAGAAGTGATTGAAGAACGGCTATCAGAAGTAACATCATAAGAAGTACAATGCCGCGCCAACGAGGGAAAAGATCAAGTGTCCGTAATTGTCAAGATCCCCAAGGAGGAAAGTACTTCTTCAGGCGATATCCATTGATCAGAAAGGGATCATCAGAGGCATCAACGGTCTGCACTTGGACAGAACCATTAAGGTTGACTGCAAGTACCTTATAGGGGCCCATCCACCGCTGTTGGAGCTTGCCAGGAAACTTGCCAAATCGTGAATCATAGGCTAGGACCAAATCACCTTCTTTGAACTCCTTGTGCTTGATGAAACTGTCATGGTAAGCCTTACGTCGAGCTTGCGTGGCTTCCATGCACTGTAGAGCCATCCTACGAATTTCGTCCAAACATTCCAAGTGCAGGAGACGGCGTTGCAGTGAATCATCATCCCCCAAACGCTCTTTGATAGCCACTCTCAAAGAGGGTAGTTCCAGTTCAACAGGAAAAACAGCTTCTGTACCATACACCAACTGGAAAGGTGTTTGTCCCGTTGCTGCTTTATGGGAGGTTCTGTACGCCCAGAGGGCCTCTGTAAGTCGATCATCCCAATCACGACGATGTGCAGCAATTGTTCTTGTCAGAATCGAGCAGAGGATGCGATTGGTGACTTCGACTTGGCCGTTGGCTCTAGGGTAATAAGGAGTGGACTTGCGATGGCCGATCTTATACAATTCTGTCAACTCTTCCATGACTTTGTTAAGGAAATGAGTGCCTCTGTCACTTACCAGCTCTAAGGGACTGCCAAAACGGGTGATGATATTCTCGTACATGAACAGGGCCACGCTGTTACCATCGTCCCGCTTGAGGGCTTTAGCTTCACACCACTTTGTGACATAATCCGTACATACGAGGATGTATCTATTCTGCTTCCTTCTGGTAGGAGGATCGATTGGACCTACGAAGTCAATGCCCCACTTCTCAAACGGCTTCAACGGAAGGATATGTTGCAATGGCATGGCACTTGTCTTGGTGGGTTTCCCCATTCTTTGACAAGCATCACATCTTTTACAGTAATCATAGGAATCTTTGTGAATGGTAGGCCACCAATATCCTGCTAGCAGAGCCTTCCGGGCCGTAGCTTCTCCTGCAAAGTGACCTCCACATGGCTCGTCGTGGCAAGCCTTCAGAACAATCCCAATCTCGTCTCCTGCAACACATCTTCTGAGTACTTCATCTTTGCCTTTCTTGTACAGTGCACCACCTAGCAAGGTGTATGGGGCTGATTCTAGCATGAGCTTCTTCCTTTCCCGACTAGAGATACCAGGAGGGTACTGTTGGGTTGCCAGCAGATTGGCGATGTCCGCATACCAGGGAGTTACAGTTTCCACCAAGAATAGGGAAGCATCAGGGAGGTCTGGATCATCTTGCTCCTCGTCTGCAGTTTGTGGGATACGCGACAGATGATCAGCCAGGACATGGGAACGACCAGGCTTAGTAATCACCTCAAAGTCAAACTCCTGGAATACAAGGAGCCACCTCATCAATCGTCCTTTCACATCTGCTTTGTTCATCAAGAAGGATAGGGCCTCATGATCCACATAAAATTTAAAATGGGTGGATAGGAGGTAATGGCGAAACTTCTCCAGGGCAAACACCATTGCCAAGCACTCCAGCTCTGTCACTGTATAGTTCCGTTCCCTATCAGTGACTTTTCGGCTTGCATAATAGATCGGTTGATCCAACTTTGAGGAGCCCTTTTGGCAGAGGACAGCACCTAAGCCTTCAATTGATGCATCAGTGTGTACATGGAACTCTTTCGTCCAATCAGGAGGTTGCAGAATGGGTGCCTCTATCAGACACTGCTTCAGAGTGTGGAAGGCTTTGTCACATTCTTCCGTCCAAGTAAACTCTGCATCTTTCCTCAGGAGCTTGTGCAAGGAAGTTGCCTTTGTCGCAAAATGGGCTATGAACCTTCTGTAGTAACCCACATGGCCTAGGAATCCCCTCAACTGTTTGAGGTTGGTGGGTGCTTTCAGAGCTGCAATCTTTTCGATCTTTGCAGGGTCTGTTGATATCCCTTGTGCTGAGACAATGTGGCCCAACAGAACTCCAGAAGAGACCCCAAAGATGCATTTGTCGGGGTTGAGGGAAATCCCATACTCCCGGCATCGGTCAAAGCATTGTTCCAGGTGGTCCCAGTGTTCACTGATCAAACTATAGACACAAAAGTCATCCAAATATACCTCAATAAAGTCATGCAGATGATTTTGAAATGCAGCCATCATGACGCGTTGGAAAGTAGCAGGGGCATTGCAGAGCCCAAATGGCATCACTCGGTAAGCGTAGGTCCCCCATTCTGTGGTGAAGGTTGTTTTGGATTGGTCTTCTTCTGCGATCTGGACTTGGTTGTATCCACTGAATCCATCCAGAAGAGAATAAAGTTCATGTCCTGCCACTGTGTCCAACAGTTGATCTGTGAAAGGGATAGGAAAATGATCCTTCTTTGTCTTGGAATTAAGCTTTCGGAAATCCACACATATTCGCAATTTGCCATTCTTCTTGGGTACAACCACGATGGGTGAAACCCATTCACTGTTTGCCACTGGATAGATGAACTCGGCTTCCAACAGCTTCAGCAGCTCCGCTTTCACCAATGTGGAATAATTCGGGTTCATTCGCCTCTGTCGTTGCCGTACTGGCTTGGCATCAGGCTCCAAGTCAATATGATGTTGACATATTGTGGGATCAATCCCCTTTAGGTCTTTGTAGGACCATGCAAACACGTCCAAATTTTCTTTCAACAAATTGTACAAAGTGGACAATTCCTCTTCTGGGAGACTGCTACCCACCTTTAAGTGGCGTTCAGTGCCTTCTGAATCCACAAAGGTTAACTGCTTTTCACCTTCTACTTCACGAATGAAGGTCCCGCGGACTGCTTCTGGATACAGATCCGACTCCTTCAAGGGAGTGGTATCCTCTTCTGATGTCCCACTAGAACCAACTTCGTCTTTTGGTGGAGACTTAGGTTGCTCCTTAAGACGTTGGAATGGGATAAGCGCCGTTTCGGGTTTGGTTTCAAAATTAATTACCTCTTGGCTTGAAGACTCATCTTCTGATGATACATCCAGGAACGTCACATAACAGGGACCTACTAATGCCTGTTGGGTTGGTGGGACTGGTGCTTGTTGGCATGGTGCATCATCATCATCTTTCTTTGGCAAAGATAGGTTAGGACGGCAGGAGCCACTACTGAAAGACGGCTTGTTCTTCTTAATCCACGTCTTATAAAGGTTTTGCATATGAGAAGATCCATTTACCAGACCAAATGGTACCATCGCCATTCTGTCCCATAGCATGAGCTCATCGGCTTCTGATGCTTCTGGAACTTCTTCCCCAAATGTATCCTCTTCAGGTGGGATAGACCCCTCTGGCTCGCTTTCATCATTCTCTTCGTCCATATCATATTCATCCTCTTCTGTCTCTGTCTCTGCTTCTGCGTCTGCTTCTGCTTCTGCTTCTGTCTCTGTAGGAGCTCTGTAACAGAAGAACAGATTCTCTGGTTCCTCTCCTGCCTCTGTCTCTGCTTCTGCTTCTGCTTCTGCTTCTGCTTCTGTCTCTGCTTCTGCCTCTGCTTCTGCTTCTGTAGGAGCTCTGTAACAGAAGAACAGATTCTCTGGTTCCTCTCCTGCCTCTGTCTCTGGCTCTGCTGTGGCCATATAACAGGGAGAGCAGTACATCCATGCCTCTATCTCACTATCAGAAGTGATTTCAGAAGTCATGCCTGGTTCAGGCAGGAAGTATTCACCCATTGATAATGGCTTTGCATCTTTTGGAAGTCGGCTTACAGTATCCACTGTTAAAGAATGTGCCACTGTTTTCGTAGGAAGGATCTGTTTGACAGCATCTTCGTCTGCTGACGTTCCATCTGTAGCCTCGTTAGGGGAATCAGAAGATAATTCCAAGGAGGTGGAGCCATGTCCTTTTTGAGAACCATACAGTTTCAGCACCACTTTGTTGGGTCCTCGACCCAAGGTCAAAGTTCCTTTAAACCAATCCGTCCTTGCTCTGGCTTCAAAAAGCCATGGTCTGCCCAGTAACAGAGGATAGGATGTACCATAAGAGTTTGGCTTCACCACCAGATAGGTTAGCCAATAATCTTTTCCCGCCACTGTAGTCTTCACATATGGAAGAATGCCCAAAGGCTTGATTCTACTCTGATCCGCCAGTCTGATGAGCCATTGGGTTGGTTGCACACCTTGTAAGCCTAGATCCTTCATCGTCACATCCGTCATAATGTTTACTGATGAACCTCCATCAATCAGTGCATTTGCAATGAAGCAGCCTTCTATCCACACGCCAGTCTCTGGGGTACCCGGATCTAAAAAAGCATTAGCCACATCCACTTCTTTGACAGGCTCTGTAGCCTTGTTGGACTTTGTCGCTGTTGAGGGAGCAATCCTTAAGCCACGTCTTTTTGTCAGTATACTTTTAAATCTTTTCCGGCAACTGGGGGACAACATCAATAATTGTCGGAATGTGAGGTTTGGTTTAAAGGTATCTAGATCTCTGACCAGATCGTATTCCTTAACAGGATCCACTGGCTTTTCTAATCGGTTAGGGAATGGGGCAACACCCATTTTCATTTTCCCTCTTTCTTCCAACAGAGGCATTACAGAAACTTCTTCTACCACTTCTGGCACTTCCTCCTCTTCTGTATCCTGGACCTCTGGTCCTGTCTCTGTAACTGTCTCTGTAACTCTCTGTGGCTCTGTAGGGCTCTGTACGACACTGTTAGGCTCTGTTCTGTTCTGTTCTTCTGGTGGAAGACTGAACTTCACTGTTCTGGCAGGAGGGTTATTTTCTTTCTGGGTAGGTGGTTCCTTCTGCTTTGCACGCGTGATGGCAGCAACTTCCAATTCTACCAAATTGGAGGTAGGCTCTTGGGCCTTGGACGGACTATCAGTAGCACTGTTTTTCACTGGGGCTGGGCTTGGACAGTCTTTTGCAGTGTGGCCTTCTCCTTTGCATCGACTGCATAAGGGCTTGTAATCCACTGACCTTCGAGGATTTGGACAATTTGGTGAGATGTGGCCCTTTTCTCCGCATCTGTAACACTCCACTTCTGACCTCTGACCACCGCCAGACTGTCTTCCTCTGTAACTTTGAGAAGGAAATCTTCTAGGTCCGAAATTAGGACCAAACTCTCTAGGCTTGGGTCCAATATCTTGTGTTGTCATTTTGGATTCCAGCAAGTTAAATCTTGCGTCTTCTTCCTTTCTTCTCCTATCATGCATCTCTTTTAGGGAGCAAATGTCCTCTGTATGGTTCTTCCGCAAACAATAGGAACAGAAGGCTCCAGGGATAGTTGGTTTCCGTGTACATTCAGTGGCTAAATGGCCTGCTTGATGACACTTACCACACCAAGTATTTGACCGCATCACATCTCTTCCTGCTCCTGCAACGTTGGATATGCTCGCTGTGTTCACTTTCAGCGTCTGTAGTTGCTCTGTAATCACATCCATCAACTCTTTTTTTATGTTTGCAACGGAGTTGGATAAATAATCCTTCAAGCTTTCTCCTCCGGGCATACTGGCAGGAGGGTTTTGAGGAGTCTCTGTAATCACTGCATAAACTGGTTGGGTTGGTATAGAGGAGTCTCTGTTCTGGTTCTGATTCAGAGCTCCTGTTTGAACGGTTGGCTGTTGACTCCAGTTGGTAGGGTTCCACTGTTGCTGCTGATTTGGCATTGAGGAAATTGGTTGAGACCATGGTTGTTGTGGTGGAACCACCATTTGAGGCATGGATTGTGGCCACTGTGGATTTGGTGCACTGTACTGTGATACCGGGGGCATCTGTTGGTAGGGATAGGGAACAGTCCCTGGGACTGCATTTGGTGGGTACATCATTCCTGGCACCAAAGGAGGTAGGACTCCTCTTCCTGTATTCATTGCTAGTCTAGCTTCCACTTCATCGTACAGTCTTGCACCTTCTGTTGCAGCTTGCAGTGTGGCTGGTCTTTGTAGCTCCACAAACTTACGGACTTCTGGTTGTAATCCTCTGAGAAACACTCCCTTCTGAATGCCATCATCTAGATTATGGTTAGTCCATCTCTTCAGGATGGATTCCATTCGTGAGACATAGGCTTCCACTCTTTCTCTAGAGGACTGACTTAGGTTCATAAATTCCTCTCTCATCCGCTCTTCAAAACCTTCACGCCTGAATTTAGTGAGGAAGGCCAACTTCAGGTCGTCCCATGTGCCAAAAGTTCCTGCTGCTTGTCTCTCATACCACTGAAACGCCGCGCCCTTGAAAGTGGCGGGGAATATTGCTAACCAATGCTCAGGGGTTCTGGCATTGTTAGCCACACATGCTACCATAAACTCTGCTACATGAAGATCGGGGTCTTCATTGTACTCTCCCTTAAAAACTGGCAATGGGACTACATTCGCTGGTCTGTCATCAATATTTCCAGGACGGATCTGGCTTGGAAGTGGACCTCCAGCAGGAGGAGGAAGGGCTTGATGTGCCATTGGGACTTCTGTAAAGAGTTCCGCAAGGGCGTCAAAGGCGGCTTCTGCTGCGAGCTCGCTCTCGGCTCTGATTCTTGCTTTCTCTCTTCTCACGTACCTCTGGACTCGTTCTAACGCTTGCCTTTTTATTGCGTCATTCATCAGGGGGTTGGCTCCACTATGTTGTTAGTGCTCCACAGAGGATTAACAGAAGGCTTCAGTCTCTGGAGGACTCTCTTGCCAACATTTCTTCTACTTCTTTCCTCTCAACGTCCCTAAATTCTGCTTTCATGCCACTGCACAGAGGAAGGTATTCGGTTCTGAAGGTGTCAAAATGCATACGTCTGAGCATTGTGGTGGTGCCATCATCATAGTAATGCCAACTTCTGATGGTTTCAACAGTGTATGTTGTGAAAAACACTCTGTCTACCAACTTCCAGTGGGTTGCTAATTGAACAAACAGAAGATTATCAGTACACCAAGCATCCCATGTATCTTGCTGTTGAGCGTCCACGAACAAATTCCAACTCTTTTCCTTCTTGTCTTTGTGAACCTCTACAGACCAAGACTCCTGAAGCTTCTTCACAATCTCCCACTTGATGATGTCTGGAAACTTTTCAATGAATGCCAAATCTTCCATGGATGTTCATTCTCTCTATTTCTGCTCTTCAGTTTGTTCCCAAACAGTTTGCCACCAAGATGCAAGTTTCTGCTGCTTCAACAGGAAGAGGAAACTGTCCACCACATAGAGCATGCATCATGATGGTGATGTGTTTCCGCCATTGTGGGATGAACTTCTTGTGGAAAGTGGCTTTTATTATGAGAAATTCCAACTCTTCAGTGGAAGAAGGAATTTTACAAACATCCATTGAATTCTTCTCTTCTTAGCAATGCCAATTCCTTCATTTTCAGCCTCTTTTGGTGCTTGTTGATGGCAAGTTTTCCCCGGCTGCGCACCAAAAACATGGAGCCCCAAGAGGAACACCAAGGAAAAGGGAATTCTCTTGCAAGAAAATCTATCTTGTAACATCAACAAGCTTGTTTATCATGTTTCATATGATCACAATGAAGAAAAGAACACTAGGCACAACAAATCTTCATGCAGCATCATGTAGACCTCCCACGGATTTGATAGAATCAATCATATTCTTCAATATCCTCATAAAATCCATCAATATCACAAAGGAAGCAAAGAAATACACCATCTTTGAATGGAAATACATCACATAGTATTCATCTTCAATGTCTTCATAGTCTTCTCTCTTAATCTCTCATATACAATCACTTTGTTTTAATAGAATTGGCTATCTCTGACTCTCTCTCACACACTCCATCAATCATACATCATATCCTCACTACAATCTCTCAAAATTACCCTCAATAATCACTCTTAGGTCGTGGATACCCCTCCCAAGAGGTATGTCTGATATGAAAGGTCACCAGAGCCACTACAGTGTCTCTTCACAGCTCACTACTGTCACTTCACTCTAGTCTTCTCTTGAGTCTTCAGCAGCTACTTCTTCCACTTCCTCCAGCTCTTTTGCACTTGTATTCACCTCTTTCCAAGGCTAGAAAACTTTCCCAAAATCACACATACATTCCACAGAACACTTACAAAACAGTCTACAGAACAGTACCAGAACAGTTACAGTACAGAACAGAACAGAAACAGAACAGAAGCAGAAGCTCTACAGAAGACCTACAGAAGGTTACAGAAGGTCATCAAAACTACATAACTCACTCTCAAACCATTCAAAACTCTCACAAACCATTCACTAAGCTTTCACAATATCTCATTCTTCATCAATCAATACTCCTTCCCTCCTTACAGAAGACAATCAGAACAAAAACAGACCAAAACAGAGCAAAACAGAACAAAACAGAAGGTATACAAAACCAATCAGAACCTATCAGAACATCACAAAACCATCAACAAACATCATGATCTTCCAAAACACAATCAATATCATCTAAAACACTCTCAAACCACTTCCAAATCAATCAATCATCCCATAAAATCAACCATTCAGCTCTCAAAAACAACAAAAATCAGCCAAAAATCAGCCAAAAAACAAGTCATTTCAACACTCAACACCGACCAATAAATATAGTTTTACGGAATCCACTACAAAACCTCACGGAATCCACTGTGGTCTCACAAAATCCACCGTGGAATATGCTTCCTGGCATCATTTTGTGCTACTACAATCGCACTTTGACTATCAAAAGGAATGGGTGTGTAGGACCCTCCAATGGTAAATATAGATCAACCAACAATTTGTGTAGCCATACACATTCCATTGTTGTTGTGAAGGTTGACTCGTACTTAGCCTCACAAGATGAGGTAGCCATTGTAGTTTATTTCTTGCTTAGCCATGAAATGCATCAATTACTGAGAAAGAAACAATGTCCACTAGTAGAGTGCTTAGTATCTACATCACCGATCCAATCTAAATCATTTGTAAGCTTGTAAGTGCAAGTCTCCCCCTGGAAAATAATAATGCATATGATGATTGAGTATCTTGGAAATATCAGAATATCTGCTTAATAGCTTGCCAATGTAAGGCCCATGGGCTCTGCATATACCTACTCACCTAAGATATTTCATAATGAATGTCAAGGCATGTGTTGTAAAGGTAAATACTTGTAAATTGTAACATCAAACATCTCTTCACCAGAATGCATAGACAGCTTTAAGCCTAGCTCTATAGGAGTGCACATAGGTTTGCAGTCTTGTATGTTAAAACTATGTAATAGCTTATCCACATACTATGAGTGTGACAATATAATACCATACATATTTTTAGTGTGTTTGAATCCCCAAATAATAGTGTAGGCAATCCAGATTTAACATAGTAAATGCATGTTTTAATTCAACCTTTAATTTTACAATTTTTTACCTTGTAGGTCTAGTGAGTAGCATGCCATCTACATAAAGAATGATAATCAACAAGTTCCCCTCCCCCCCCTCATTCTTAATGTAAGGAGTGGGAGTAGTTGGGCTATTTTGTTGTTGGCCAAATAAGCATCAATTTTGGAGTACCATGCATAAGGAGCTTATTTGAGAACATAGAGAGATTTATTTAACTTGCATACCATGTGCTCTTTCCTCTTACCAACGAACCTTGGAGGTTGTAACACATAAACATCCTCATGCAAGTACCCATTCAAAAATATTGTCTTAATTTTTGACTAATGTACTTTCTAGCCATGATTTGCAGCCAAAAAAATCATATATCTCACCATACTCATACGGGATGTAGAAGCAAAAGTTTACTCATGATCTATGCCCTTTTTTTGCACATAGACGTTTGCTACCAATTGTGCCTTGTACTTGGCAATATTTCCATTGGCCTTACATTTGAGATTTAAAAACCCATTTTGTGCCAACGGCCTTCTTACTAGGTGGTAAAGCCACAAGGTCATTATCGAACAGTGAGGTCATAAATACATGCTCATCACAATGATCTACTTTTGTAAAATCAACCAAATGTACCCCTCTTGGATAATGTGCTATTGCATGCCTAGCAGCTCTTTTAGTATATACTGAGGTAAAGGAGCATCCATTTTATTCTATTGGAGAGTGTAATAGCCATCTAGGGATTGTTTTGATTGCATTTATAGCAACTCTTTCATGCTCTATTGCTTCTTCTACTACATGTACTAAACCATCATTAAAATCTTATTTTTTCGGAGCATTTGGTGTAGTAATAGCTTGTTGTATTATGTTTGTCTTGCGATTTATAATAGGTGTGGACTCAAAGAAAGCACAAAAAGACCCTTAAAGACATCATCAATGTCATGGGTGGCTGGTACTTGAAACTCAAAATGTGAAAATGCAACATTTTCAGCAAATATGGCATCCCTATGAATGAAAACTTTCTTTGTCCGTGGGCCATACAAGTGATAGCCCTTGCTCTCCAAACATTTAGGAATAAATATGCATTTTACAACCTTGTCATCAAGTTTCCTAGGAAGCTCTTTTGGAATATGTGTATAGGCTATGCATCCAAACAGTGAAAGTAGTCAACCTTGGGTTTCTTGCGAAAACTTTCTTCGTGCGTGGGTCATACAAGCATTAGCCCTTGCTCTCCAAACATTACATCATCCATCTCTTTGTCTCTGATAATGCATTTATCATCCTCAAAGATGACCTAAAAACCATTCTTACTAAAAGAAAAGATAGACAATAAGTTCTTTGTAATACTAGGTATAAACAAGACATCCATAAGCATGAAATTAGAACCATTTGCAAGAATAATAGTGATTGTATCAATGCCATATACATGATAGTTATTGCTATTTACTCATGTAACATGATTTTGAGTGGGGGTTGAATGCAAAGAGGTAAGAAAAAATTTCCTCAAAGTGATGTGGTTTGATGTGCCATTGTAAAAATAAAATGTGTGCTACATTTCAACAACATTAAATATTGAATGAGCTACTATCGAAGAATCAAAACTGCATGTAAGAAAGGCATAGTTCTCCTCCACAAAGTTTGTTAAAGCATCACCATCAACAGATTTACCGGTTGATGTCTCCGTTGGACAACCAAATTGAAGGCTTACTCTTCTCTTTGGCCACTATCTTCCCAAATTCATCAATATAGTGACCAGGCTTTTTGCAATAATGATATTTTCATTCTTCCACTACAAGGATAAGGAGACATAGCGACGACACTTTTCAACGTAAAATAGTGGCGTCGCTATTTGCGTCGCAAATGCGACGCAAATAGCGACACAAATAGTGACGGTGCTCAGAAGAAAAAATGTGGGCCGAAATCGGAGTGCGTTATTTTGCACGAACGAACGAAAGAGAGAGTGAAAGGGAGAATGAACTCCATCTTACGTTTGAGAGGAAGAGGGAGAGAAAGAGAGAAACAGGGAGAAGGAAAGCTTCTCACCACCGCCGCCGCCGTTCACAAAGAAGAGGAGGAAGTGTACGGAGGGCGAACACTACAACATATACATGCTATAACAACGTTTTCTTTATATATGAAAAATATCCCCATCGTCGCTATTAGCGTCGCTACAAAACCGTCGTTATTTGCCTCGCTATTTTCATCGCTAATTTCGTCGAAATTTTCGACGCTAATACCGACGATTGCAGAATTATTTTGCGATGCTAATACCGACGGTTGTAGAAAAAAAAAATTTTGTGGCAGAGCTGCAGATGCAGCCCTGCCACAGTTAGAGCCACATAGGGCTAAGAGACAATTCCTGCTGTCAAAGAAGTTAGACAATCGATCCCAAATAATGACAAGACTTTGCAAACAAGTACTTTCATGACATTAATTAACACAAATGTGCACTGCATTGATAAAGAAAATAATAGAACTTAAATTGAGAAGTGCTATTGCGACAAAGCAAATATGTATACACCTGTACATCAATATGTGGTGAATAAAATGGAGATGTGTATATGGAGTCATGCTACAATATAGAAGTCTGAATCATATACACCTAGCTATTACATATGGAGGATAGAGGCCATAAGGCCTTACATAATACAAGATGGGGAGTAATCCTATGTAGCCTAATCTGCTCTCTACAACTCATCCGCATCAAACAACTCCCCTCATTGTAGTGGCATATTGAAGGGAGCCTGCAACAGCAAATACATATATAATTGTGAGTACCAAATACAAATTGACATATAATGATAGATTTCTCTAATTAGGAATGATATTTATTACTACTCATTGGTCCTCCACGAGCATAGAGCTTCTCGATCAGGGCACTCAAGCCATGCTTCTCCCCGTATGTCACCTCTAGTGCAGTCGGGTCGTGATTCGTAAAACCTTGCAGTGGCACACAAACATTGAAAAACAATGTACTTGAGATTCATGTTCGAAATACATACATCAACATGGATGTCATTAAATTAGAGTATTCTACCCTATTAATACTTATGAAATCTGCTAGGAATGTTGCGTAGCCACCGCTACCAAGGTGATACACCGCCAAGCGCACCTTTACTGCGTCCTTCTACAGCTTCCACTTGTCTGGAGTGGATGTCGCCTCATCCTGGAGATTACTCCAATCCTCTATATCCAGCCACTCCGGCTTCGATTTGCCCTACTTGACTGCTTCGTGTACATCTGACTGCCTATGCAACTGATAGTCACACACACGCGTCATCATCCACCCTATCAAAAATCTATCATTGCTAGAGGGCTGAGGGAACTCTCGATACAATGTATCAATTATGTACTCCTTGCTAGCATCTGGGATCTGGTTCCACTTGTCTGTAATGTTGTGCCGAAATACTTGTTGGCACAACTCATGCATCCTAGAGATGACAGCTTTTCCCTCATCATTCATGTATAAATGGCGAGTGGCCTTATCTATGAGATACGAGTAACCTGTAAGATTTTGCAAACATGTACTTTCATGACATTAATACAAATGTGTCAAACACAACTTGAATTGATAAGTGCTACTGCGAAAAAGGATGCGAAAATACATACTTGGAGGAGTGGGTTTCGTGTACTTCTTGTCGGCCCTAGGAGTGATTGGTGGGGTGCATGAAGAAGTGGGAGCAGTAGACATCTGCCCGCCACCGCCAGTGAAAGACAATGTCGACTCCCTGGTGGCAGTGCAAGTGGAAGAGACTGCATCTATATCCCCACAATAGGAGCTGCCTCCTCCTTGACTACGTGACTCTGAAGCAAAGCGAGACTTGCGATTGCGTCTACTAGAGACCGAAGCATCGGACCGTCCAAAGTCTGCCGATCGTGCTGAGGTGGAACGGGAAAGCTGTGCATCAGCTCTATCTCTGACCCGTGCTAGCTGCTCCAGTGAGAAACGCGCTAGCATCGTGTCAATGTCGTCATCTGTAAAATCGCGACTCATCCTGCCATCCGTGCCCAAATCCTAAACCTACACATACAAGGAAAAATAATAATATTAGATAATGAATTGCAAGACATAATAAAACTAAGACTTAATTTGCAAGACTTCATTTTAAAATAATTAAAAAATTAGATAATAAAAAACACCATACTCCAAAAACATACAAACTGTCCTAACCGATTTGCAAAAAGTGGCATTGCTGTAGTGGGAGAAACGTTTTGATCGAGTTAGTTTTGTTTAGGGTTCCACAATCTCATCTTGACATAGCTCAATATACACAGGGAGATCTATACAAAATTCTCCACAAAATGAGGACTCTTCTTCATTTTCAAAAAACCCATCCTCTATCTCCTCTATCTCTATAGGTGAGATGTATTGGTCCTCCAGGTGGTTCATCCTAGTTTCTTGTATGCCTTCTATCATTGCCGCTATTAAAGGTGTCTCTTCTAGGATCGGTACGGGGATTCTGGCAAACACGGGGATACTCCTAGATGTCATGGGAATGACATACCACCATTGAGGTTGTTGCAGATTAGGGAAAAAGACGACCTGATCCATATTACAATTAGTATAAAAGTCCACTCTGAGATTGCTAAAGCGCGTCAAGTATTAGGGACTCTTACCTGCTCATAGTGATTTGGCAAAACAAATGTATCACTCAAATTGGTCCACTTCTTCGTTGAGTCAATCTCAACAAAGCCACTTGGCCCTCACCGAACAGTTGCACCTGCTCCTTCGAGAGTAACCTTGAACCATTGAACATCAAATATGGTCACGGAGAAACTTTGATAGTCCACTGCAAGGATACTCTGTAAACATCCGAAATATTCCATCTCTTCAACTACACGGTTTGGATCTGTGGCACATCGTCGGCTTTCCTACTCAAACATTGCCATCACTCCACAATCCATTGTTGAGCGTAACTTGTTGATGTGCTCTACTCTAAAATGTTGTCCACGTGACCATGCTACACTATGGACCTTATACTGGGAGAATAACAAGTATATTAGTTGCGATTTGTAGTATAGATTATAATTTCTTGGGATTGCATACCTTGGGACTGCATCCATACCTTGGGATTGCATCCACATGAGAAGTCCAACTCTTCTTTAGTAACTGTTTCTCCATCTTGAGATGCTTTGGTTAGGGCCTCATGTAGCCATCTAGTAGACATGAGTAGAGGCATCTCCTCTAAGCCTTTCGGATATCGAATGGGCCATTGTTGCATACTCCAATTTTGCAGACTCTCGCTCAGCTCGAGCATTCTCATACTGTCTCAGCCACTTCTCCATCGTAGCGCTATGCAGCATACAAAATCGGTTCACCTTGGACTCCATGGATACGTCCATCTTCTTCTCTATTCCATTTCCCACTAGGATATCTCCATTCAGACGATCATCCTCCTTAAGTGACCATATCAAGCCTTTGTCCCGGTCCACAGTGGACAACCACTCAGAAATGTACACCAAGGCCTTCGACACTAACCAACCTTCAGCCATGCTACCCTTAGGATGAGCCCGTTGTCGCACAAATCCCTTTAAGGTCTTCATGAACCGTCCAAGGAAAAACATCCATCGACTATGGACTGGACCTGCAACCTGTAATTCATCTACAATATGCACTAGAAGATGGGTTTGTATCGTGAGCATGCTAGTGGGAGGATACTTCTCCAAAAGACAAGCAGTCTCTACTACCATGCATTTCGCGGATTCAATCGATGATTTGTGAATCTCTTTTTGGGAGACAAACTGAACCAACTCGGACAATTTGTAAATGGTTGTCCGTACCTCCGATGTAAGAGACCCCGTGATTGCAATCGGCAATACAAACTGTGAAAACCATGTAATTAATATTGTGTATAAACAAACGGAGATTCTGAAATCTAATATGCAGAATCATGCCATACGCAGCCTCATACCGTACATACCTGACACATCTTATGCCAATCATGGGATTTGAGTCCTGTCAGTTGGTCATCCTTTGTGAATGCTGTCTTGAGATAACGCATTAGGCCAGTCGGCATGCGAAAGGACTTGATGTTTTCCTTTACTCGTCACACTTCATTGCCAGACAAAACCCAAGGAGTGCGCGGCAATTGCACTCAACCGGTGACGCCACTTACAGGCCAATATGGTTCCATCTTTCCCATTGCTTTCAAATCCATCCTCGCTCCTAGTGTGTCTCGCTGCCCAGTGAGGTGGTCCCATAGCAAGCTACCCGCATTCTTAAAAATGTGCATGGGTTATAAAAGGTGGTTAATTTTCAGTTTTTTCCAACAAATCAACTCATAGAAAATTGAGAAGCGTCTCATTCCACTGGGAAGCGAGTCTTGGTCCACCATCCTGCGATCAAACAGCTCAGTGCATTCATTCTCGCGCGAGGGAAACCAAGAAATCCTTCTCTCATGACATGACCCTCTAGAAAAAAAGCTCGATGTCCCTCAAATACCATCTTCTTCATAGATTTTGACATACGAGAATCCAACCTTGGTCCACACAAAGGACATGCATGGTAACCTGACCTAACTAGCCCTGCAGAACACACATGTACAATGAGGCATGTCATAACACCAACATGGCTCAAAGAAAACTAGCAAAACAAGAAAACACACTTTACCAGAGTATTCTCCATAACTTGGAAAGTCATGCATGGTCCACATAAGAATTGCCCTTATAGTTGCGGATCGCCTACCAATATGTTTGCTCATGTCCTCCACTACAATTCCCTCCCACAACTCCTTTAGCTCATCAATCAGTGGAGAGAGGTAGACATCCATATTCTTGACTTTGTATCGTCCCGGCACAAGCAAGCTGAGCAAAAGGTGTCCTTTCTTGGTGGAAAGCCATGGTGGTATATTGTAGTTAACAAGGACCACATGCCATACACTATAGGAGGTGGAACGTAAACCAAAAGGATTTACCCCATCCATGGCAAGACCAAATGGTAGATTTCTCGCCTCCTTTGCAAAGTCAAGGAAAGTCTCGTCAATGTGATGCCATGCTTCTAAGTCAGCTAGTGTATGCTGTACACCATCAGTGGATCGATTCTCCACATGCCATGTAGTCAACTTTGCAAAACGCTTGGTCCAAAAAATGTGACGAACACGTGGTATCAGCGGAAAGTGCCTCAAAACCTTTTGCGGAACAGTCTGTCCTTGCAAGTCATTTTGATACCTGTCTGCACCGCACTTGGGACATGTGGCCAACAATTTAAACTCTCCCCAGAAGGGAACACAATCATTGGGGCAAGCATGAATGCAATTATAATCCATGCCTAGCTTTCGCAGCACTTGTCTTGCATCATCACGAGACTCAGGCATCGTGTTTTGGATAGGCAAAATGTAAGATTTCAACGTTCTACAAATTGCAATGAAGCACGTTATTGGAGTACTACATAGCACATTTTAATGGCTTTCAATAAAGAATCATACACATCATAATATACGTGAATAGCTCTGTCACATTCGCATCGCTCCATCCATACTTTGTTTGTATGCTCAACAATGCAAGAAGTGTCTTCAAACAGGATACTGGACTCCCATCATACAATGCAACGGCAGCCTCCGCAATTAAAGGATCTTGGGATTCCAAGCCCGTCGGAAGCAATGATTCGATCATGTCCTCTAACTCAAGCTCCAAAAAAACAGGAGGATCGTCCATGTCTCTAGCATTCTCACCCATAGAAGGAGGTTGAGAGTTATCACCTTCTATGAGACAGTTAGTTATCTCAGATGGCATTTGTATAGAGCGCGGATGAACCCGTCTTACTGGACACAAGAGATTTGCAGACTCCAATGTGTCGACATGGCCCTGGCCCTATAAAGGACGTTAAGGAGCTAACTTCTAAGATAACCCCAAACTGTTATACTTAAATCAATTACATGTCATATAGTAATGAGAGAGAACTTACCGCAATCTTGTAATTCAAGACTGCTTGGTCGATTATGTCAACTCGAAACTCTCCATACCGTTGCACAAACTCTATGGACAAGCGATGTTTCCGACGAATGGCCAATTTGCATTGTGTGCATGGACAGGGGACACGTTGATTGAGCCAAGCCTCACGATCCCCACCATGTTGGTCGTGAGTGCTAGACATCTTGACTGTGATGTAATGGAATGATAATTTAATAACGATTCTCTATTGTATATTGGGACCACTCCACTATATATATTTTAGGTCTTTTTTTTAAAATTTTCGTACCTATCTCTTTGAGTTTGGCTCTAAACTTATCTCTCTTTGAGGTCAGCTCTAAACTATGCTCACACACATACATTTTTATAACAGTTAATAGATCTTCCACTATCCCTTGAAAGGCACAACTCCTTTTGAAGCCCTTATTGGTCAAACGCTAGTAGTGAGTTGTTTGAAAGTTTTTGGAAGCATTACTTATGCTCATAGAAAGAAATTAGACTCTAAATCTCTCAAACGTATTCTCATGAGTAATAGTAACATCACCAAAGCATTTTACTTTTATGATCCTAGAAAAAGAAGTATTTCTACATCTAGAAATATCGTTGTGGATGAATATGTAGTTTAGAAAGATCTTGCAAAAGATACAATCCAAACAAAACAAGCATCTCATTTCTCTTTGTCTACATCTCTATCTCTCTCACTCTCTCTCTAAAATTATAATCAAGCAAAACAAGCATCCCCCTTCACACTCCTTTCCATTTCTCTTTCTTTCAACACTTCCTTCCCTATATACATTGCAAAGATTGAAGAGAACCAACACAAGAAAAAATATAAAAACACTCTCTTCCATTTCTCTCTTTCAACACTTCCTAACCTACATTGCAAATTAAAGCAACACAAAGATTGAAGAAAAACCAACACTTTCTAACCTACATTGCAAAGAATAAAAACCAACACAATAAAATTTTTGAAAACACTCGCTTCCATTTCTCTCTCTTTCAACACTTCCTAGCCTACATTGCAAAGCAACACAAAGCAATACAAAGATCGAAGAGAAACGAACACTTTCTAACCTACATTGCAAAGCAAAACAAAGATTGTAAAGAAACCTAAATAGGGCATACCATCGTGCTCTCTTCTTCTTCCACGACCTCTTCATGCGGGTGACGCTTCTCTCCTCACGTGCGGCTCGCGGCTTGCTTCCTTGCTCACCTCCCTCTCTTACTCACCTCCCTTTCTCTATCTCTCTGCCTTCGCCTTGCTTTTGCAGTTCGCACGCGCATTTAAAAGAAACATTCGGGTTTCTGCGAAATGTTACCAGAGTAATTCATCGCTATTAGCGTCGCTATTTGCATCGCTAAATGGCGATGCTAATAGCGACGTTTTTAGCAACGTAGATAGCGACGCTAATACCGATGCATTTTTGACTTAAAATATTTCGAGGATTAGCGACGTAAATAGCGACACCGAAAAAAAAACGTCGTTACTTAGCGTCGCTATATGTGTGTACCCTTGTAGTGGAAGAGGAGCCATCATCATGAAGAGGAGCCGCCGAATCCATCCTCGGGCCTTTACGGTGAGTGCATTGTTACTTCTTGCTTTGTTTTTGTTTTTTCCCGTTTTCTTTTACTTGTTTTTGTTAAAAATCATGTGTATTGAGAGAGGGAGAGGAAGAGAGAAAAGGAAAGAAGGAATGAGAGAGAGAGAGAGAGAGAGAGAGAGAGAACATTAAACATAATTGGGAAAGAGAGAAAGAGAGGGAGAGGGAGAGGGAGAGGGTGAGGGTGGGAGGGACGGAGGGAGGGAGAGAGAAGTTGTTGTTATTGTTGTTGTTGTTTTATTTCTTCTTTTCTTTTTTCTTGTTTGTTATTGTTTTGGTACTCATAGTAGTAGTAGTAGTAGTAGCAGCGCTAGTGGTAGCCGTAGCCGTAGTGGTAGTTGGTATTTAATTTCTTATTTTCTTATTTGTTGTTGTTTTGGTAGTCGTAGTAGTAGTAGTGGTAGTGATAGTGATAGTAGTCATTGTTGTTGTTTAATTTCTTCTCTTCTTGTTTGTTGTTGTTGTGGTAATCGTAGTCGTCGTAGTCATGATTGTAGTAGTAGCACTAGTAGTAGTAATAGTAGTTTTATTGTTTGTTGTTGTTGTAGTAGTAGTAGTTTTATTTCTTTTCTTGTTTATTTTTGTTTAGTTTTCTTGTTTGTAGTAGTAGTAGTAGTAGTAGTAGTAGTAGTAGTAGTAGTAGTAGTAGTAGTAGTAGTAGTAGTAGTAGTAGTAGTAGTAGTAGTAGTAGTAGTAGTTGTTGTTGTTGTTGTTCTTTATTCTTTTCTTGTTTATTGTAGTAGTAGTAGTAGTAGTAGTAGTAGTAGTAGTAGTAGTAGTAGTAGTAGTAGTAGTAGTAGTAGTTGTTGTTGTTGTTGTTGTTGTTGTTGTTCTTTCTTCTTTTCTTGTTTATTGTAGTGATAGTGGTAGTGGTAGTGGTAGTAGTGGTGGTGGTGGTGGTGGTGGTGGTAGTGGTGGTGGTGGTGGTGGTGGTGGTTGTTGTTGTAGTAGTTGTAGTAGTAGTAGTAGTAGTAGTAGTAGTAGTAGTAGTAGTAGTAGTAGTAGTAGTAGTAGTAGTAGTAGTAGTAGTAGTAGTAGTAGTAGTAGTAGTAGTAGTAGTAGTAGTAGTAGTAGTAGTAGTAGTAGTAGTAGTAGTAGTAGTAGTAGTAGTAGTAGTAGTAGTAGTAGTAGTAGTAGTAGTAGTAGTAGTAGTAGTAGTAGTAGTAGTAGTAGTAGTAGTAGTAGTAGTAGTAGTAGTAGTAGTAGTAGTAGTAGTAGTAGTAGTAGTAGTAGTAGTAGTAGTAGTAGTAGTTGTTGTTGTTGTTCTTCTTCTTCTTCTTCTTCTTCTTCTTCTTCTTCTTCTTCTTTATTGTAGTGATAGTGGTAGTGGTTTGTTGTTGTGGTAGTCGTAGTCATCGTCTAGTCGTAGTCGGTTGTAGTAGTAGTAGTAGTGGTTTTCTTGTTTGTTGTTGTTGTTGTTGTTGTAGTAGTAGTAAATTTTTTGGTTATTTTATTTATTGTTGTTTAGTTTTCTTCACTTCGAAGGTACTACCCAATCTATACCATCAATACTAGAGGAGACACTTCCAGACTTACCTACAATCTTGAAGCCTGAGATGGAAGCAATGATCGATGCATTGATGCCCATGGATGTTGAGACTTTTGATCCGCTTAGAGAGGAAGCATCCATAGAATTTTATGATGGGTACCGAGTATCTTGCCTGAAGACATTGCTTGCACTCCTAAGTACGCAAGAAAAATACGGATGGAGCAATGCAAATGTGATCGAGTTGTTTAGGTACCTTGTACGTACGCTTCGTTGATTTCTTTTCGATACTATCATTAAAAATATTTATTTTTTTTCAAGGTGTTTTATGATTTTTTTCAGGTTACTGAAGTATCATATATTACCACTTGCAAATACCATGTCTGAGTCTCGTAATGATGCACGACATGTTTTACGAAAGCTTGGCATGGACTACAACAACATCCATGCATGTATCAATGATTGCATACTATTCAAGGAGAATATGAAACTATGGAGACATGTCCAAAGTGTGGTGCTCACAGGTATCGACACGACTTGCAAGGGCAAGCCATCATCATGAATGATGAGGGGAGAAGTGTGATGGCTTGCATGAGAGAGTTGTGCCAACAAGTTTTTCAGCACGTCTTGGATCATTGGAAGAACATACCAGAGGGGAGCAAGATACATAGTAGAATCCTTATATGAGGAGTTTCTCGTAGTACGAGTAGCAGCAGATAAATTTTCTATGGGCTGGATGATGGAGTGCATGTGTGCATATATGTCACACAGACGATCGAACGCACGCAAGGCACTCAAGAGTGGGGCTTCAAAGCTCGAGTGGCTAGACGCGAACAACTAGTGAGTCACGGAGGAGGCTACAGATTCTCCAGGATGTTAGAGATAGCAGCGCGAGGCAACGAGGGCACGACTAGAGGCCAGAGTGATCCATCATCTTGGGAGTGGCGGCCACATGACATATCTAAAGGATTTTGTAAGTTTTTCTTTTGTTTTTTTTACTTTTTTTTTTTGCAATATCCTTTGTATTGACAATCGTATTTCTAACAATTGTATTTTGTTTTCTTTGCAGCACTCCATTACAAATCGCTATCCCACCGGCCTTGAGACTCGATATGCATAGAGGCACGGTCTCATTACATTGATCAACCAATTGTATGGATGCGGTAGCCCTATAAGTCATCTTTCTTGTCCGTAGTTACCATGTTTAATTAGAATGCATTATTGTATGGTGGACTGAAGTGTAGTTGTTTCTTTTTTTGCAAAGTCCGTTCGATGCTCCTTTACGGCGGGACAAGGTTTCGGATGGTGAGGATCTATAGCTCACCCTTGGATCCTTGGAGCTCACATATCCTTTTTTTTTGTAACGTTATCTGTGTAGACATTTTCTATGTAGTAGTAGTATCTTGCCATGATTTTACTGGTCACTTTCATTATGCGATCATGTATTTATTTCATATATAAGTGTTATGATTTAAGTACACTTTTCCTTTATTTACACGAGCATTGTACACATTACTAAAACTATTTTGTATCCCAAATAAATCACATAGTGCTATACTGCCCTACCACAAATTTTTTTTTCCCTATTACCGTTGCTATTAGCATCGCAAATTTATTGCATGCGTTGCTATTAGCGTCGCAAAATGCATCGCAAAGTATCATTATCAGCGTCATTATTTGTGTTGGTATCCGACACAAATAGCGACGTTGATAATGACACTGATACCGATTGTTCTATGGTGTCGCTAATAACAACACTTTTTGCGACAATGGGGGCAAATTTCTTTATGAACATTTTCGTCGCTTTTAACGTCGGTATAAGGCCTATATCTTGTAGTGCTCTTAAAATTTTTTGTATGTCAAGCAACCTTATTTAATGGCTGTCTAGTATCAGTCTTTTGTTGGTTTGTTACATTTTACTTGACTTTTCCTTTACCTTGATACTTAGAAAGCATAGCCACATCATCTAAATGTAATGCAACATTCTTCTCAGTTTGTTTCTCTTGCAGCAAGATGCCTTTCGTCTCCACAAATGTAAGGGTCTATTGGCCCCTCCTCAAAGACAACATCAAAGATTTGTGGAAACCAAGATATGACTCAAGAAGAGACTTTAGTGTGATGTTTACCAATTCAACATCTTGAATAACCTCATCAACACATGGAGTAGTTTTTCACACAAATCTTGTATGTGAGTAAGGTGATATCTCATGCTATCTCCCTCATCTATGTTCACATTGGCCAGCTCTCTATGGAGATAGGATATTGTGGTCTCATTGCATGCTACAAATATATACTCAACTACACCCCATGTAAATTTTGAGGTCCTACAAGATTGAATGTGCATAATAATTGTCATTTTTATTGATAAGGCAATAAGAGAAAGTACATGTGCATCCTTTGAGTCCCACTTTCTCTAATCTTAGGTAGGAGGGGGAGGAGAGGCAGTAGTCGTATAACAATAGTGTCAGCAATCTGTCGTTGAGCATTACACTGAGGAGTCAGGGGTGCAAGAACTCTTGGTCATTGCAAATCACTTGTGATATAGTCCCACAAGTGCTTTGCCACAAGAAGATTATGGAACATAAAACCCCACAATTGGTAGTTCCTTGGGGGATCCACTAGGTTTTACTGTACGGTACTAGTGAGTGTAAGGGAGGGGGGTTATTTAAGGGAAGGAATATACATTTTATAAGGTAACTTCCCATAAATAGGGGATAGATAAGGGATATTTTCATATATTTCTTGCACGCAGGTGAAATCTCCTTAATATTACTACTAGTGAATCCCCCATGGGTAGTTCTTGCCATTTAATTTGTGCTTTTGAGTGAGGACACCAAGAATGTTCCTCTAGTCATTATGCCCTTGACATGCCATGTTTTCAACAATGCACAAAAATTAGTAGCCAAATACTTCACAGCTAAAGTACAGAGTGTACTTCTCTTAGTACCAAGAATCCCCACAGGATTCGGATGCAAGTACCAAACTTTCACTAATATGCCAAAATGTGCTCAATGTAATACAAGTCTTGTACTGCACTTGCTTCGAAAATATGTGCCCACAAATGTATAGTTTACAACAATTTAATGCAAAGTCTCAACAAAATTTACTAAATTTTTCCAAAGTTTTATACTCAATCTGATTATGATAGCAATTAATTGTTATTTTGCTGCTTGTTATGCATTGGAATGTGTGTTGGGAAAAATTCCTAGATTTCTTAACAAAATTATAAAGAAATTGAATAAATTTATACTTCATAACTTGAATTTTTGCACAAATGCCACCTTGAGATACATGTCGACAATGAACAGCAATTGAAATCTACCTCATGATGCATGCCAAAGCCTCATAATGAAAACCCAAATTTCTTGCCCAAATCGAGATGTAATTGCATAGTGTCGGGTTGTCGGGTATTACAGGCTATGCGGGCGATGATCCACACAATCAAAAGATGGTGGTGAGGATAAAGATGTTGATAGTGAGGTTCATGACTGCCTGGCGACGCATGCAGCTCTACAGAGGTGCATGAAGTGCACAAGTGGCCATCAACTGGGTGGCTATGGGATACACTGTGAAGGCATTATGACAAGAGTGAGCCCTAGTGGCTAGGGTATGTGACTGTGCTAGCGGCAAGCAGTAGCTTTGTAGGCAAAGGCATAGCTCGCTAGGGGCGCAGAAGGTACTACTTATGGTGTAAGAGGAGTAGACCAGGCTGAAGGAAGTAATGGCAACACTGGTGGTTTTGGTCGTGCTAGCTCTATAGGACATCAATAGGATAGAACTAGGCAGCAGCTAGTCTTCGAGCAGATCAAATCTCTTCTTTCCATAGAGCATGGGTTGATGGCAGCAAGACCTCAAGTTCAGCAGCGGTTTCGCGATGGCTAAAAAGAACCCATGTTGAAGCTTCTTTGATACCATATATGAGAAAAATGCACCAGCTATGGAGAAGAGGTAATCGAGACAGTGACAGTAAGCTAAAGAAAGAGAGTCAATTGTACTTACTCAAGATTGAACTAAAAAAACAAATAAATCAATAGTACTAAGGACAATGATCTAGTTATTACTAAAGAAGTTTAAACTTATAACTTACAAATAGAGTAATAATTGTAATAATGAAATTTACGCTTGGACTTATGCTAACGCCCAATGCTACCCAAAGCCACCACTGCCTACTCTACACATCAACTAAAGCATTCACAATTGTTTATAAATAAAATAAACAAACAATAGTGAATACCCAACAAACTTCAGCTAAAAACTAAATAAATAGGTTGGAACTCTGAACTAACCTTAATTTAAAACGAGTTCACTCTAAACTTGTAATATTTTCACTCAAAAAAAATATTATTAAACATGACTCCCTGCACCCCACGTAAAACTTGTGCAAGGTTATCTTCCACATCGTAATTACTAGTAGCTTAATCCGTACCCCGCACGCGCAAAAATTAGGCCCCCGTGTTGTGAAATCAAGGTCGGGATTTAAGACCGTGGAAGTCGTAGGGAGACACCCTTTTTGAAGGGGGAAAAATGGATAATGATGAAAACAAAAGTAAAATTTTTTACTAATTTCCCTAGCCGAGACATGGCTTGATGGTGATCTCCATGCTTTAAAAGTGCTAGTGTTGACTATGGTAGCTTGATGGTGATCCTTGCGGATGGCTAGTGTGAGCCACACAATGCCAAGTGTGGTTATAACAACATTGCATCCTAGTATTAGATATTATCCCTCTATTATAGAACCTAGTATAACTTTGGTACTATATTCTCAAACCGAATGTCTATTCTAGGATCAAGAAGAGTGCACAATAAAAATAGGGTACAATGTCGGGGTTATAAATCAAAAGGTGATGGATAGAGAAAAAAAATCCCATGTGCATTATATCAATGATAGCATTGATACACTAGTTACAATTTGCAAGCATGGGACTTGTAACAAAAATCATGAGAGTGCCTCCTCCCTACCTCAAAAATAGCTTTGACAAGGTGAAATCTCATAGAGATTTTGCTAACGCACCAGCCATCTCTAGATCAACATCTGCCTTGGTAACTCCTTCAGTATGACCATCTAGGCTATCAATTGCACCCTTGGCTATCCCTAGTTTTGTACTTGATCCCTCAACAATCTCTTCATGGACCTCTGACCTTGCAATCTCATCCGCCAACTTTCAACAACTCTTGGGACCCATGCCCTTCGTGGCATCTTTTGCCTAATTGTCAACCCCCTATCATCACTCTTTGGTCCGTGAGCAACCTCCTCCCCACTTTTGGTATCAATAGCATCTAGATCCCCCTCGACCCTAATGGCATGTGGCACCACCTCATCAATTGAAGACTCCTTAGCCTTGGTATGCTCCGCATCTGGCATGTCATCCTCGATGTTCTTAGGTTCAGTAGCACTAGCTCCCAAGTCCATGTCCTATGAGACATCTCTCACCTTCTCCGTACTACACAACTCCTCAAACATGGGGCTAGTAGATTAGATTTTGTTGGCCTTGGCTCATCATATTCCACATTATCTATAGACTTCCCATCTTGGATGACCTTAGCCACTATGTTCCTCATCTGCATAGTAACCCACAAGCAATCCCAAATGTATGAGCACACTAAATCCACATTGTAATCTGCATGTAAAATAACCATGATAGATAACGATGCCAACTTACTCTTCACACTACAATGCCCAATGATCCATGCATTTGCCAGTGTAGGTACTTCAACATTGCACTCTTCTTTTACACAAAACCTATCACTATGCAAAATCATGCTCAAGTAAAGGGGGTGGTATTGGTGTGGACACTCCATCATAAAGCTACCCATGTTGTATGTCACTTCTAGTGAATCCCCCACATGTAGCACAAATCCCAAACACATGGATGATCCTATTTTTTTCTATAATATATGGCATGGGAAAGAGGGTAAACGCTTTTCCCTTATTTTGAGTCAACAATGATCATTTGATTGACAAAGTGCATGTGAACCTACCCTTCCTTGCAAGAGACCTCTACCTTGTCATATTGTGATTGCCAATGAAATAAATAAAGAGGATTAAACTTCCAACAACAAAACATCACAAGAACCAAGCAGCGAGTATCAAAACTTTCAACCACTATACCATTACCAACCATTGTTCAATACCAAAGTGAACCTTTGTACAAAAAAAAGTACGAGGAAGTACCAATAAACACCAATTAAGGTACCAGAGAGTATAAGAAAACATTTATACCAAAGGAACCAAAAGAGTCTAAATGTACCAAGTTCAACAACATGCTTCATGTATCGTAATAAATCTTTAAGTATACCGAGTATAAAAACAACCAAAATATCAATAATTAGCTTTTTTATAATGAAAAAACTAGGGAGTACCTAGAAGCTCATATGACAGTAAAATAGTTTCAAAAGAGCAACAAATGTATCCAAAAATACAAAATGCTACAAAATAGATAAGAGAAAATACCAAAAAGCACCTCATGCACCAAAGGTTCAAATACCACCATAGGTTCCAAAAACCGCTAGAAAGCACCAATTGCACCAAAGGTTTAAAAAAAATGTACCAAGTTCTACCAAATGTTTCAAGTACCAAAGAGCTTCAAAATATACCAAAGAGTACAAGAACCACCAAAATATCCCAATAAGAGTTCAAATACCACCAAAGGTTTAAAAAAGCACCAATTGCACCAAACACTAAAAAGAATGTATTAAGTTCTACCAAATGCTTCAAGTATCAAAGAGCTTTAAATATACCAGAGTGAAAGAACCACCAAAATATCCCAAAAAGAGCATGAGACAATACAAGCAAGATTGCTAGTGAGATGAGACCAACCAAAGAGAGTACCAAGAAACACCAAATAGTTCTAAAATGATTTCAAGAGTACCAAATGTATCCAAAACAACCAAGTGCTCCAAAACGATTAAGAAGCAATACAGCACCAATTCCACCAAAGGTTCAATAATCCCAAAGTACCAAAAGCCACCAAATGCACTCTACATTTTCATGTGTACCAAATGCAACCCCTAAACCTAAGGCATCAAAGAGAACCAAATGTATCAAATAAGACCAAATGTACCAATGAGTAAAAGGAACACCAAAATATACCAAAAGAGCCAAAGTTTATACCAATAAGATTTTTACTAAGGAGATTAGCCAGAGAGTTCCAAGGAGAACAAATGGTATTGAAAGGGTTTCAAGAGTACCAAATGTCTCCAAAACCACCAAGTGCTCCCACAAGATTAAGAGATAATACTAGGGACAAACCAAGACAAAGTAAATTGAGTATACTTGCTCAAGCTCAACCTCTTGTCCTAGTTATTTTATATTCTCATTGACCTCAAGATGTTGCAGCATTCATTAGCTTGCTCCTAGGTCACTTTCCACCTTGTTTACCCTTGTATCATTACACAAAATTTGCTACCAGAGCTCTTGGAGGCATGTTTCATACACTTTAATGTCGTCCTATATGCACTTGGCCACTCCATTCAACCCCTAGCAACCCTAATAGCGATGCAATAGCAATGCTCTTTGTGATAGATTTATAGAGATGCTTATACCGATCCTTTTAGTAATGGCGGGGGCAAATTTTTTCATGAACATTTTTGTCGCTTTGAACGTTAGTATGAGGCTTGTATCTTGTGGTGTTTTCTTTTTACTTTTTCTCTCTTTCTCTCTCTTAAATTTTTATATTTTCTCTCTCTATAATTATCTTTCTCTATGTTCCCTCTCACTCTCTCCCTCTCTCTCCTCTTCTTTCTTTTTTGCTCTCTTTGTATCTTTCTCTCGGTTTCTCTCCCTCTCTCTCTCTCTCTCTCTCTCTCTCTCTCTTTTTCTTTTCTTCACTTTTCTCTTTGAAGTTTTTTTCTCTCGCTCTCTTTTCTCTCTCTATATTTTTTTCTTATGTCTCTATTTTTCTCTTTCCTCTCGTCTCCTTTCTCTCCCCTTATTTTCTCTCTATCTCTCCCCTTATTTTCTCTCTATCTCTCTCTCTATGTCAAAAACTATAAAAAATGTTTAATTTAAAAAATACTTTTCTCTTTCCTCCCCTCTCTCTTTATCTTTTTCTATTTCTTCTTCTTCTTCTTCTTCTTATCCTCCTCCTCCTCCTTCTTCTATCTCCCTCTCAAAGTGTGTGAAATTTTATCTCCAAAAATTATTAAAATTAAAAATTAAAAATATTTAATTAGCAATAATATTTAAATTAAAAAGTTTAATCTAATACACAAAGAGAGAGAGAGAGAGGAAAAAACCCAAGCTCTACACGAGAGAGAGAGAGAGAGGGGGGGAGGAATTTAATTAAAAAGGGGAGGGGGAAGAGAAAGGGAGAGATTATACATGAGATAGAGGGGAGGGGGTTTTAATTTAAAAGAGAGAGAGAGAGAGAGAGAGAGACACAGAGAGAGAGAGAGAGAGAGATTCTAAGCCCTACAATGAGAGAGAAAAAGGGGGGTAGGGGCTTTTAATTAAAAAGAGGAGGAGGGGAAAGAGAAAATGAGAGATTACATGTGAGAGAGAGGGGAGGGGAGGGGGTTTTAATTGAAAAAGGGAGGTTTGGAAAAGCAGGTAGGTTCGGGAAGCCCTCTAGAAGTTTGGGGATTTTCAAACCTATAACCAAAATAAGATACTAGTAAGATAAAAGAAAGTATCTAAATTATCTACATGAAGCAAAAGCACGCCTAATATCTCACTATCACAGGGTGCACACTCTACAATCAACAACATGGAGATCTCCTGCTCTATTTTGCCATGGCATCTCAATTTCCTCCATCGGCATATAGCTCTACCAAATGGCTAATGAAAGGTCCCCATAAACCTCTTCAATGATGTCCACTTTAGCTTCTATCTCTTCTTTATAGCTTAGTAGTGCCCTACCATCCCTTCTGCCCCTATCAATCCTATAACTTAATAATCCCCCCTTTTCTTGGTGCACACACAAGCAATCATGACACGTGTTATGGAAAGGTAAACATATTCAAATCACCGTTTATAGGCTAAAAAAATCTTGAACCTTGGCTCACTTACTAAGTCTCCAAAAACCCTTAAGTGCGACCTGAAATATGAAACTCTTACTCCTAGGCCTACCCATAACAATCATATTTTCCTTGCTTGTTATATAGTGAGAATGTATTCACCTAGCCTCACTTAAAATCTCTTTCCAATTTGCATGAAGACCTCATATCTCATATCCAAATATAAGTAAAAAACTAATTATTACTAAGATCCAGTTGCTATAGATATGAAGTCTTACTAAGCATCAATTTATATAATTTGAGAGAAGAGTAAACTTTGACATATTGTAGGATGTGGTGATTTGAAGCCAAGGCTGATGGCAACAACAAAATGTGAAACCAAAAGGGTTGAAATTGTCTCTTAAATCAACTTCTTAATAAACTTGTAATTATTTTTTAAAGGAAAATGAACTCATCTTATAAATTTTTATTTTATATTTTAAGTTGGTCATGATTTCCATAAATGATGGCAACTACTCTCTCTTTTTTGTTCCATCCTTTGTTTCTCTTTGACATCAACCATTTCTAAAAGACTTAGTTTGACAAGTCATATCACTTCTTATGACCTACAAAATTATGTCATTAGATCCTAATGTATTCACAATCATATTAATTTTTCCTAAGATTATTAATTTTGTCTTCTACATCTTCCTAGTTCTACTACTATTGTTATTGTCATCATCATTATCATTAGGGTTCTTCTTATTTTTCATCATCTTCTTCTACATCTTCCTCGTTCTACTACTATTGTTATTGTCATCATCATCGTCATCATCGTTCTTCTTATTCTTCATCATCTTCTTCTGGTTCTTGTTCTTGTTCTTCTTCGAGTTTTTTTCTTCTCAGGGTAAAGGGGCCAGTCATGGGGCACTTTCCATTTACTTGATCAATCACTCGTAATAGTGCAGATTCTAGAGGTTTTCCATCACCAAACAATGGAGCCACATTAGTACAATGGAAAAATCTATATGAGGATGAATAATTGAGGATTTCATCATTGATGGGAAGGACCAAAAATCATTTGGTATAGTAAAATAACAAGCCTTATGAAATGGCATGCACAAGAGCCTTTCAAATGAGTTAGCTAGTTGTTGAATAGATTTAAACCTTCACCTATTGCAACCCAACACTTTCCACATAACAACTTCACCTATTGCATATATTTTTTAAATACTCTTCTACTTTTTTTTTCATTTTTCCCTCACTCAACTAAAAAATGTTGCATGTGTGTGACCACATTGCATTGTAGAATTTGTTTAGCAAATCGAAATGTCTAGGTTAGTTGTAGCATATAAAATCTAGATACAATAATAAAGAAAACATGAAGTCACTTTTAGAATACATCCCCTTGATAATTCTCACTCCTCCTGAGAGACATTTATCCCTTTGCATGAAGTTGCGGTCAAGGCATAATGCAACCATCTCATAGGCATGAACCTTGGAATCTCCTCTATCTCCTTTATGTACTACATTGAAATTCATATCACACTCCCTCCCATTCTCTTCTAGCTTTCTTGTACCTACCGAGCCATTTTTCTATGAATACATGATGCAACACCAAAAATGATCCATCTCCTCCATGGCACTATCCATCCTCGTTTCTACCCTATTTTGAAAAACCACATCTCTTGTTAATCTATCATCATCCTTCAACATCCATAGCATTCTATTATTAGAGTCCACCATTGATAATGACTCCAAAATATGCACCCATACCTTCGACACTAGTCAACCTTCAATCATGATGTCCTTTGGGATGAGCTCATTGTTGCGCAAAGTCCTTCAAGGGTTTTATGAAGCACTCCAAGAAGAACATCTATTACGTATTGTATCATGAGAATTCTCATAGACATGTACTTCTTAAAGAGACAGACTATCTCCATAGATCCCCACCTTACCAATTAAATAAAGGATGACTTGATCTCCTTTTTTGAAATCTATTGCACTAAATTTGACAACTCATAAATCATCCAATGTATCTCTAGGCTAAGACACCTTGCATTAGCAATCAATAGTATGAAATGTCAGAAATTTAAAGCATTACAAACATCAACTCAATAAAAAATAGTGAAATACTGATTGTACGTGCTATTAAGGTTAGGAAAAACATGACATATATTGTGCAAATCATAGAATTTTAGTCCTACTAGCTGGTCATCTGTAAAAAAAGAAGACTTGAGAGAATACATCATGCATGTCTAGGTGTCGATCGACCTGATAATTTGCTTCACCTTGCATCGTTCTTTAGTGGACAGGATGCAAGGAGAACGATGTAGTTGCATATGACCATCAGAGCTCCTTCAAATCCATCTACACCCCTACACTGTCTCTCTTTCCTGTGATATAGTCCCACAATAAGTTTTTCACATTCTTAAAAGTATGCATAGGATCCAATAAATTATTGATCTATAATAAGTGGGTTCAGTATGGCAACTCATAGAAATCTGAGAGCTATCACATTTTTCTTGAAAGAAAATCCTCATGGACCATTTTTCACTCATACTAGCTTTGGCCATTCCTTCATGATAGAGGTCATTCATGCTCAATGATCTTTGCAAGTCTAATTGTGGTCCACACAATGGACATACATAATAACCTAAGGTAACCAAACCTGTCACAATATCCTTGTCTACTAAACATAAACATAAATGGGGCATGTTAGATATCAACAATGAGAAAAGAAGTACATTTACCTTAGCACTCCCTAAATCCCGAATAGTCATGTATGGTCCACATACGAATGGCTCGTATACTAGTGGACCACCAACCAACATGCCCACTCATGTCTTCCGCAACAATCTCCTCCTCCCAGAAAATCTTGAGCTCATCAACTAATGGATGGAGATAGACATCTATATTCTTGACTTTATAGTGCCCATGAATGAGAAAGCTAAGGATAGTATCCCTTGTTTGTGGAAAGCAATGACGGGATGTTTTAGTTTACAAGGACTACATGCCACACACTATAAGTAGTGAAGTTTAAGAAGAGACCGAATGGATTCATACCACCCATAGCAAGATAGAGTCAAACATTCCTTGGCTCTTGTAAAAAGTCTGAGAAGGTGGAGTTAATGTGCTTCCATGGACACAAATCTGTTGATATTCATTAGACTCTATCTGTTGATCTATTTTGCACATACCATGTTATCAAGCTTACCAAGCATGTCGTGTAAAACATGTGATGTATACATGGTATAAGTAAAAAGTGTCTAATATCCTTTTGAAGATGGTTTTCATGCAAGTCCTATCAATAGTTGTGAGTACCACACTTTGGACATGTCTCCCTGAAATCGTACACAATCATTGCCACATGCATGAATGTTGTTGTAGTCCATGCCAAGCTTTCACAATACCAGACATGCATCATTGCGAGACTTGGGCATCGTGTTTCGAGGTGATAATATGTGATATTTATGAAACCTTAAAACTAAGCATTTGAAGAGCATAAAAACCATTTTTATAATGGAGAAAAGATAGAGGAGCTTAGTATATACCTAAATAACTTAGTCACACTTACATCACTCCATTTGTATTTTGCATATACACTTAGGAGTGCAAGTAACATCTTTAAGAGAGATACCCGAAACCCATTATATAATGGTATTATGGACACCACCTCTATCAGTCGATCAGATGACCCAGCATCCATGGACACTAATGGATTGATCATTGCCTCCATCTCACACCCCAAGATTGGAGGAATGAAATGTCACCTCTTTGTAGACATTTATGGGGCACATCTAATATTATTATGTATGATATTCAATTATAGTTTGAATGCAAAGTATTATTGGTACACAATTTTCTTATCATTAGCTCAAAGTCCAAGATTTCTTCGTCATAATGATCTTTGATTGAAACTCCCTAAAGCATTATATGTGGTTTATAGACAAGCAACAATTTCATCGGATTTCCAACTTACATTGAGTGTAAGAACATGGAACACACTAATTTGAGATACACCTCGCCATCTTGAATATCACGCCCATTATCATTATCCATTTTGTCTATGTTACGACATACAATATGCTTTCGTTTTCTCATTGTTTCTATTTCTCCATCTCTCTCTACTTTTCTCTCTCCCCCTTTCTCTTATTCTCCTTTTGTTTCCCTACTTCTCTCTCCCTTTGTTGTTCTATATTTTTACATTTTTCTTCATCTCTCTAATTATGTTCCTCTTTCTCTCTATTTATTTCTCATCTCTCTCTCTTTCCTTCTTCCTCTCTCTCTCTCTCTCTCTCTATATTTTTCTTTTTTCCTTCATCTCTCTTTTTCTATCTCCTTCCATCTCTCTAGAACTCTCTCCCCCTCTCCCTCTATTTTTCTCTTTCCCTCCATCTCTTTATTTGTTTCTCTCTCCCTCTCCCTTTCTTTCTCTCCCCTTTCCTTCTCTTTCTCATCCTTCTCTCCCTTCCTTTCCCTCTCTTTCTCTCTCTTTGTTTCTCTCTCCCTTCTCTTAGTGGATTATTGTAGCTGCTCCATTATTATATTTGATGTATAGTAGTTTAAAGTGGATTTCAAAGGAGCTAGAGCAACCGTTTTGGCAAGGTCCATATGGATTTTTGGAGGTAGATTCTGAGAAAAGATGGAACAATCTTCACAACATGTTTGTCTTGCAAGGTCATTGTGAACATGTACATAGCCTTTCTTATTAATTTTTCCACAATACAAAATAGTCACAAATGTTGATTCATTCTTTATGACACACTTGTATGTGATATTGAACAAGTAATCTTCTCTCTAAATCCTTGGTAACTTCATTGGTGATATATTGTGCCATCAACATTTGAGAGTACTCGAGTGTATGATGAAAGCAATGTCCCCACCATGGATGAGGAGAGTATGTAGGTAGAGGAGTCAATATTTTAGGAGGTGAAGGGAAAGGAGGGCTTGGAGCATGCACAAGAGAGAACCATTGATAATGTAGACAAAGAGATAGGAGGCCAAGAATTTTTTGAGAATGGGACTCGTTTTTTAATGGAGACCTATGTATAGACCTTCTATTATATGTCAAGCTATGCCAAGATCTTGATATGGAACCCTAGGCAGAGTCAAAATTGCGCCCGCTTGCTCAATTTGTTAATAATTCACTTTTAAGGGTAATTTAGTATATCAGTTACCTAAATCCTTATATTGATTTTTGCAAAATTATGTTGTCATGTTTTACTTCAATCCTTATATTGATTACGTTAACATCATTTTTTAGGGTGTAGGTGATCTTTGATGATACCTGAAGAGTAGGATGAGTTGATGACAACGACATATGAGGAGCTGCATGAGTTCTTTATGTGTAGGTGACCTTTGATGATACCTGAAGAGCAGGATGAGTTGAGGAGAACGACATATGAGGAGCTGCATGAGTTCTTTATGTGCATGTCTCTAAATCAGATGGCCCACTTTGGAGATACAACGGACCAAGTGTTATCATAGTCATTATCTAATGGTTTTGCAAGGTTTACCTTAGTACGCTTCAATACTTATATCTCTAGTACATAGAGTCGACACTCTAGACTTGCCCTGGATAAAGGGAGTAGTTTTAGGAGTTGTTGCATAGATGTAGATGTTGGGGAGTCAACAGCTGGGGTCCAACCAGTCGTCCCTCTCATATTGGTTCGAGAGAGAGTGACTGAAGTTGGCAGTGTTTTAGAAGCCCCAATAAAGTCTCCATCTCGTCGTTTTGGTCGACACTTGTCATTTCCACCGTTTGTTACACTTGTAGGCATGTCTACTCCTCTAAGTCTAGGTTTTTCTTAGTAATCTGTAGGTGGTACCCCTAAGGGTGCAACTCCAAGAGATACCACCCCCACAAGTACACCAAATGTATAGGGGTCTTTGGGTTATGTCCAAGAGTATGGTTGTAGGTGGAAGAGGCCGCACCTTAGATATATATACCCCAATAGGGTACGGAAACATCGTAGATGAGAAACATGTTTACTTAAACTGGATATTGGCCTGTATATTGTAGTGAATCTTATTATATCTCTTTCACTCCCTCTCTTTGGCTCTCTCTTTCTCTTCTACTCTTAGTCTATATCTTTCTTTGACTTTCTCTTTTCCTTTCTCTCCCTCTCCTTCTTTCTCTTTTTCCTCTCTTTCACTGCGCCACTCTCTTAATCTCCTTCTTTCTCCCCCTCTCTCTAGCTCTCTCTTTCTCTTGATCTCACCTCTCTTCATCTCTCTCTTTTTCTATTAATCTCTCATTATGGGATTTTTAAGGTCAATTTTTAGCATTGTAATAAATTGAGATTAGAGAAAGTGTTGTGTAATTTATAAAATATACCACTAGAAAAAAATTGTAATCCGAGGAAAACTTAGCCCTTTGTCAGTGAAAGCATGGTTTGGTGGTATAATAAAATGATCAGTTTTGTTTGTGCTCGATTGGTGCTTTCATTAATTCTTAATTTGGATTTTGAAGGGAAATCCCTAGATAAGGAAATTTAAAATTGTATAGAATTTTAAGTATATTGCTGACCCAAATGATATCAAGCCATGATGTACATTTGTGGAGTCATTATGATCGCGTATGGATGGAGTTCGAGTCAAGTAGAGTCGAGTTTGAACTACTAAGAAATATCCTAACTTGCACAAGAAACTTGCCATCATCTAATCAATAGGGTACAGATGATGTGCTAAATCTCACTATTCCAAATACATCATGAGCCTCCTCTAGCCATTAAGCTCTCAATGTAGCCGCCAAGGATCTTTGTTCTACTACTCAAACTCTCTTCTCAATGCTCTGCACCCAGTTTTCAGGTTAGCCTATTTCCATGAGGACTCCATCAAGGAAGGGGGCTGTTAGAACCACCCTAGTGAAGCCCCCCAATGATGAAGCACAATGAGGGGATGAAATCCCCTTGTAACATTAATAAGACACAAACCATATGGATCCCATAGGGGATGCTTTCAAAGCACTTAGGTGAAGATGGCCTCCATGAAGACTAGTGGTTGATGTCTTCAAGCACAAGCATAAAAAAGGTGCAAAGATCGATGTCAGGAGCCACATGTATCATCACTTGGTAGAAGATTACAGGCTGCTTTTTCATAGGGTGTATCAAGCACCTCCATCTTGTGGTGAGATAACAATTAGGTTTGCATGGTTCTATACATTTGAGTGATGCCATGATGGGATGGAAGACCTTGCAGCCTATAAAGTGATATGGGCCAGGTTTGGGAAAAGTGTGATTGAGATGTGCAAGAGCAAGCTAGAGGGGGTGGAAAAGAAGACTGAGACTTGGAGAAGGGAAAATGGTGCCTCTCAAGGCAATATCCCTCCCGGAAAGAAGCCTCCCTTCACATAGTCTATGACCAATATTTGTACAAAGCTCAAGCGTGGGTATGTAGGGCCGATCTATGATTACATTGCTGACTTGGAGTCATTGTTGGAGAGGATGTGTGGCAAGACCAAGAGTTCACTAAATAGGCTGTTGGAGCTAAAGGCTTTGATCCAACAAAAGAGGAAGGCATTGCTTAGGTATGAGGGGTCAAATGTAGTGGCCCAGTGCATAAAGGATGACATTAAAGTGTTTGAAGTACATCTCCAATATCTTTGGTGGCCAATTTCATATAATGATATAGAGGTAAAGGAGGTGGAGGCTGACCTAGGAGCAAGCCAACGAATGCACTAACATCTCAGGGTCAATGAGAATACAAAACAATGAGGATAAGAGGTTATTCTTGAGAAAGTAGACCTAGTGTACTTTGTCTTGGTGTGTCCCTAGTACTGCCTCTTAATCTTATGGGAGCACTTAGTGGTTTTGGAGACATTTGGTACTCTTGAAACCCTTTTAGTACCATTTGGTGCTCCTTAGAACTCTCTCGCTAATCTCCTTAGTAAAAAGCTTCTTGATAAAAACTTTGGCTCTTTTAGTATATTTTAGTGTTTCTTGGTATATTTGGTCCTATTTGATACATTTGATTCTCTTTGGTGCTTTAGGTTTAGGGGTTGCATTTGGTACACGTGGAATCGGTGCTTTATTGCTTCTTAATCTTTTTAGAGCACTTGATTGTTTTGGATACATTTCGTATTCTTGAAACCCTTTTAGTACCATTAAGTGTTTCTTAGTACTCTCTTTGGTTGTTCTAGTAACAAGCTTCTTTGTATTTTCTCATGCTCTTTTTGGGATATTTTGGTGGTTCTTGTACTCTTTGGTTTATTTTAAGCTCCTTAATACTTGAAGCATTTAGTAGAACTTGGTACATTCTTTTTAACCTTTGGTGCAATTGGTACTTTTTGGAACCTTTGGTGGTATTTGAACTCTATTGGGATATTTTGGTGGTTCTTATACTCTTTGGTATATTTTAAGCTCTTTGGTACTTGAAACATTTGGTAGAACTTGGTATATTCTTTTTGAACCTTTGGTGTGATTGATACTTTCTAGTGGTTTTTGGAATCTTTGATGCATTAGGTGCTTCTTGGTGCTTTCTCTTAATACTTTTATAGTTTTTATGTTTTTAGATCGATTTATTGCTTTTCAAACCATTTTAGTGCTATCTAGAGTTTTTAGGTACTCTAATTGTTTTCATTACTAAATGGCTAATTGATATTTTGGTGGTTTTTGTACTAGGTGTACTTAAAGTTCTTTGGTACATAAAGCAAGTTGTTGAATTTGGCGCATTTGGACTATTTTGGTTCCTTTGGTATAAATGTTTTCTTATACTCTTTGGTACATTTGGTGTTTATTGGTACTTTCTCATGCTATTTTTTGTACAAAGGTTCACTTTAGTGTTGACCTGGGTGTTGAACAATGTTGTACAAAGGTTCACTTTAATGTTGACCTGGGTGTTGAACAATGGTTGGTAATGGTATAATGGTTGAAAGTTTTGATACTCACTACTAGGTTCTTGTGATGTTTTGTTTTTGTAAGTTTAACCCTCTTTATTTCTTTCATTTGGCAATCACAATATGACAAGCTAGAGGCCCCTTGCAAGAAGAGCAGCTCCACATGGACTTTTGTCAACCAAATGATCATTGGCATGAATAAGGGAAAGAGGTTCATCCTCTTCCCTAGGCCATATATTGTATACAAACATAGGACCATCCATGTGTTTGGGATCTATGTTGCATGTGGGGAATCTCTTCGAAGTAGGATATGTCATGGGCAACTTCATGATCAAGTGTTGACATCAATACCATCCCCTTTCCTTCAGCGCACTTTTGTATATTAGAAGACTTTGTGTAAAAGAAGGGTGCAACATTGAAGCACCTTCTATGGAAAAGGCATGGATCACTGGGCAGTGCAGTGTGAAGAGTAAATTGGCATAGTTTTCTATCACGATTATTTTACATGTAGATTACAATGTTAATTCAGTGTGCTCATGCATTTAGGATTGCCTATGGTTAATACGCAGACAAGAAATCTGTGGTTGAGGTCATCCAAGATGGGAAGTCTCTAGATAATGTGAAATATGCCTGGCCAAGGCCAATAAAATGTACTACTAGCCCCATGTTTGAGGAGTCATACAATATGGACGAGGTGAGAGATGCCCCATAGGACATGGACCTAGGAGTTAGTGTTGGTGAACCTAAGAAGATGAAGTATGACATGCCAAATTTGGAGCACACCAAGCTTGAGGACTCTTTGACTAATGAGGTACTGCCATATGCCATTGGGGTCAAGGGGAATCTAGATGCTATTGATACCAAAAGTGGAGAGGGGGCTGATGATGGTCCAAAGGGGGATGATACTGGGGTTGACAAGAAGGAAAAAGATGCCATGGAGGGCATGGTTGTTGAGAGTTGCAGAAAGTTAGTGATGAGACTGTCATGTCATAGGTCTGTGTGAAGAGAGTATTGCGGGAGCAAGTATAGACATAGGGCTGGACAGGGGTGCAGTTGATAGACTAGATGGTGATACTAGAGGGGTTGCCAAGATAGATCCTGATTCGAAGATGGCTGATGTGGTGGTAAAATTTCTAGGCGATCGCACCTTGTCAAAGATACTTTTTGAGGTAGGGAGGAGGCACCCTCATGGTTGTTGTAGCAAGCCTCATGATTGCAAACTGTAATTAGTGTAGCAGTGTTGTCATTGATATAATGCACATGGGATTTTTTTGTCTCTATCCATCACCTTTTGTTTTACAACCTCGACATTGTACCCTATTTTCCTTGCGCACTCTTCTTGATCTTAGGATTGACATTTGATTTTAGAATATAATACCAAAGTTATACTAGGTTCTATAATAGAGGCTACTATCTAATACCAAGATAGAACGTTGTTCTAACCATTGTCTAGCTCACACCAGCCATCCACAAGGATCACCACAAGGCTACCATGGTCAACATTGAAATTTTTAAAGCACACAGATCACTACCTATCGCCACCCACAACATAGTATCACACTTAGCATTTATGGCGCTCACCCTCACCACCCACGAGGGTCACCACCAAGTGGTGGGAGGGAACTCTACTATTGTGATAGAGCTCCCTCGCTTGGTGGTGATGGGGAGTTCATGGCACATGAAGGTCACCATTAAAAAAAAGGCCATATTAACATGATGGTCACCTCGTCAACATAGCTCCTCAAGAAACTATAATCAAAATTGATATTTAAAAAAACCCAAAGATCACCACCTATCGCCAGCATTGAGGACCACATAATCATAATGTAATCATATAGTCTAGTGCCTATATGGAAAATGGGCCTTTTTGATTCTCTAATTATCGCGTGTTGTATGATAGTTTGTGTAGTATATATTACAATACCATAATCAAATTTGACATTAATAAAAGCTTGGAGATTAGCATGTATCACCACCCACAACATTGCATCACCACAAGTTGCAAAAACTTGAGGTTATAAGAAAAAGGAACAAAATTAACAGTGCCTAGATCATAGATCGTATAGTTTAGCTAGATAAGGAAAAGGTAAGGATGTGATACTCATCAGACTCAAGCATAGATGAAGGTAGCCTTCATGAAATTACAATACAATTGGGATGAGTCTGAATACCACAATCCATCAAATGGAGGAATGGGGTCCCTTTTCAATTGCTTCAAGTATGACTCTAATATTTTTTCATAGTTATTCAAATGCACAGATAGGCATAGTGGTTGATGCTTGAGGTTTGTAGCCTACTTAAATCCTAGATGCATTGACAAAATACAATTTTAGGGGCCTTTTACTATGGCTACATTTTTCACCAAAACAACTTCAACCCCTCGCAAGTGGTGGAGCATACCAATATGTATCTTCATTCATGAATCATGGTGATAGCTTCACTTCATTTTCTCTATATGAATATGCTTCTCTTTTATTAGAGTCCAATTGTTGTATCAATATTAGATTTCATGTGCATTCATTATTACTTAACAATTTCAAAAAAGATAGGTCAATTTAGAAAAGATTACAACTTAAGATTTCAATCTCACAAATGTCATGTAAACTCAACATATACTTTTTTGCGCATATGAGGTCAAAGTAAACCCTTACCTCACTACCCTAACCAAAACATGAATTTTCCAAAAATTTGACAATAAGAAAATTCCAAAAAAACATATTATTCTTGTAATTTGAATAGCTCAGGGAATTGTGCATCAATATATTGGATTTGCATGGAAATTCCAACCCCAAAAGGCTAGGGATAGTGCTATCGGGTCTATTTAGAGGGTTTTGTTAAGCATTGGTCTCCACGGGGGAATGTTGTAATTGAGCTAGATCCTCTCATAGATACAAAAATGGAAATAGTGTTCCTAGGAAACCCTCAATAGGTGGGGTTAAGACCAGAAGGTTTTTGGGCGTCGAGGGCAAGCTCTGAGAAGGTTCTTCTCATGTTCATCACAACCAATGGAAAGCAATATATAATGCAATCTAAGACCACAATAGGAAGGCTGAAGTCTAGGAGGCATTGGACACAATGTTTCCGTATTGTGATAATACAAATTAGTCCATTCAGGACCTCCAAGCCTTCAAGAAGGCCCTCAATAGGTTCAAAACCTCCATGAAGGATGCCTAGGGAGAAAACAATTTCACGCACTACATGGTAAGAAAGTTCCTTTGAATTTAAAAAGAAAAATTTTTAAAGTGAGGGAAAGAAAAATGAGGCCTCTATGACACCTGCAAAAGGGGTCACTACCAGTTGATATGGGGAAGTTTCTCTCTGAGAGGGTGATGCTTCTTTCGCTTGGTGGTGACCCTCCCAAGAAGTTAATATTTAGCACTTAACTAATTCCATATGTTTTCCAATGTGGAGCAAATTATTTATAGCCACTACCTTGGTGGGCAAGTTATTATGGGAGTTTGTCAATTCGGTCCACCTAAGGAATGGAGAAGTCTCATTACCAAGTAAGGACTAGATACTTTAGACATACAATATGACACGGTGGTGGTGCACAAAAGGTGAACAACCTACTAGAAGTTTTCCAGTGGTTTTACAAGTTAATTTGGCAAAGAACAAGGTTATAAGAAGCAAAAAGGATGTCCCAAAATTCTAACATTCTATTGCATTAAATATGTTGAAACAAAAGAGACAAGAAGCATACAATAACTCATGTACAAATGAAATATTCTTACAATGGACGGCCTCCAAGGAGAGGCAAGGCTAGAGATGGGACTCAAGGAATGGTTAATCAAGCATTCATTCCTCACTATGTGGCCTAGAAGGGGATGGTCTCATCTTCTTTGCTGACATTTCCTCATGCTCATCACTCAAGGTTCGTAGTTTTACAACTGGTGTTGGCTCCCTTGGAGGCTTTGACTCTATACCAACACTCCTAGAGGGTAAAGCTCTATAGAAACCCTATACTTTGCCCACCTTAAGAATTCTTGTTTTGCATAAGGATGCAATTCACCCAGTTCTTAGATGCTCACTACAATGGTATGAGTGACGTACGATACATAGTAAGGGAACTTCAAAGATTGACATCCATATCCAATGCCAAACACCTACAATGCATGCCACTTCTCGATTAGAATTATTTTATTTGCATTCATCAAAAGTGCATATCCTCCACAAAATCTAGTCAATACCTTGAGAGCAAAAATGGGGAGTCTTGCGCATTGTCTGTAGAATATTCACTATGAAAAATTTTAATCTATAACAACAAAGTGATTGATTTATATCAATAGATAATCCTTCACTGTAATACATTGCTTGATAGTGTATTTGCATGTATGCACCTTTGTATGATCCAATTTTCCAATGTATTGTGAGAGAGCGGCATCTTTTTTGTGACTTGTTGTCTTGGATGTGATGGTAGCCAATGTCCTTGAGTCCCTTGCTCATGCAAGGAACTTGCCACTATCAACTAGCACTTGCTTGCAAGTAAATATTCTTATAAAAGAAGCTCAAAACCATTGTAGACCAAGAATAAGAAGAGCACATAGACTAAATGCGAGTTTATTTTCATTGCTTTCAAGCAACCATGACATCCACAAAGGGATTGTGCCACACTTGGATTCTTGTGGCATTGATGTTTTATGTGTTAGAGCTATATATAGCTCACCCTATCTAGACTAGGTCTCACCTATATATATGATGCAATCTTTGGGAGTGAATACGGTGTGTCTCTTCTCTCCCTATCACGTTCTACATATCTCTCTCTACATGTCAACATGGTATCAGAGCTACCACAATCAACTACAACCAATTCGTTGAGGAAGATAATCAGGAAGTATATCTATGTATTATCTCCTCAATTATTGATTCATGTTCTTTTCATGCTTAAATTTTATGTATTGTGTATGTTATGAGTTTCAAGCATAGAAAAAGTTCACTCAATTATCATTGAGCATCATTTAGATTGTAGATATGCCTTGCTTGGACACCCTAAAAGTTTTTATTTGGAAAACTCCTAAGGAGTCATGTACTAGGAGTCACAAGCTTTATTCCTATCAAAACCATGCTCAATTTGGAGCTTTGTGTCAAAAGTTATGTAAGTTTAGGTAAACTGGACTTGAAATAGGAAAACAAACACGACAATATCTTTTTATATATACTTCTATGACATAGGTTTTGTCACAATTACTCACTCTTGTGTTTCTGTGTTTTAACCAAAATTCACTAGATCATCATCTATTCTTGGCCAAAAGTTAAAGTAATAATGTTTTGAGTGCTATTCATAGTTCTCTTCTATGTTGGACTAATTTTTTCTCTCACACATTTTGTATAATTTGGGTTGCTTTATTATTGCCCATGTTTTATCTATCTTGGGTCTCTTTCTTTTGGAGTATGCTTTTTTAACTAAACTTCTCTCCTTATAGCATAGCTTCTTTTGTGTACGATTTGTTGTGCTACACTTTTGTCTTGTTGTTCGTACATGGTGTGCAAATTCTATGCTATTATATTGTACTTATTCTCTTAGCTAGCTATGTCAAATTTGATAATCATCAATGGAATTCCTTCTGGACAATGTCCTGTTCCTCACTTTCAAGGACAAGGATTCCTTGGGTGGAAATAAAGATGTTGCTAATTCTTGAAGGAGATGACTTACATGATATTGTTTTTGGTAATTAGGAATGTTTGTCTCAACAAATTAAGCATGCTCATGATAATACCCTTGTAACTGAAGGACCTATCTTTGAAGAATGGAAAACTCTTTATAATGAGTGGGTCAAACACAACAAAGTAGCTCGTCAATATATTCTTTTTGCTCGTCAAGAATCTCTTATGCTTTATGTATGTAATCTTTCAACCTCATAAGCTATATGGGAGAATTTCTTGGATAATTTGATAGAAAATTTTAAGAAGAAATCTATTACAAAAATATTTTATCTTCGTAGTCTGCTCACTAAGTTACGATACAACATCGGAATTTCTATAACAACACATATCGAATCATTGAAGAACATTATCAAATCAGCTTATTGCTATGTTGGTGATGCTATTCCATGAAAGCAATTGGTAACATAGCTTCTTGATATTGTAAATGATCTTGATTTTATGATAATATTGTTACCATATTATCTAACAAACATGGGATTAAGCTTGTATATCTTTGATTGAATATTCACAATGACATGAATAGCAACACACAAATCAAGAAACGGTTATGATCTTACAAGAGAACACACAAGCAGAACAAATCAACCAAGATTTACTTGCTTAAAGGCATCCCTTTCCACGCTCTACGCATAGGAGTCATCTCGTCATGGTAACTTCTCTCGCCTCAAGTTTCCTAACAAACATTGTTCTTAATGCAATAGAAATGGCCACACTACATATATGATTGATGGGCAAAACAATATGATAAAGAACATGTTATTATAAATAAACAACCATGTTTATCTAGAAATTATTCTCCTTGTGACTATTGCAAAAAGAGTGATCATCCAACCAATCTATGTTTCAAGTGGTATTTTGATTCAGATCATAATAGAGCATATATTTCTACACATGAAAACACTACTGAAGAAGAGAATTGTGTGAGTTATTCTATCTCTTTCAAAAGGATACTTTATATCTCTGATAGTTTTCTTTTCATTATTGATTCAGGTGCTACTATGGGGAACATGACATATTAGACCCAATGGTTACATAATTGCCATTCTATTTCTATTAAGAAATTGGTTTATCTTGCTAATGACACAACCTGCCACGTGAAAGGTATATGTGATTTACAACCTTGGTACTCTTTCTTCAACAAGAATTCTGCAGGGAGTTTTACATATCCTAGATCTACAAAGGAATCTTGTTTCAATTGCAAGACTTGTAGATCTTGGTCTCTTTCTCGATTTTAACCATACCAAGTATCGCATTAAGAAAGATAGCTAAACTATAGTTGTTGCTCCTCAAAATGGTAAGCTTTTTGAGTTGTCTTTAAATAAAGATGTTGATGGGACCTAAAATGGGCTGGCACTAGCTAAGGCACCAGCTGAACCTCATGCCCTCAATAGACAACCCCACCACACGGCCTTATGGACTAGGAGCGCTTGCCGAGGGATACACTATCCTAAACACTAATCACTTCGCGTTTTTTGGTCTGTAATTCAAAGGATGTTCCCTTTCCCTATCTCTTTAGAGGGAGATTATACATATATCGGCATTAAATGCCACATATCACAGACACAAGGGCACCCCATCAGGGCTAATTCCCATGGCCCTATTGCAGCTCTCCTACATCTTGTGGATTGGCCCCTCGATGTGCTACTTCCACACATAGACACATTCGAAACAAACTCCCCTCTTGGTGCCAGTATATTTAATGTTCTAGGAATGCACTTATTCTCACTTATCCGTCCCCTATGAGCCACTGTCTAGACCTACAACGGGGTTGCTCACTCTCTCTACATGGGTCAAGTCCTAGAGAAACCAAGTGCTATGCATCCAAGAGCTTGTAATTGATACAATTTAATGATGCTTGATGCAAATGTGTATATGTTTAAGTGCTCAAACAATTGAAAAAATGGCCTCATGCATTGTGCAAATCCATTCTTTTTATGTTTCCATACACTAATGCTTAATTATTGCGATGAGAGAAGACACCGAGCCTTACACTCGTGTTCTACTTCCCTTTATTTAACTTAACATCAATGCAACAAATATATCATATTTTAAAACATATTTCAACAGTCAAACTTCCCTTCTCCCCCTAGCGTTTAAGGTTTTGTCTCATTGCATAGGTAAAAGGGTAATTTCATGAGCAGTAAATACTCACAAAAACATATAAATGGGGATAATCTGAGGCAAATTCTCATGATCTATCCTCATTATACAATCACAAACACATCCATAATTTTCTCCTCCATTCCCTATTTTTTTCTCCTTTTAAAGAGTATTTTTCTCTATTTTTCTTTATTATTTATTATTTATTATCAATAAAAATGGAAGAAAATTAGCATTATTTCATAGCTGTGGCTCTTGAGTTCTTAAATAGAAACCATGTAGATTTTATTGGTGTTTTGTTTCATGCTTTTCCGATTTTAAACCCAAAAATCTCATTTTTACTCTAAAAACCGTGCTTTTCGGGGTTTTTCCATTTATTTTCCACACTTTAAGTATAAATTTTCTGAGTTTTTTATTATGAAAGACTAAAACCAATAGAAAACAACATGTCCATCAATTTTCAACCCATATGAACATTGCTAACCTCATCAAATGCGAAAAAAGAGCCATTTTCTTTGTAAAAACGTCATTACAGTGTATTTTTTATTATTTTGGGTGTTGCAGGTCTGCAAATCAGGCCCCATTTGATGCTTAGTCTACTTCCACACTGCCATCTTAAGCCCACCTTCAACTTGGAAGCAATCTGGTACTATGCTGGATGAGCATTCACCAACTGGCTTCATTCTTCTTCACACACAAGAACTAACCCTTGCACGAGAGAGAAAGAAAAAATGAGATTTTTAAATCCTCCATTAAAACGGGCAAGCTTGCAACCATCTTGTTCCTCTCTTTACCTTGATTGAGAATCTCTCTCTCTCTCTCCAAACGGGTTTGAATCGGAGAGGCAACGAGCAAAAATGGGGAGGGCCATTGACTCTTCTCTCTGTTCAATAGTTTTTTCATTAGTTTCAAGGCTTTTATTAAGCCTAAGGTTTAAAACATTAAAATAATTGGTTCATCTTTTTGTGTTCATACTGTTCCGTAAGTGGATTTTTCAATTTTGAAGGCCCAAACAAACTCCGATTTGCAATCTGATTGAACGGGCGGCTTCATGGCGTCGAACCCCATCATTGTGGCCTCTCCCACGCACTTTATGGCTTCTCGATCCGGTAGCTGCTTTATAACGCCGAGCCTTGCGGGGATTAAATGGAGGGTCAAATGACCTCTGATTGGCAAATCAAGACTTGTGTTGGATTCTTGATGTCGAAATGCATGTAGGAAAACTCTAGCTTTGCCATCTGCCACCATTTGATTTTTCATAATAATTGGCTTTTTAACACCTCTCGGGCACTTTTGGGCTCCAAAACGAGCTGTAACGCTTCAATAATGGGTCCAAATCGGATCCTAAAATCCAACTCTCATTGGCGACCACGGGATAGGGTGACTCAACCCGTCAAATCCCACGAACAGATCTGCACATACACAATCATAAAGATCATCAAGGTGATACAAAATAGATGCACAACAAAACATATCACAGCTCTCACCCTACCTCCTTGTCAAAACCAAGGCATGAGATCCATAAGGAGTAGGCCTAGCATAATCGAACAAAAAGTCGAAAGCTAGTCACTAACCAATTGCACCAACATAGTCAAGCTAAAAAGAACCATCAAAGAGGTCATCCTAAGTGGTGGTCTGAGCTACCTACATAACTAAGGAAAACTCAACTAGGAGCTCCTACTAGGTGAGGACTCCTATAGCCAGATCAACAAATATTTTCTTTTAGCACTTTGGGTCTTTAGCCTCTTATTTTCCATACTTGGGCATGTAAAAAGGAGGGAGCTGAGTGTAGTGACCTAAGGAGAGCAAGGCATTGCCCTTAGGTCCTGTCTCGGTACCCAAGAACCTACCAAGCCCGCGCAAGGCAACACTTAATCCTTTTCTAACGCTCACTTTTATTTCACTCCAACCTTCTTTTATTCTTATTTTTTCTGCTAGAAGCCACCCCTAGGAAGACAAGGCATTGGTCCTCGATCTTGTCTGGTCCCCAGACACCTACCAGGCCTTCGCAAGGCGATAAGCAACAACTCGAAGATTTTTCTTTCTTTCCATTTCTATTTTTATAGGGGTTAGAACCCCTTTTAACACACCTTTGTATATTCATATATTGTGTTTCAGATATTTAGGGTTTTGTCTCTTTCCATCATTATTTTAGTAGGCTTCTCTAAGTGCCTCACAACTAGCATGAACTCGCAAAATGGCCGCCTAGCAAGTCAACAGAACAGGGTCACTAGAATTCCCATCTAAAACAGGTCTTACAATGCCTAAGAATGCCTTGCAGGAGGCAATGACTACTCAAACCTCCCCTAGACATACAGAGCCTAATCCTGGGACTTCATGCCTCGATTTTTGGTCCCCAACAAACAAAAGAAAGTAGCAATAACCCTTACACACACATATATCATTAATCGCTTAAGGAAAAAGACTCGAAAAGAGGGACAAAACCACTTGGAATGGCCACAAGAAGCTCCTTCACAGCAAAGGCTCCCTCCAGTGACTTCGTTAACTTGTATGATGCAATCACTACAACAAAAACCCATTATTTGTACCTGCACCAAACATACAAATGGCCCTCTTGACCTAAAGAAATAGCACATTTCACTGCAAACTAGCTGGCCCTATTGGCCTAAAATGGATAGTTCATTCTAATCCATGCAATATATGATCTCCTTGGTATATACAACACATCCTATCAAACTAATGAGGATATCAAGGATAGTATAAAATAGGAGGATTAGCCTCATGCTACTCATGCGAGTCAGCTAAAAGCTTGATCTACGCTCTTTGTAGATCCACTAGCCCAAGCCTTTCTACTGATATCTCAGTAATAATGGCAATCTCTTCTTGGGTACTATATGAACTGAATGAATGACATCATTATGTTGATATATCTCATCCCCTTAGTTGTCATTCGAATGGAATGCTTGTCCCAACTTTCCAGTAACTTCTCCTATAGGGAGAAATATGGATTTATGATCATTCAACTCTTCTCTAATTGGACCATTACATATGTCAATGATACGATCCAAACTAGATAGAGCTTCAAGCCTAGACCCATCAAATACATGCATCTTAGGGCGACGGTCCCTATTGTTAGATGTCGCATTATGGCCTTTAGTCGTATCCTCTTGGAAATCCATCAAAGCATGTTCGCATGCTATTCTGGGCCCTTCATCTGACACATCAATAGTATTTGTAGGGGTTTTGGGCCTCTAAACCCATCTCATATTCATTTTCATATTCTTAGAGTGCCTTATCTACCCACATTGGTCCAATGGACTCACTGTGGCTTTATCACCATTACCACATGGCCTCACAGCCTTATGGCTTCTATTTAGTTCAGGTGGACCTTTGGCATGCTGCATCTTCTCTACACGATATGTCTTTACTTGCCTTTGTCCACTTTGCAACAACTACTTAGCCATAGGAACCATGCTTTTACTAAAATGAATATCATCTACTCGAAAGCATGATTCATCTATAAATTGGAAATGTCTCTCAAGAGCCTTACTAGGAGCACAACTAGAACCACTCATAGAATGCTCATCTAAGCTTGTAGACCTAATGGTTCTATCAATTCCACCGTAACAACCACCTCTCATGGAAGTGTTGCAAGCCTTAATGGGACTTACTGGGCTTGGAATCATTTTATCCCAGGGGGTATATTATCCCTACTATTGCCATTTTCTGCTTGGAGATTTTGGCTATCAAGGTTCCTCTCATAAGCTGCCTTGGTATCAACAAGCTCGAGTAAGTTACTCATGAATATATGTGTGCATCATGTGGGTTCAAAATAAGGTATTCTTAAAATACAAATTTTATACGTTTTTACATACAAAAGGGTGTAATGTAAAGGGGTTATTTACAGATTGAATAGAAAAGGGTTATGTTTTATTCAAGAAAAGGTCACAGATAAGGATATTTATAAATAGACCTTGAATGCACATGATGTAGAGGATATACATATAGTAACTTCCCCGAGTCAACAAGTGAGCTGTCTCCTTGTGGAAATGGTTGGAAGCTAGGTTGCACTTATACTGAGCGGGAAAAACTCCAGAAGTTTTTCCAACATCTCTAAATATGTCCCTCATAATCAATGGCATGCATCTTTGCTTCCCTTAAGGACTTAGGATTCCGCAGTCCCACTTGGATTTGCTCGTTAATGTCTAAGCCACTCAAAAAGAACTCATATAGCACATCACCTGGCAATGCAATAGCTCTTCTTGGCCAAAGCCTCGGAATATCATCAAAGGCTCTAGCATATTCATTAACAAAAGGATAGAACTCTTGCCTAATCTGCATCAACTGCCCTAAAACTTGGGTCATAGGCACCTTCTTCTCATATTCATCTAAAAATTGATCACTCAACTCCTCAAAGGATTTAATAGACCCCTTTGGGAGGCTCCAATACCATTTTCTAGCCTCTCCCTTTAGGGTACTTGAGAATACGAGCATCCGATGAATATCATTGAACCCACTTACAAGGTAAGTTAGGCCGTATTCTCTTAAATGCACCATCGGGTTCTCATTAACCAGCCCATGAAACAATGGGAGATCCCTATAAGGAGGAGGGCATTTAGTCGTTTCCTTTGGGATCAGCATTCAACCATTAAAATCCTCGTAATCATGGCCTAACCCAAGTGTCTTAGGTTCTCCAACCTCTTCAATTTCCACCTTTACTGGTGTAGGGAGGTTAATATTATCCTTAATGTCCCTTTCTGCCAACTCATAAAGTGGTCTAGGGAGACCTATAGCTCTTAGCATGTCATTCTGATCCTTTCTTAGAGGATCTTCCATATCTTGCCCCTTCTTAGGCAGTTCCATGATGGCTTTGTCTAGGAGCTTTTGCCCCTCATCAAAAGCAAACTTATCCTTAGCACTTAGGACCTGGGGGACCATGTCTTTTAAGCAATGGTTTTCCCTTTACATTTAGGGCTTCTAACATCCTTGTGATACTTAAAATTTTGACACGATGCCCCACCACATGGGATTTTTCAATCATAACTGCACTCCATTGTTTGTCGAGTTTTTCCCATGGCACTATGGCTTTATCATAATCACTTGTTGATGCCATGACTGCCATAGCTTCCAACATACTTATTCCATGCCCTCTAGGTTGATGGATGGTTATACATGATTTCTCTTGGGTAGAGACCACACCAAGGAAAACCTTGGCCCATACCATCGCATTAGAGGATGGGGTAACCACTAACTGGTTACTTTTCTCATCACCTAAATTCTCTTCTGTAGAGGACTCATGCTCTACATAACTAACCAAGTTCATCAGTAAGTTTTGTATAGGGAAAGCCAAGGTTTTCCATCCTTGAACAAACCCCATTTTATGGTTAGCTTAGCATACTCCTAATGGAAATTATAAACTTAGGTCCCTTTACAACCTAGATTTAGAGACCGCCACTTATAGGCAGCTCCCGCAGACGCACCCCTGAAGGGACCTAAAATGGGCCGGCACTGGCTAAGGCACTAGCCAGACCTCATGCTCTCAACAGACAATCCCACCACACAGCCTCGCTAAATAGGAGCGCGTGTCGAGGGATACACTATCCTAAACACTAATCACTTCACGTTTTTAGTCTGTAATCCAACGGATGTTCCCTTTTCCCATTTCCTTAGAGGGAGATTATACATATATCGGCATTAAATGCCACATATCACAGACACAAGGGTACCCCATCGGCTGATTGCCATGGCGCTACTATAGCTCTCCTACATCTTGGGGATTGGCCCCTCGATGCACTACTTCCACACATAGACACATTCAAAACAAACTCCCCTCTTGGTGCCAATATATTTAACATTCCAGGAATGCACTTATCCTCACTTATCTGTCCCCTTTGACCCACCATCTAGACCTACAGCTGAGTTGCTCACTCTCTCTACGTGGGTCAAGTCCTAGAGAAACCAAGTGCTATGCATCCGAGAGAATGTAATTGATACCATTTAACGATGCTTAATGCAAATGTGTATATGATTAAGTGCTCAAACAATTGAAAAAATAGTCTCGTACATTATGCAAATCTATTCTTTTCATGTTTCCATACACTAACGCCTAATTACTGCGATGAGAGAAGACACCGATCCTTACACTCGTGCTGTACTTCCCTTTATTTAACTTAACATCATCCTATATGAATAATGCACCAAATACATAAGATTTTATAACATATTTCAACACTCAAACTTCCCTCCTCCCCCTACCGTTTAAGGTTTTGCCTCGTTGCATAGGTAAAAGGGTAATTTTATGAGCAGTAAATACTCACAAAAACATATAAATGGGGATAATCTGAGGCAAACCCTCATGCTCTATCCTCATTATACACTCACAAACACATCGATAATTTCTCATAATTTTCCTCGTCCATTCCCTATTGTTTTCCCTTTTAAAAAGTATTTTTTTCTATTTTTCCTTATTTATTATTAAAAAAATGGAAGAAAATTGGCATTATTTCAGATCTGTGGCTCTTGAGTCCTTAAATAGCAACCATGTAGATTTTATTGGTGTTTTGTTTCATGCTTTTACGATTTTAAGCCCAAAAACCCCATTTTTACTTTAAAAACCGTGCTTTTCAAGTTTTTTCCATTTATTTCCCACACTTTGTGTAAATTTTTTGAGTTTTTTATTATGAAAAACTAAAACCAATAACAAAGAACATATCCATGAATTTTCACCCCATATAAACATTGCTAACCTCATCAAATGCAAAAAAATAGCCATTTTCTTTGTAAAAATGTCATTAGCGTGTATTTTTTATTATTTCAAATTTTGAAACTTATTGCAGGTCTGCAAATCACGCCCCATTTGATGCTAAGCCTGCCTCCACACTGCCATCTTCATCCCACCTTCAACTTGAAAGCAATCTGGTACCATGCCGCGGACGAGCATTTACCAACCGGGCTTCATTCTTCTTCACATGCAAGAACTAGCCCTTGTAGGAGAGAGAGGGAGGAGAGAGAAAGACTAAAAAATAAGATTTTTAAATCCTCCATTAAAACGGGCAAGCTTGTAGCCATCTTGTTCCTCTCTTTGCCCTAATTGAGAATCTCCATCTCTCTCTCCAAATGGGTTTGAATCAGAGAGGCAATGAACAAAAATGAGGAGACGCATTGACGATTCCCTCTGTTCCATAGTTTTTTCATTAGTTTCAAGGCTTTTATTAAGCCTAAGGTTTAAAATATTAAAATAACAGATTCATCTTTTTGTGTTCATACTGTTCCGCAAGTGGATTTTTCAATTTTGAAGGTTCAAACGAACTCCGATTGGACAAGTGGCTTCATGGCATCAAACTCCATCAACATGGCTACTCCCACACACCTTACAGCTTCCCGATCCGGTAGGTGCTTTATAATGCCGAACCTTGCGTGGATTAAATGGAGGGTCAAACGACCTCCGATTGACGAACCGAGACTTGTGTTGGATTCCTGATGTCGAAATGCATCTATGAAAACTCTAGCTCGGCCATCCGCCACAGTTTGTTTTTTCATGAAAATTGGCTCTTTAACACCTCTCGGACACTTTCTGGCTCAAAAACGAGCTGCAACGCTTCAGGAATAGGTGCATATCGGGTCCTAAAATACAACACTCAGATATTGCAGATGTTGTTATAGCTCTTGGTGATCTTAACAACAAAATATGATATCATCGCTTTGTTCACTCTAATTTTTCTAAGCTTGTCAATCTTTATCGACATGACCTTGTTTAAGGTATGGAATGTAAAGCTTGTCCTATTATAGATATTTGTGAATAGTGCACTTGAAAAGCATTTTTGCAAACCCTTTTCCATTTCCACCACAACTCACTTTAGAGATTTTCTTGATCTTATTCACACTGATATTTGTGGAGTATTTCCTCCATCAAAATCTCAATATCGGTTTTTCATGACTTTTATTAATGACTTCTCAAGATATACCATTGTTTTTCTCTTGTGACACAAATCAAAAGCTTTATTATCTTCTTAAAAATATCAAAAAGCTTTAGAACTTTATATTGGTTGTCAAATTAAGAAACTTTTTAGTGATAATGGTGGAAAATACATTTCAAATGATTTTGATGATTATTGTAATAGTTAGGATATTTATCTCATGAATATACAATTACCTACTCTCCTCAATAGAATGGTATTGTTGAACATAGAAATAGGACTATTCTCAATGCCATGTGATGTATGCCCATTCATTTTGGCTTATCTTGATGTTTTTGGATCGAAGAAGTAATTGTGCAAAATCATCTTCCTACAATTGCTCCTTTTGGTAAAATGCTGATTAAGTACTTGGACAAGTGAAAGTCATGTTTTATATTTTTGAACATTTAGATTTATTGCTTATATTCATCTATCGAAAGAGACTCTAAATAAACTTGATCCTCCCGATTTGAAAGTTATTTTTACATTGGATATTCGAAATTTTCTAAGGGATACAAGTTTTATACAACGGCTCCTTTTGGTAAAATATTGATTAAGTACTTGGACAAGTGAAAGTCATGTTTTATATTTTTGAACGTTTGGATGTATTTCTTATATTCATGTATCCAAAGAGACTCTCAAAAAACTTAATTCTCCAAATTTAAAAGTTACTTTCATTGGATATTCAATTTTTTCTAAGGGATACAAGTTTTATGATCAATTTTCCAAGAAGGTAATCATACGTTGTGATGCTATATTTAATGAGCAACTTATGGATAGCACATGGTCTCACGAGGATGCTGGGAGGACATGGTCACTAGAGGATGCTGATGATACAAAGTCATTACTCACTTCTTTTCCTTTTCTATATGATGATGAATCTCCTTCTCACGGGATAATATTAACTCTTCAAATCAGGATTCATAACATGTACCTATTATTGTTGATGATGACCTTGGCATTGATCTTTATGTTGATCTTCCAACTGATAATAAGCATGGTACTTGTAATGTTTTTGATGCTTATACTCTTGAGAATAATCTCAATATTTGTGAAGACCCTATCTCCTATAGTGATGCCATATCATCCCCATAAAAGGAACAATGGCAAGAGGCCATGGAAGCAGAGTATGAATCTTTTCTATTTAAAGGTCGCTCAAGGACGATGATAGACTATGACCATAGATGTGGTGGTTGGAAATGGGGTAGAAAAAAGGATGGATGCTACAATGCAAAAGAAAGTGAAATCTTTTGTATGTTGCACCATGCATCCATGGAGACGTGGCTCGCTAGGTACGAGCAAGCTAGGAAATATCGAGAAGAAGTGCGGTCTGAATTTGGATGTAGTACGTGCTGTCGACTGATTTGATATCCTGAGGGCTTGGAGGAGATGACGTGGTTTATGTCTATGTGATGGTTACATAGAGCTTTGATCACAGCCTCTCACGAAGGGATAGAGGTCTCTTCTAAGAAGTTGGAATTCTTGAGGGGATGTAATCCAAAGGTGACCACATGTTTTATAATCTATTGTATCTATATTCTATATATGACAACTAATTAATAGTTTCAATGTACAATACAAGATGTATAGTGCAGAGTGGTCGTGCAAACGACATTTTCACATGAAGCGTATCGACAAAATGCACTCCACAACGGATTGCAGTGGCATGGCAAAGTTTGAGCAAGAGAGCCGACGGCGAGTCATGGATCCGAACACCGTTATAGAAGAGATAGAGTATTTTGGAAACTTGCAAAGTATTATCATGGTGGATTACCATAGATTCTCCATGATCCTATTCGATATGTAGTGGTTCAAAGCGGCCAAGGGCAACTCTTCGACAAGGTCCATTCGGATTTCTCTAAATAGATTCCGAAAAAAGATAGATAGATTTATGCGGTTTTCTTGTTGGCCCATTGTGAATAGGTGCATGAACTCATTTGTTTAAAATTTTATTACGATATGATAAATATAAGAAATGTTAGATCTCTCTTTTATGTGATTTTGAACATGTAATTTTCTATCCAAATTTTCAACAACCTCGATGGTGGTATATTGTACTCTTAGCTCCCGGAAGCATGAGAGTATGAGGATAGTATACAAATAGAAGGGTCGATATGCAAGGGGTGGAGGTCACCCAAATCTTGGAGTATGTAGAGGAGGTAGAATTAGGTAACAATGATGAAAAGACAGGAGGCCGAGAAATCTTTGAGAACGAGATGGACTCATCCTTTTGTGGTGACCTTTCTATCAACCTTCCAGTGTATGCAAAGTTGTGTCAAGAGATTGACATGGGACCATAGGCTACGTCATAGTTGCAACATCCACATACTCAATTTGTTGATCAATCGCTTATAAGGGTAGTATAGAATATGTATTTCAAGTAATATAAATTTTTTCAGAGTTATATTACCAAGATTTTCTTAAATCTTTATATTGATAATGCTAACATCAATTTTATTCTGTGTAGGTGACCTTTGTAGATATTTAGACAGCAGGATGAGTCAAGGGATGAGCGACAAGGAGATGCAAGAGATATTCACACGTATGTTTCCAGATTAGATGGCTCGATTCAGAGATATGGAAAACTAAGAACTCGGACTAGGAGTTTTCTCGCACACCATCAAGTCATTCCATTAGATCTACTTCAGCATGCTCTAATACATCACTTTCTAGTAGACGGGATTGACACTCCAGACTTGGACCGGATGGAGGGAGTGGTTCTGGGGGATGTTGCAGAGACATAAATACAATGACCATGTAGTCGACTTGAGACATAATTGCTACTCCTCACTCTCATGCAGGTTCAAGAGAGGGTGGCTCACGTGGTTGTTGTGGAGATACCAATGTAGTATCTTCGTCTCATCATTCTACTAGAGTTGCCACACCTATGGGATTTGTCACACTTGTGGGGACGTCTACTCTAGTCACTCCAACTTTTGCTAAGCCGTTCCCAGGTGGTACCCCTATGGGTGCTACTTTGAGAGATACAAACCCCTTGACTACACCAGATTTATAGGGGTCTCCTAGATATGCCCAGGAGCCCGGTCGCAGGTGGAAAAGGATACATCTTAAACATACCCCAGATGGGTATGGATACCTTGTAGATGATAAGACAAGAGGCATAATCATGAATGATAAGAGGAGGGTGATGGTTGTTAGATATGCTCAATGCCCCACCCTCATAAGGTGTCACCAATGATCCATGGTACTCAAAGTTATAAGGCCCCCATTATGAGAAGAAGTTGTATGTGAGCCCAGACATTGGCAAAAAGGTGACCATTGTGGGTCTAATCTTTGGGTTAGATAGTAGCAACTCGAGGCACATTGCATCAAGTTGCGGGGTAAGAGAATTATCAAGGACCCTAGCCAATGGTAAAAGGGAATATTCCCTAGGATATTCCCTAGCCAACTAGTGGAGGTGCACATGGAAGGTCAACAGACACATGGGCACATGGAAGGTCAATAGACACATGTGTATATGGAAGGTCAACAAACACATGTGCATATGGAAGGTCAACAGACACATGGACACATGGAAGGTCAACAAACACAAGTGCATATGGAAGGTCATCCATCATGACCCCCTTCACACGGTATAAAAGCTAAACCCCTTCACAACTATCTATTATCCATCTTTCACCTAGTCAAGGTTGTTCCAGCTAGCCTTAAGATCTTCACCTATCTTCTGTCTAGATCGCTATCTAAGTTTCACTATGGAAGCACACGGGTGGACAGAGCCATCTTTGTATCAGTTGTTTGGAGATAAAGAAATTTTGTTATTCTCCTCTTATCTGCTGTGTACTCTCTATCTCTTTCTCAGATTCTGTTTGTTACGCCATGTAATTTTTACATGGTATCAAAGCCTAGGGGGATCTAGGGATTGAAGAGTGTGCAAGAGGCAAAGGCTTCAACAGCAAAGAGGAATGATGTCGTCTTCCAGAAAGCGGTTCTAGCGCATCAGGAAGTGGTGTAGGAGGTGGTGATGCTGTACTACTATTCAAACACTAAGGATTCGTCCACCAACCTTCAATGTACAAACTACACCTTGTGGAAGTTCAAAATTACAACTATCCTTGATTCTTATGAGCTTTTGGAGACTGTGCTGGGGACTGATGCAGAACCACAATCTACCCCCGACCCATCAAATTCTAGTGTGATGATTCTTCTACGAGCTTGGAAATGAAGGAATGCAGATGCATTGTGTGCCTTAATTACAAGCTATTCTGACTTTGATTCAGCATACAACCAAAGCATCATAGGCTTGGAATGTACTGAGGAGTCAGTATGAAACATGAAACTAAGCAAGGATTCAAAACTTGGAAAATCAACTAACAGCGGAGAAGTTTGCTGAAGGAGAGACGATTGAAGCATTCATCACTCGGATTAAGAATCTACATGACCAGATGGTTGGTGCTCGGATACAAAAGACTAGCGAAGAGCTAGCTCATAGGTGTCTTTGAATTTGTCCACAATAGTTTGATGGACTAGTAACTGCCCTCAATACTCAGGTGAGACCTCAATCTTTGAATTTTTAGGAGTTTTGTGCATTATTGATGGAGAAGGAGTTGAGGCTGAAAGCCTGAGAAGGAAGCAACAATGGAGATGTTGCATTCTCTACCAATGCAAAAGCCAAAGGTGGTTCCTCCACCAAAAATGATGGGGACAAAAAGAATAAGGGTGGTAAGAAGAAGTTTCAAGGAGAGTGCTTCTACTACAAGAAGAAAGGACATGCAATCGCAAATTGTTGTGTCAAGAAGGCAGATGAAAAGAATGGTACCCTTAAAAGTAAAGGGAAAGAGACAGCTAATATAGCTGAAGCAGAGTTGGAGTTCTTCATGGCAAGCATTGAGGAAGTGTGCTCCTCGGCGCAAGAAGAATCTACTAATGACTCATGGGTATTGGATAGTGGGGCCTCCTGCCACATGACCAACAAGAAAGGTCTATATAGTTCTATGTAGCCTCTATAAGAATCCATCACTATGACAGTTGGAAATGATGCAAAATGCCGTGCTGCAAGCACAGGTACTATTTCTTTTGTTTTTGCAAATGGTGAAGTCAAAAAGCTTTCAGATGTGTTGTATGTTCCTGAAATTAGAAGAAATCTATTATCAGTTTGCTGCCATAACTGATCTTGGTCATGAAGTGAGGTTCAAGAAGACAAGTGCAAAATTTCTTGACAGTGTTGGCAAAATTGTTGGCAAAAGAGAAAGAAACAACAACCTGTATGAGCTAAGTCCTCTTATAGCCACTATTAGAGTGGGCACAAGTAAGCTTTGGCATGAAAGGTTTGGACACATCGGATTTGCAGTGTTGAAGGAGATGCAAAAGCAAGGTATAGTTGCTCACCTACCTATAGTGAATGAATTGAAGGAACCATGTGAAGCTTGTATGATGGGCAAGCAATAGAGAAAGGCATTTCCACAGGAAAGAAAGAATAGAGCACAAGCTCCTCTAGAGGTGCATGCTGACTTGTGCAGTAAGATGCCTACACAGGCCTTGGGGGGATCTTCTGATTTTATGTTGATTGTCAACAACTACAGTAGAAAGATGTGGGTATACTTCCTTCATGATAAGGCTCAAGCTTTTGGTAAGTTTAAAAAATGGCTAAAACTTGTTGAGAATGAAACATGGAAAAGTGTGAAGAAATTTAGAATAGATGGTGGTGGTGAGTTCAACTCAAAGGAGTTTGAAGACTTTTGCAAGAGCAAAGGGATCAAGCATCAATTGAAAATGCCTCACACACCTCAACAGAATGGTGTTGTGGAACGCATGAATCGCACCATTGTGGAGATGGCAAGATGCATGCTAAAGGGCAAGGGATTGTCTAACCATTTTTGGCCTAAAGTTGTTAATACTACAGTCTACATTCTAAATCAGAGCTACACAAAGGCTCTGAAGGAAAAAACACCTCACGAGGCTTACATTGATAAGAAACCATCTATCTCACATTTCAGAATCTTTGGATGTGAATGTTATGCACATGTTCCAGATGAGAAGAGAAACAAGTTAAAACCAAAAAACAAAAAATGTATCTTCTTGGGTTATAGTGATGAGCAGAAGGCTTACAAATTATATGACCAAGAGGAAAAGAAGATCATCGCAAGGAGCCACATAGAGTGGAGAAGGAGAAGGCAAGTTCTTCCACTTTATCATCTAGCGAAGAAGTAGTCCACTATGAACCTGTCCCGAGAGCTATCCCTATCCTTAAGGAGGAGGAAGCATCATCTTCAGATGATGAGGAAAAAATTCACCAACCTGACATCACCCCAGGAGAAAATCCATTGCCGCGTTGGGTGAAGCAGCTCTATGGCCACAATAATCCTATGCCTGCATCTGTTGAGGAGAAGGCAAACGAACCAAGGACGTCTCAGAGAATAGAGGAGCAAAGGAGGGCTTCTTCTCGCATAGTCAATACGGCCTTGATGGCTGAGATTATGAGAGAAGTAAAGGAGCCAACTAACTTGGAAGAAAAACTTGTAGATCCAGCATGGAAGGCAGCTATGCAAGCCGAGTATGATAGCATAATGAAGAATGACACTTGGGAGCTAGTGGCTTGGCTAGCAAAGCAGAACTTCTCTTGTGGGAAATTGTGACTCAAATTGATCAGGAGACAGTGATTCCAAGAAGTCTATTTTCGGTTATTGTTTCTCTTTAGGTTCACAAATTTTCTCTTGGATTAGTAAGAAGCAGCCAACAATGGCATTGTCTTTTACTGAAGCAGAGTACAAGGTAGCTTGTTTTGCTGCATGCGAAGTAGTATGGTTGAGAAGGATCCTATGGCATATGGGAGTGTAGGATGAAGAACCAACTATGCTGAGATGTGACAATCAGAGTTGCATCGCCATTGCCAAAAATCTAGTGTTTCATGCGCGCACCAAACATATAGAGATCCAGTATCACTATGTGCGTGATTTGATCGAGGATGGGAGAGTGAAACTGGTCTGCTCTCCAACAGAGGAGAATGGAGCACATATCTTCACCAAAGCACTTATGAAGGATCTACTTCAAGTTCATCTTCAGAGACTTGGTATTGGGTGGAGGATATAGTTCACCTGTGGGTAGACCTTGAGGGGGGTGTTAGATATGCTCAATGCCCCACCCTCATAAGGTGCCACCAATGATCCATGGTGCTTAAAGTTGTAAGAACCCCATTATGAGAAGAAGCCATATGTGAGCCCAGACATTGGTTGAGTCCTGACTTGTATGTCAGATGAGGTCTATGTGACCAGATGTTAAAAAGTGACCATTGTGGGTCTAATCTTTGGGTTAGACAGAGTAGTTAAGCTTGTAGCAACTCGAGGCACATTGCATCAAGTTGTGGGATAAGAGAGTTATCAGGGGCCCTAGCTAATGGTAAAGGAAATATTTCCTAGAATATTCCCTGGCCAACTAGTGGAGGTGCACATAGAACGTCAACAGACACATGGACACATGGAAGGTCAACAGACATAGGTGCATATGGAAGGTCATCCATCCTGACCCCCTTTATAAGCTATAAAAGCTAAACCCCTTCATAGCCATCTATTATCCATCTTTCACCCAATCAGGGTTGTTCCAGCTAGCCTTAAGCTCTTCACCTATCTTCTGTCTAGATCGCCATCTAAGCTTCATAGTGGAAGCGGACAAGTGGACAGAGCCATCTTTGTATCAGTTGTTTGGAGATAAAGAAATTTTGTTATTCTCCTCTTATTAGTTGTGTACTCTCTATCTTTTTCTCAGATTCTGTTCACTGCGCCATGTAAGTTTTTTTACACTGGCTCGTATGAGAGAGTTGTCCTAACAAGTTTTTTGACACAACGTCTTGGACCATTGGAAGAACATACCGAAGGGGAGAAAGGACTACATAGTAGCATCCTTTTATGAGGAGTTTTCGATACTCACTATAGTAGATAGGTTTCCACATGCTAGATAATGGAGTGCATGTGTGCATATATGTCCCACAGACGATCAAACGCATGGAAGGCACTTAAGAGTGGGGCCTCAAAGCCCGAGTGGCTAGACATAGATGATTGGAGGCGACTCAGGGAGGAGGCTACAGATTCTCCAAGACATTGGAGATAGCAGTGCGAGGCAATGAGGGCATGGCTAGAGGTAGGAGTGGTTCATCATCTTGGGAGTGGCGACCACAAGACTTATCTAGAGGACTTATATACATAGATACATAGATACATACATATATACATATATATATATATATATATATATATATATATATATGCAATATTATGCTATGTTATCATCAAGTGTGATACTTAAAATAGAATATACTGATGTGATTTCTCAAGTTTTTATCATATAGGAAACACATGTGGTGACATCATATTAAAAGGAAAATGGAAGTTTGCACTTGCAAGCAACTTGCTTTAGTTGCAAAAGGGTTGAACTAAAGGGCTATTGCATTATATCATACCTTTATTTCAACCCATTATATCATATCTCTTAGATAATGTGTGGACAATACACGAGTGTATACAATGATGCAATGAAATGGGAAATATCCTTAGAGGTCCACCATCTACTAGCACCCCTAGAATAACCTCAAGATGACCACAATGTGCCCTTGCCACCATAGTCACCAAAGAAGCTTCATCATCACCATATTGTAATATTTTCGCATGAAATATTATTGAATTTTGACCACTACATGCCCTGCGCAAGAGAAGCTTAAAATAATCTCCCCATGACTAGAAGAAGCTTGGGCCTAATGCTCCATCCTCACGCACTAATAAACTCCACCCGCATGGTGCATAAGAGGCCGCGGCTTGAAAATTGCAAGGCCACATGAGAACACCTCTTCTAGAGGGAAAAAGGGATAATGGTTATAATTTTGGAAAAAAAAATATTAATTACCCCCTCCCCTTAGCCGATGCATGGCAGGGGGAGAGGGAGTGTGAGAGGAATGGCGTAGTGGTGGAGTGCATGGGGGAAGGGAGGAGGCATGCAAGCCATCCACGTGGTGGCTATCTCTCCCCCCCCCCCCCAGCCTATATAAACTCCCCCTTGGAGCTTGGGGAGAGGGGAGGGAGCACCATGTTGTTAGAGGAGAGAGGAGACAGTCGATGTTTGCCAGGCTGCTGTGCTGCCGCCATATCTGCCACGGGCTGTTGCTACGCTAGATTGCCGCCTCCACTTCACCATCACAATCATCATCATCTTCATCTCCCCCGATAGTCACTTTCATCCCTCCTCCCCAATCATTTTCACCCCACTCCACGTCATGTTTCTGAGACCAAAGTGTAAGAAGCTTCTAAAGGCAAAGCTTCCATAAGCCTTGTGCACACGGCTTATCCCCGGGATTCTTAAAACCACGTCTTGTAAAGGAAATTCCTATACGAGAGGGAGTAGGCAGATTTTGAGACTGATTTGCCAAAGGCTGAAGGAAGTTCGAAGATCACAAAAGGGCAAGGAAGAGTTTGCGGAGTCAAGAGTCTACGTCATTGATGACCCCCCAAAAAAAAGACGCAAGGTGCTCACGTGGGAGCCTCCAACCCAAGTTTACACGTGGACATCTCTGCGAGTCCTCATGCCCAGGTTCTTAGAAGTTTAATTCCAAAAAAAAGGAATGCATTAGGCACGTTTAAATTTCATGAGGAAGTTATGAATGCAATTATTCAATCATCTTACAAGTTTTAGTTGCATGTTGCACTTTGCTTGCATTTCCAAAGCTGCAATCCTAAATGCATATTGCATAGATTAAAAAGATGAAATTGTTTAAATGCATCCTTGTCTTCTTCACAAGAAAGAATAAGCACTTAATACATTTAGGAAATGATTCCCTAGATGTGATTCGTAGGAAATAATCGTCGACGTCCATAAAAATGTTGTCCAAGTAATTGCATTACATGGAAGAGATTTATGTACCATGCATATTTCATGTGATGTTAATTGCATCCTAGGTTCGTTAAGTGTCAAAGGACAAATTAAAATCATTAATGGTCTCGTGACATTCATGAACTTCTTTATGAAAGTTGTTTTAGAAAAAGATGAATTTCATATTAAATCATGAATTCAATGCATCGGACAAAGGGTTTATAGGTATAGTTCTTGATGCAATTCAACCTAGGCTTTTATATGAGTTAGCCATGAATTGTCAATAATTATAGAATAGGCAAGGAAAAGAGATGGTCATTTTATGTTTTATAGTTCCATAGAAGGAAAAAGTAAATGAATCATGTATTTGTACGTAATGTGATATCTTGCAACTATTTACACCTTTTAGGACAAATATTAACATCTCTAAGAAAGGATCATTTCTTGTCGCAAGACAAGTAGACCGATTTAGCTAAATCACTTGTAATGAAATAACCCACATGGGATTCTTAAAAGCATAAACAGTTAGTACAACAAACACCTCAAAGTGCTAGGTAGGGTTTAGTACCTTAAAATTTATGCCTAGTATCGCACTTGGGACGCCAAGTCAAAACTTTTGAACCCAAAGGTCCTACCCACATTCACGAAATGTTAGGGTTAGTTAGTCATCCATACAATAACGATCTAGGGTCTTACCCTAGGGCAAATTGGCCAAATACTAGACTTCCATTTGGAATTAGAAACCCTAGGGGCAAACATTATTGGCCTAGCAAGGTTAGGGTTGGGTCAGGTCAAGAGGACATCCCAAACCCTATATCTTGACCAAATGTATTTCTTAACCAAGGAACGTCATTTGATGGGAGAAATGATCCCACAAGTAAGGTGCGACACTTGCCTCGTACAATAAGTTGCAACGTCGCATGGCTTTATGTTTACGTCACAATATAGATTTGCCACTCTTTAGAACAAGGGTTGGTAGGATCTAAGTACAAGTTAATTTGCAAGAGGAGTCATCTTGCTACATCACCTTCCATGAGGCTGAGTTGCCAAATTAGGGTAACTATGAATTGCCTAGCAAGAAATTAAAAAATCAAGTTAGAGCGACAAAGTTGCCAGGATCTACTGTCTTAGTTAAGGTACCTAAGGTGTTTGCTAATTTGGGTTAATAGGGTATAAACCCTAACCGAAGGATAAAAGGGAAAACAAGTAATGAAACCCTTGGGATCTTGCCAAGTCACAATTGATCCCGGATTGAATGCTGGATGTATTCGGAGATAAGGAATATACCTTAGTAGTTGACCAAACAAACGACCACTAGATTGATTGTTTTTGTATAGTTAGGAGCACTGTCTGTACTTCTTTGCTCAATGAACTAAAGATGGAAAGATAATTAATGCTTTAGGTTGAAGGCCTGAAGGGAAAGGCAGCATCAGTTACCCCCGACTGTCTACCTGACCCTATCTAAGGATGTTGTTAGCCACGTCAAGTACGTGGACCGAACCCGCCGCGAGAGGTTTCTGCGTTGGTGCTACTTGGAGCAAGAGGATGCTTGGGTGCCATGAGGGCTCTGGCCGTAAATCCCTTGCCTTTAGGTCCTGCACAAGAGGCTGACGTGACTCGAGATTGGATCTCGAGGTCCACATACTAGTCTACGGGCGGAAACTTGGATTAGTAATCCCTGAGGATTATGGATTTCCTTCAGGCAGATTATGGATTAGCCTTCGGGCGGCGGGATTATGGATTAACCTTCGAGCGGATTATGGATTAGCCTTTGGGATGGATTATATGGTGTATTCCGAAGACTGATAAATAAGATCAATTGTTGAAGAGCAACTTATTTGACATTCTTTTTCTATGTTAGTGCTTAAGTTACGTGAAGGAACCAATGATTAATTGGCTAACTAAGGAAGCTATTTTTGCTTGTCAAACTAAATGTGGTAGGTAATTAGACAACTAAAGCAACCTTAAGGAAAGTGCGGTGGATGTGGCCATGGGTCAGCTGTCCTATAGATGGGTGGTCTCGATTGGCCGAAAACTTTTCTCGAAGGAAATCAACAGCAAGGAATGATGACCTAGAATCTAGGATACTAGAGTCTGATTTATGCTATTTTAGGGGAATGGAATGGGACTATGCCTTACGGGTAGAGAGGTCGAGCTCCGCATCCCTCTCATTTCCCATTCTCCTTGAACTAAGTGCAGCATAAATCCGCTTCGACCTTGACGTTTCTGTGTAAAGTAGTTCGCCTGGGGTTCGACACTAGCAATCGTTCTAGGAACTTGACCACTAGGAAAACCCTGATTCAGGTCGGTCCTAAGTAGGAACGATCGGAATGCTTCCGCTTCGTGGTGGCAGACTCGGGAGGACCTAGATTGCAAAGCATGTGACATTCTGTGGGAGTGCTAGGCAGTGCTTCCTAGACTCTCTTCCCGATGGACTGCTAAGGCGTGTCCTGCAAGTGAACAGGAGGACACGTTATAGTTGGTATCAGAACAAACCAATGAGGAACTAATATTTACAAGAAAACTTAATGAGGAGAAGTAGAGTAAATATTGCTATTAAGAACATTTCCTTACTTATTTATCAATACTGACTTGCAGAGTCGCGAAGCATGGAACAGATTCTTGGTGTTCCAGGTTATGTTTATGACTGCAATGCATGCCTCAAATTATTGAGGGAGGATCGATATGATGAATATCCTAGACCACATCTACAATCCTTCACCCCTATATGTGGAACGAAGATGGAAGGGTGATTCAAGAATTTATTACATAGCTGCCCACTGATTTTTGTACCTTCGAACCAACTTAAAGAGAATTAAGTGGTTGGAGGACTTAAAGATCGTGAAGCTGTTCATCTTTGTTAGGGCTCACGCAAACACAACCCTACATGTCGGCAGTCGAAAGGTTAAGCAGAACAAGTATGTGTACGAGGAAGTGACTTGAATAATCCCTGCCAACAAAATCAAGGTGTTGGGACATTATGAAAAGAACGGGTATCAAAGGAAAGGATACCCTAATCTTCCAATGACCTATCACCCCAATCCATACCATTACTCAGTTCTCGTAGTTGAATGTAACACAATCTTATTCTCCCCGAATTAATGTATCAGCTTGTTCCATCTTCCCAAGAATAATAGTACTCCAAAGGGTTATGCCCATATGAATGAAATAGACTTTTTTTAATCAATGATTGTCTTGACTGCGAGTATTGATAAAGAAGTTAAGTGATTAGGTCACTTGGTTGAAAGCTAAACTGGGCATGCCATGAAATGTGAGAAACGCTTAGCAAGTTTTTAACGTAAATAATTTCAATGCCCAGGCACAACCACAAGTGCAGATTCCTAGTCCGACCCCTACATCAAGTATGGCTGTGATTTAGGAGAAGAAGTTTCTTCTCAAGCAAATCAAGCCACTAGAATTTGATGGCAAGGGAAGGACCATCCAAACTGATGCCGAGATCTGGATTGAATCCATGGAGGATTACTTCAAAGCAATAGGTATTGCACCCGCCAACCAAGCAATGCTTGCCAAGCTGAAGCTTACCCGCGAAGCAAGACTTTGGTGGAAGCAATGGTGCAGAGACCAAGGGATCTTAGAAGGGTCAGTTACGTAGGAAAAGCTTAAAAGAGTTGTGCAAGGAAGATATCTACCACTTGCCTATCACACGCAAAAGATGAACGATTTCTATGAGCTCAAACAGCTTGGTCTATGTCTTGATGCTTACTATTGAAAGTTCATCTCTCTTTTGAAGTATGTGCCACAAATGGATATGACACAATAGGTATCAAAGTTTTGTGATGGATTAAACCCACCTATAAACACCCACCTCAAATCAATGCGCCCGACAGATCATTAGGATGCACTCATTCGAGCTACTTCCATAATATAGGAGGTGTAGATTAGGCCAAGAAATAACAAGACTTGGTCTTACAAGAATCAGAACAAAGGAGTGTATAGGTCCTAGGCGAAGAGAGTACAAGGCCAAGATCAGGGACAAAGAAAGAAAGGTGGAACCAACAATGTCAATAATTTTGTTCCTACCCAAGGTAATGGCCACAATCTCTATTGCTTCCATTGCAACGAGCCTGGTCATTTCAAAAGGCAATGTCCCAAGCTTGGCAGAGGACAACGTCAAGGACCATCTCAAGGAACCATCCATGGCCAAGGAGCCGCCGTCAGGACCAAAGGAAGAACCGCCAGTGTTGCCAACAGGAAAATATATGATGAAGAAGACCTGACCATGGAAGCTAACTTTGAGAGGGCAACTATTCATGCCGCTCTTCACAAGAAAGGGCCAAATGGCCAATTTTCGGTGATTCAGACTCCATCGGATTATCAAGGTAAAAGCTTCAAAACCTTGATTGATTGTGGCAATACACATTTCTTTATTTCACCAGTTTGTGCAAGAAGATTAGGAATAGCCACAAAAGATGCACCCACCTTGCTTGTGGAATTAGCAAATGGTCGTGAGGTCACTTGTACGAAGCAAACTGCTAAGGTGGAATTCCTACTGGGAGGAAAGTGGACTTTGGTCAGATTCAGGGTTATGAACCTAGGTATCCATGAGTGTTTGCTTGGAATGGATTGGCTTAAACCTAATGGTGCCCACATTCACTATGGAAAGGGCCAAGTTTTCTTTCAAAAATCTAAAGGGGAACTGGTCACAACTCAAGGAGAGGCTGGAAAGTCAAAAATCCAACTAGCCAAAGCATCTTGGATAATAAAAGGAGTTAGAAAGGGGCTACCTGTCTATTTGATTAAGCTAAATAAGCTAGATCAGAATCGGGAGTCTAGTGGAGAACCTTTATGGCTAAAGGAGTACATAGACCCATTTCCTAAAGAGCTGACAGAACTTTTGCCTCAAAGGGAAGTTGATCATGAAATTAAGCTAGTGCCAAGAGCTACACCAATTGCAAAGAGACCTTATAGAATGTCCATCCCAGAAGCGATCGAGCTGAAGGAGCAACTCAAACAACTATTAGATCAAGGCTACATCCGTCCTAGCAGTTCACCATAGGGAGCTCCAGTGCTGTTCCAGAAGAAGAAAGATGAAATGCTTCGGCTATGTATCGATTACAGAGGGTTGAATCAATCAACCATTAAGAACAAATATCCCATACCAAGAATAGATGAACTTCTTGACCGTCTTCAAGGTGCGAAGATCTTCTCCAAGATTGATCTCAGGTCTGGGTATTATTAGATAAGGATCAAGAAAGAAGATACCCCAAAGACGGCATTTAGCACAAGATATGGACACTTTGAGTTCCTAGTCATGTCATCCGGACTGACAAATGCGCCTGCTACCTTCAACAAGCTTATGCAGGATATCTTTAGGCCGTATCTTGATGACTTCGTACTCGTCTTCTTTGACGATACCTTAGTCTACTCCAAATAGGAAGAAGATCATGAACCCTAGCTTTGCATTGTCCTTGAGATGATGAGGGTACACAATCTTTATGCCAAAAAGAAGAAGTGTGCATTTTTCAAGCGACAGATTGAATATCTGGGATTCATTGTATCAATGGAAGGAATCGCAGTGGATCGGCCAAGATCAGAGACGTGCTGGAGTGGCCCACACCTACAACTGTTAAAGAAATACATAGTTTTCTTGGATTGGCAGGATGGTACAGGGTCTTTATAAAAAACTATGCCCTGATTACAGCACCTTTGACTGATCTACTGAAGAAGCAAACATCGATTGTATGGTCAACTACTGAACAATCTAGCTTTGACAAACTAAAGCAAAGTTTGGTATCAGCACCTATCTTGAAACGTTCGGACCTTAGTAAGGAGTTTAAGGTGATAATTGATGCTATCACACTTTCCTTAGGATGTGTGCTTATGCAAGAAGGTCATCTTGTAGCATAATCTTCAAGGAAACTGAAGAGCCGTGAGAGGAATTATGCTACCGATGATCTAGAGTTGTTAGCTGTCATCCATGCTCTCAAGCTTTGTAGACACTACTTGCTGGGTAACAAGTTTACCCTAGTGACGGATCATAAAAGTCTCAAATGGATCTTTACCCAAAATGAGCTCAACATGAGGCAACATTGATGGATTGAAGTGCTGGAGGAGTATGATTTTGAAATCAAATATCGGCCTGGAAAGGAGAATGTAGTTGCCCATGCACTCAGTCGCAAGGCATTTTTGAATTCTCTAATCCTGCAAGATCCATCAACAGCTAGTTCTCTAGCCACAAAAGTATCCATGCTAAACAACCCAGTTCTTGAGCTAGCTAGAGAAGAGGCATGCCATGACCCAACCTATCAGAAGATGCTAAGGGAGATCCCTATCAAGGATCAGGACCCAAAGCTATAGGCAAAGTATCTAGAATTCTCTATCAATAGTGGATTTGTCTACTATAGAACCAGATTATGTATACCAGCAAGCCAGTTTTTCAAGCAGAAAATACTTTGGAAGCTCATGACTCCCCTTTTTTAGGACATCCTGGCTATGCCAAGACCCTCAATGCAATTAGAAAGAGCTATTATTGGGAAAGGCTTAAAGGTGATGTTCTCAAATATGTCACTGAATTTTTGTGTTGTCAATGTGTTAAGGCCAAACATGTCAAAATGCCATGGAAATTGCAACCACTTGACATTCCCCAAATGAAATGGAAATTCATTAGTATGGATTTTATTGTTGGAGTACCGCAAGTTCAGGGAGGATACAACTCCATTATGATTGTGGTTGATATGCTCACCAAGGTTGCACATCTTATTCTTGTTAAGACAAACTATAAAGCCTCGAACATTGCAAGGTTATTTATCAAGGAGATATTCAAACTGCATGGGTTACCCAGAAGAATCATTAGTGATCATGACTCTCTCCTCACTTCACATTTTTAGAGGGCTATCTTCGAAGCCATTGGGACTTAACTATGTTTCAGTACAGTTACCATCCCCAAACCGATGGTCAAACGGAGCGAGTCAACCAAGTCATTGAAGATATGCTGAGGGCACATTGTTGCCAAGAACCCAAAAAGTGGATTCAATATTTGCCACTAGTGGAGTTTGCCTACAATGCTTCTTACCAACAAAGCATTCAGATGACCCCTTTTCAAGCAGTGTATGGGCATGATTGTCAAAGTCCTTTAAACTTTTCGGATCCAACTTTGAGGGTTGAAGCCTCAAAGCAGATGTTGGAAGATATGGATGACCAAATCAAGTCAATAAGGTAGGATATCCAAGCCGCCAAGGACAGACAAACGGCTTACACACATCTGAAACGTCAAGATGGATCCTTCGCTAAAGGAGATATGGTCTTCATTCGTGTACGTCAAAAGAAGAGTTCCCTATCCTTGGGTGAATGCAAGAAGCTAAGTCCAAGGTATTGTGGAGCCTACAAGATTCTCAAGTGGTTAGGGCCTAATGCTTATAGATTGCAACTCCCTGAGAACCTAAATGTTCATAATATATTCCATATCAGTCTATTGAAGAAGTATGTGCCTAAACCTAGATACATACTTGATTATCAACAAGTTGTAATGCCTAGCCAAGGAGTTCTTGAGCTATGGCCTGACAGGATCTTAGATGTTAGGGGAGGCATTTGAGATCCAAAACCTTGAGAGAATACCTCATCCAGTGGAAAGATTATCCCAAAGAGGATGCCACTTGGATGGATGAAAGTACTCTCAACCAACAATACCCCTAGTTCCTCTCGAGATGAGGACATCTCGATTCCTCTAAGGGGAAGAGAATGTAATATTTCCACATGAAATATTAATGAATTTTGACCACTACACACCCCACGCAAGAGCAGCCTAAAATAATCTCCCCGCGACTAGAAGAACCTTGGGCTAAATGCTCCATCCTCACACGTTAATAAACTCCACCCGCATGGTGCATAAGAGGCCGCGGCTTGAAAACCGCAAGCCCGCATAAGAACACCTCTTCTAGAGGGAAAAATGGATAATGGTTAGAATTTTGGCAAAAAAATTTATTAATTGTCCCCTCCTCTCAGCCGATGCATGGCAGGGGGAGAGGAAGTGTGAGAGGAATGGTGTAGTGGTGGAGTGCATGGGGGAAGGGAGGAGGCATGCAAGCCATCCATGCGGTGGCTATCTCTCCACCCCCCCCTTAGCCTATATAAACTCCCCCTTGGAGCTTGGTGAGAGGGGAGGGAGTGTCGTGTAGACAGAGGAGAGAGGAGACAGTCGACATCCGCCAGGCTGCTATACTGCCGCCATATCTTCCACGGGCTGCTACTGTGCCAGATCGCCGACTCCACTTGCACTTTGCTTGCATTTCCAAAGCTGCAATCCTAAACGCATATTGCATAGATTAAAAAGATGAAATTGTTTAAATGCATCCTTGTCTTTCTTACAAGAAAGAACAAGCACTTAATGCATTTAGGCAATGATTCCCTGGATGTGATTTGCAGGAAATAATCGTCGACGTCCATAAAAATGTTATCCAAGTAATTGCATTATATGGAAGAGATTTATGTACCATGCATATTGCATACGATGTTAATTGCATCCTAGATTTGTTAAGTGTCGAAGGAAAAATTAAAATCATTAAATCGAAGTTGTTTTAGAAAACAATGCATTTCATATTAAATCATGAATTCAATGCATCGGACAAAGGGTTTATAGGTATAGTTCTTGATGCAATTCAATGTAGGCTTTTATATAAGTTAGTCATGAATTGTCAATCATTATAGATTAGGCAAGGAAAAGAGATGGTCATTTTACGTTTTATAGTTGCATAGAAGGAAAAAGTCAATGAATCGCGTATTTGCACGTAATGTGATGTCTTGCAACTATTTACACCTTTTAGGACAAATATTAGCGTCTCTAAGAAAGGATCGTTTCTTGTCGCAAGACAAGTAGACCGATTTAGCTAAATTAGTTGTAATGACGTAACCCACATGGGATTCTTAAAAGCATAAACAATTAGTACAACAAACACCTCAAAGTGCTAGGTGTTAGCTATATATAGTCTATCTATATATCGCGCCCCAGGTCCCCTCTATATATTCCTATCATGTGTGCTCAGCTGACACACTTCTAGGGTTCTACTTATAGTGTCTCATATCTCTCTTCTCTCCTCTCTTCCTTTCATCTCTCATCTTCCTCACAATTTCCAACATGCTATCAGAGAGAGGTTCTACAACATCACAAAGATAAGTCTTCTTTATTGTTTTATTTCTTTGCTCATTAACAGACCTCTGTTTCATGACATTTTGTCAATTTCATTGATGGGTTGTGCCACTTTCGATCATGGTAATTGTTTTCAAGCTAAGGTAATAGTTTTTCATCTTTTGTTATAAGTTATGAAGCTTGAGTTATGATTTTTTTTTTTGAAGCCCGTCATGGTATTAGGTTTGAGTTATGCTTCATGCAGCTAGTGTTGCATATCACTTATCAAGCTACTAAAAGGCTTTCTCTACAGGACTACATCATCATCTGTTCAGTCGCCTGTTCCGATCTTGATAGTGATTACCTTAGGTTTTTCAACTATTCGATCATCTGGTTAGTCTTGATGACCATAAATATAGATCTCTGAGGTATGGCATCTGCTTTACCTGAGATCTAAGGATGGATTTTCTAGATGAGTTTTACTGAAAACCACAGCAGATGCGACGGATGGTTTCATAACATAACTCGTCACTGTCAACTGTGGAAGCCAAACCAACTGGACATCATTAACTTTGTCTCTCTTCATCCTGTGTAAGGTTGATTTTCTCATAGCCTAGAAATCTTGATACCAAGGCCAACCAGAAGTTGTTGCTGAAGCCAAACAGCGTGTTGAACACAACTCAGTAATCACGACAGGCTTATGACCATATATGTCAGCCACCATACCCCAAGGTGCTAAAGTGAGAAACCGCCCAAGCATTAGTGCTGACCCTAATGAACATAAATAACTAGCATATGAACCTATGCTTGTATCAAATCTCGTGATGCCGAAATCCTGACCATGAAATAAACGAATGGGAAAAGCGAAGAAATAGGCAGTGCGTTGCATAGAACCATGAAGGCCACAAAGGTGAGCTCTCATTTAGGGACTCCATTGGAGGCGAGCTTTCTGCGCTCGAGGGAGCAGCTAGGGCAACCTTCCACGTATAACCAATCCTTCTCTTCCTTCTCGACCTGCTCCTCTTTTTTCTGCAATAGAGGCTCCTGATGGTCTGCACTTGTGCTATATGTCCCCATGGATGATTGATAGAATTGCAGAAACCTAGAATTGTACCCAATATAGCGCTTTCATCCCACTATTACTCAACAGCTTGCCCGTTCTTTTCTCTTAGAGTACCAGTTGCCTGTCTTTCCTCTCCAATTAGTGTTTCATGATAAAGCATGCACGCTATTCTTGGATACAATGCGAAGCCTAGTGCCATCGCCTTCTGATTCTCTAGAACATGCTATTCCTATTCCTCGATACTGACATTCATAAGGATACTCCTTGTCAGACAATAATGTTATTATATCCAGGTTATTGTTAATTAGCTTCAGTATCAATAGCATCCGCATTACTAAGAGAACCAACAATAGCAATGACATGTCTTATGTTATGGATTTTTTGTCATGTCATTGTTTCATAAGTTTCATAGCTTATATTTCATATTTTTCATGTGGCTTCTTTTCCCGTAATAAATTTTTCATGTGGCTTCTTTTCATGTAAATGAATATTTTTTCTACTATGATGATCTTGCAAATTAATCCATCCATGTGCTTTTGGATGTTGATATTTCCATATATTCAATCAAGGTTTTATTCAATGCTTTGGGATGTTGATATTGCATTATTCAATTGCTTCATGCTGCTCATCCTCGTCCATTATTCAATCAATGTAAAATTCAATTCTTTCAAATGTCGATATATAAATTTATTCAATCAACGTTATTCAATTACTATTTCATTCAATGCTTTGGGTGTTGATATTGCCATGCTTCATGATGATCATCCTCATTCGTTATTCCATTGATGAGTGTCTATATTCTAGCTGATGATACATTGTTTCGTTTATATTCTTTCCAGTTGATGAGGGTCTATATTCTAGCTAATGACACATTATTTCATTTATATTCTTTCCAGCTGATGAGCGTCTATATTCCAGCTGATGACAAATTTTTTTATTTTTATTCTGTTGATGGGGCCCCACATGTGTTATGTTGTCTATAGAGCAGCATCGCGAACCATCTCTATAGACCTTGTGTTGTTCTAATGTTATTGTAACGTTTTTCTTTAAGTTTTGATGTGACAGATATACTACTTGCATCCCAAGTTCAGTTGAAGGAATTTCTTGGAGATTTTATCTTTTGCAGTGATGTCTCTTATACTTATTTTACATGTTGTATATTTAGGAGTGATAAATCTCTTTTGATGCCTCTGAATAGGCTGTTGTAATTCAGGAGTGATGTAGCTTCTTCTCTGTTGATGTTGTAATTCATGAGTGATATAGCTCCTTTCATGCCTATGAATAGGCTCTTGTACGTTCAACTTTGTAATATGTTAGCTATATATAGTCTGTCTATATATAGTGCCCCAAGTCCCCTCTATATATTCCTATCATGTGTGCTCAGCTGACACACTTCTGGGGTTCCACGTCTCGTGTCTCATATCTCTCTTCTCTCCTCTCTTCCTTTCATCTCTCGTCTTCCTCACAGTTTCCAACACTAGGTAGGGTTTAGTACGTTAAAATTTTTGCTAGTATTGCACTTGGGACGCCAAGTCAAGACTTTCAAACCTAAAGGTCCTACCCACATTCAGGAAATGTTAGGGTTAGTCAGTCGTCCATACAATAACGATCTAGGGTTTTACCCTAGGGCAAATTGGCCAAATACTAGACTTCCATTTTGAATTAGAAACCCTAGGGGCAAACGTTATCAACCTAGCAAGGTTAGGGTCGGGTCGGGTCAAGAGGACATCCCAAACCCTACATCTTGACCAAATGTATTTCTTGACCAAGGAATGTCATTTGATGGAAGAAATGATCCCACAAGTTAGGTGCGACACTTGCCTCGTACAACAAGTTGCAATGTCACATGGCTTTGTGTTTAAGTCACAAGATAGATTTGCCACTCTTTAGAAAAGGGATTGGTAGGATCTAAGTACAAGTTAATTTGCAAGAGGATGAGTAGTCATCCTGCTACATCACCTTCTGTGAGGCTGAGTTGCCAAATTAGGGTAACTATGAATTGCCTAGCAAGAAATTGCAAATCAAGTTAGAGCGACAAAGTCGCCAGGATCTACTGTCTCAGTAAAGGTACCTAAGGTGTTTGCTAATTTGGGTTAATAGGGTATAAACCCTAACCCAAGGATAAAAGGGTAAACAAGCAATGAAACCCTTGGGATCTTGCCAAGTCGCAATTGATCCCGGATCGAATGCTGGATGCATTCGGAGATAAGGAGTATACCTTAGCAGTTGGCCAAACAAACGACCACTGGATTGATTGTGTTTGTACAATTAGGAGCACTGTGTGTACTTCTTTTCTCAATGAACTAAAGATGGAAAGATAATTAATGCTTTAGGTTGAAGGCCTGGAGGGAGAGGGAGCATCACTTACCCCGGACTGTCTGCCTGACCCTATCCAAGGGAATTGTTAGCTGTGCCGGGTACATGGACTGAACCTGCCGAGAGAGGTCTCTTCATTGGTGCTACTTGGAGCAGGAGGACGCTTAGGTACCAAGGGGCTCTGACCATAAATCCCTTGCCTTTAGGTCCTGCACAAGAGGCTGACATGACTCAGGATTGGATCTCGAGGCCCGCATACTAGTCTACAGGTGGAAATTTAGATTAGTAATCCCTGAGGATTATGGATTGCCTTTGGGTGGATTATGGATTAGCCTTTGGGTGGATTATGGATTGCCTTCGGGCACATTATGGATTAGCCTTCGGGAAGATTATGGATTAGCCTTCGGGCTGGATTATATGGTTTATTCCAAAGACTGATAAATAAGATCAATTGTTGAAAAGGAACTTGTTTGAGATTGTTTTTCTATGTCAGTGCTTAAGTTACGTGAAGGAACTGGTGATTAATTGGCTAACTAAGGAAGCTATTTTTGCTTGTCAAACTAAATGTGGTAGATAGTTAGACAACTAAAGCAACCTTAAGGAAAGTGCAATGGATGTGGCCATGGGTCCGTCCTATGAATGGGTGGTCTCGGTTGGCCGTGAAATTTTCTCGAAGGAAATTGACAGCAAGGAACGATGACCTAGAGTCTAGGATACTAGAGTCCGATTTATGCTATTGTAGGGGAATGGAATGGGACTATGCCTTACAGGCAGAGAGGTCGAGCTCTGCATCCCTCTCATTTCCCATTCTCCTTGAACCAAGTGCAGCATAAATCCGCTTCGACCTTGACGTTTTTGCATAAAGTAGTTCGGCCTGGGATTCGACGTTAGCCACCGTTCTAGGAACTTGATTACTAGGAAAGCACTGATTCAGGTCGGTCCTAAGTGGGAACGGCTGGAATGCTTCTGCTTCGTGGCAGACTCAGGAGGACCTAGATCGCAAACCCTGTGATATTCCATGGGAGTGTCGGGCAGCGGTCTCTAAACTCTCTTCCTGATGGGCTGCTAAGACGTGTCCTGCAAGTGAATAGGCGGGCACATTACACAGATAGCCAACATCTCAAAAGAGCCTCTAGAAAGCTTGTTAGAATAGTTACTCCCATGCTAGACACCATCGATGTCCTAAGAAGCAACAATGTCAATGTAGCTCCTCCATTAGGGGCTCCTCCCACAGGTACATAGGTATCTCCTATGCTATCGTAGCAACTTGCAAGGAATCAAAGGCCTCACCCTTGTGTGTTGATCACTTGACCCTCATAAAGAGAGAGAGAGAGAGAGAGAGAGAGAGAATGTTGCAATTTTTTGTTCATTAACATTGAAATATTGTCCTATGTTAACATCAAGTGTGATACATAAAATGCAACATACTCACATGAATTCTCAAAGTTTTATCATATAAGAAACCTATGTGGTGATACCCTATTGAAAGGTAAGCAAAGATTGTTGCAATGGAGGAATGCTTTTTGATTGGTGCTTCTCAAGTGTAAATTTATTTCACTTAATTTTATATAGTCAACTTAATTTCCCACTTAATGTTCTTGGTTGATTAGTGCTTCTCAAATATATATTTGCCATAGTTGATTCATGAAGTCAAGTGCATATTCTTAGGGATGATTTGTGAGGATAGTCATTGCTATGGTCAATAGCTTAAGGCTTGAGTCTTCTTTGACATTATGTGGCCTTCCAAAATACTACAACTATTGAATGGTCTTCATGTTCTTAGGGATGATTTGTGAGTTTAGTCGTTTCTATGATCAATAGCTTGAGGCTTGAATCTTTTTTGAAATTATGTAGCCTTCCAAATGCTAAAACTATTGAATGTTCTTCTTGGAGCTTTGAGAAAATTTTGGATAATAATAAGCTACCACATGTGGGAAGTTGTTTTCTTATCCCACGCTTCATAATTGTTGAATCTTCTTTGTCTTATCTTCGAGGCACATCTAGCCTATATGTGAAACTTGAGTATTCATGGTTGTAGCATCAATCAGTTGCTACTATAGCATCTATTAAGTCAACCTACCAAGCCATTTTTCCATGGATGCATGATAAAACAACAAAAATGATCCATCTCCTCCATGGGACCATCCATCCTCTTTTCTATCCCATTTTGAACCACCACATTTCCTATTAATCTATCATCATCCTTCAACATCCATAGCATTCTAATATTAGAATCCACCATTGATAGTCACTCCAAATATGCACTAATATCTCCAACACTAAGTCAACCTTCAGCCATGTTGTCCTTTGGGATGAGCTCATTGTTGCACAAAGCCCTTCAGGGTCTTTATGAAGTGCTCCAAGAAGAACATCTATCAGGTGTTGTATCATGAGAATGCTCATGGGCAAGTACTTCTTAAAGAGACAAAATTTTTCCATTGGTCCCCACCTTACAAATTCAATAAAGGATGACTTGATCTCCTTTTGTGACATCCATTGCATTAAATTTGAGAACTCATCAATCATCAAATGTACCTCTAGACTAAGACACCTTGCAATAGCAATCAATAGTATGAAGTGTTAGAAATTTAAAGCATTAAAAACATCAACTCAATAAAAAATAGTAGAATACTGATTGTACATGCTATTTAGGACCAACATGGCATATGTTGTGCAAATCATAGAATTTTAGTCCTACTAGTAGTCGATCATTGAGAGCGGAGTTTTGAGCTTTGGATGTGCCTAAAATTTGCCAAAAAATCCATAATTTAGGGAAAAAATATTCAATATCGAAGGCAGCGGCTCCAGCTAGGACGATTTTAAGCACCAAGTGAAATACAACTCTTAAAAGGCACCCGAGCGACACTTGTGGATTTTTGATAATTTTTCAGATTTCCGTGCGGGTTGTCAGGAGTTTCTAGTCAATGCGAGATGTAAAGCCGGACATGCAAAAATTTACAGCATTCGAATTGGAGTCCGGATGGGAAAATGGCCACAAAATGGTCAAGATATGAAAAGGTGGACACTTGGGAGGCCAAAATTGGGCATGCCTTTTTTGTTTGGAGCCCCCTCTAAAATTTTATGCACCTTATGAAGCAAAAAACGTGGAGAGAGAATGGAGGAAGAAGGCGCATCATCTTCACGTGGAAATTTGCGCCCTCTCTGATGATGGGGCAGATGGCAGGTTATAAACAACCCATCCAACTAATCATGGCCCCGATATTCTCCTTTCTTGTCGGTCTTATCGCCTATCTTCACCCGTGAAATGGCTGTGGGAATGAGAAGAATCAGATCTAGTCTTTCTCTCTCCTCCCTCTCTCTCCCCTAAGGGACTGTTCTTGTGTGGAAGAAGACAATGAAGAATGGTGGAGGAAAGCTTGTCCGGATGAGACCGGATTGCTTTCGGATGGATGAAGACTTGAAGAGTGCTATTCTTGAAGATGTTGAGTATTAAATGCATGCTGGAAATCAGTCCCGTAATCAAGAACAAGAAACTGAGACCAGAAAATAAGCAGTAATGCTATTTTTATAAAGAAAAATGATCTTTTTATGCTATTTGCTTTAGGAAATCTTGTTCATATGGGATGAAAGTTCATTATGACATTGTTTGCCATGATTTTCAATTGTTTGCAACCTGAAAATCAGAAAATGTAAGGCTACATGGCCAGAATTAGTGTCAAAATACATGAAAAACGCGTGTGTTAAGGGTAAAATTGGGGGTTTTGCTATATAAATGAGAAATAGAATATGCCACACCAACTAAATCTGAGTTTTTGCTGTCAATGAACCTAAGGGCCACATCCCATAATCAATTTTCATTTACAGTCATTATTTGTTAAAGAAAAATGGGAAAAAATGCCAAAAAATGAAAAAAATAGGTTTAAAATTAGGGAAAAATGAAAAACAGGCTGAGAAAAATTAGGAAAAATTATATCTACACTTGTGCAATGTATAACAATGGCAAAGCATGAGGTTGGCCTTGGTTTATCCCCATTTCTATGCTTTGTGTGTATTTATCATGTTTTTAAAAGGGAGAAATGCATAGAAACCCTATCTAACCGATCAATGATACAAAATGCTAAGAGTTGGATGAAGAGGGGCTGAAACGCTGAAAGATAAAGAAAAGATTTGATTTATGCATTGCACTTGGCATATAGGAAATGGTTTAAATAAAGAGGATGGCAGCATGAGCATATGGCTCAATGCCTCCTTTCAACGCAGCGCGCGCTAGTAAAATTCATGGAAAGAATGCTTTATGCACCATTCATGATTCTGATCTTTCTTTTTTCTGAGCACATAGTCATACACGATTCGCATTAAGCATAATAATTAAAAGGTATCAGAAAAACCTCCTGGATGTATGGCACCTGTCTTCCTTAGGTTGTGACCAACGATGAGCGTGAGAGGATGTCCTAAGCTATAGGTTAGTCGTTGCGTCCTAAGGGAAAAGTGTAGTGATACATCCTCGAACGTAAAATATTGGTACCTTGAGAGGAGTTTATGTTAAATTGTGTTATATGATTAGCAACGCATCAAGGGGCTAATCCCTGCGATGTAGGAGAGCTGCAATGGGGCTCCGACTATTAGTCAATGGAGTGCCTCCTATGTGTGTGTGATGAGGCATGAAATAAATACATGATCGCATAAAAAGAAATTGGTAAAATCATGATAAGATATCACTAATACATAGAAAATGTCTATATAAATCAGGCGACTAAAAAATAAAGGTGTGTGAGCTCCAAGGATCCAAGGGCGAGCTACAAATCCTCGTCCCCCGAAAGCTCGTCCCGCCGCAAAGGAGCATCGAACGGATTCTATAGAAAAAGAAACAACACATCAATCCACCATACAATAATGCATTCAAATATCTCATGGTAACTACGGACAAGAAATATGAGTGACTTACAGGGCCGCTGCATCTATACAATCGGTCGATCAATGCATTGAGACCGTGCCTCTCTACATATTGAGTCTCAAGGCCTTGCGAATCGCAATTTGTAATGGAGTGCTGTAAAGAAAACAAAATGCTAACTGTTAGAAACATGATTGTCAGTACAAAGAATATTTCAAAAAACCAAACAAGCAAAACAAAAGAGAAACTTACAAAGTCCTCCAAATATGTCTTATGGCCGCCACTCCCAAGATTATGGACCACTCCGGCCTCGAGTCGTGCCCTCGCCACCTCCCGCTGCTGACTCCAACGTCCTGGCGAATCTGTAGCCTTCTCCCTCAGTTGGCACCAGTCGTCTACATCTAACCACTCGGGCTTTGCAGCCCCACTCTTGATTGCCTTGTGTGTGTCGGATCGTCTATGTGACATGTATGCACGCATGTAATCCATCATCTAGCCCGTAGATAATCTATCTAATGCGGCTGGCACTGGAAACTCCTCGTGCAAGGATGCTACTATGTAGTCCTTGCTCCCCTCTGGTATGTTCTTCTAATGATCCAGGACGTTGTGTCGAAAAACTTGTTGGCACAACTCTCTCATGCGAGCCATCACCCTCCTCCCCTCATCATTCATGATGATGGCTCCTGACCTACTATCAACCAGATATCCATAACCCCTAGGAGTCTGCCTAAGATGGGTCCTCTCCCATCTCCCTCCACGCTCCTGGGCATATCCAGGAGACCCCTCTACATTCGATGTACCGACGGGGGTAACCTCTCTCGGACTGGAGTAGACGTCCCCACAGGTGTGACAAATCCTGGAGGTGACGCAGCTCCAGTTGAAGGACGAGACGGAGACACCACATTCGTGTCTCCACAGCAACATCCCCCTGATCTCGATGCAGTCCCTCCCTCTGGCCCAAGTAGTGAGCATCGAGATCGTCTGCTCAAAGCTGAAACATCTGATTGCGCTGAAATAGATCTGACAGAGCACCCTGACAAAGAACGAGACAGCTCCTGGTTTGCCATCTCTCTGAATCTCACGAGCTGGTTTGGAGACATGTGTGCCATCATGTCCTGAAACTCCTCATCGCTCATCCCTCGACTCATCCTGAAATTGTCACCTGCACAGATAAAAAATGGTGTTAGAATAATCAATTTAAACTATACAAAGCACAATAATATAAATAATTTTTAAAAAATCCCTCTTAAAATGCATATCTTATGTACCTTTATAAGAGATCTAAACAACGAATTCAATAATATAATTCTCCAAGAACCAAGTATCCTATGGTCTCATGTTAATCTCCTGACAGAACTCTGCATACACTGGAAGGTTGATAGACATGTCACCACAAAAGAATGAGTCTGCCTCGTTCTCAAAAAATTCTTGGACTCCTATATTTCCATCATTGTTAGCCGATACGGGCTCCAAGCTTGCGGCGGCCTCTACCCCTTGTAATATCAACCTCTCTATTTGCATATTATCTTCATCTATGCCGGGAACATCACTTTGATCATATACTCTAGCACTTCGAGGAGTTGAAGGTATAACATACCACCATCGAGGTTGTCGGGGGTTTGGATAGAAGATTACCTGTTCACAAACACGTACAAAGCGAGTTCAAACCATTGTGACATAAACCATGTCGTATTACAACTAGCAAGAAAATGACTTTATGCACCTGTTCACAATGGGCTGGCAACACAAAGGTGTCGCGCAAATCCGTCCATTTTTTTTCAAAATCTATTTCGAGAAATCCAGATGAACCTCGTCGAACTGTTGCTCCAGCTTCTCCAAGTACCACTTTGAACCACTGCACATCGAATAGTATCATGGAGAAGATATGGTAATCCACCGTAATAATACTTTGCAAGTTCCCAAAATACTCCATCTCATCCACAACTGTGTTCGGATCCATTGCTCATCGCCGGCTCTCTTTCTCAAACCTTGCCATGACACCACAGTCCATTGTGGAACGCATTTTGTCAATACGCTCCACGCGAAAATGTCATCCGCGTGACCACGCTGCACTATATATTTTGTACTATACATTGAAACACTCAAATTAGATGTCGCATATAAAATTTAGATACGACATATTCTAAACCCCTCATCATCTTTGGACTACATCCCCTTGAGAATTCCCACCCGACCTCTGTCCCTTCGCTGGATGCTGCGGTTAAGACTCCATGCAACCATCGTGTTGACATAAACCGCAGTATCTCCTCCATGCCTTCAGGATATCGAATCGGTCGATGACGTGTACTGCATCAGAATTCAGCTCGCGCTTCCTCTCGATCTTGCCTTGCAATCTGGTACTTGGCGAGCCACGTCTCCATGGAGGCATGGTGCAACATACAAAAGCGATTCACCTTCTCTTCCATTGAGGCATCCATTCTTTTTTCTACCCCATTTCCAACCACCACATCTCCAGTCATTCTATCATCGTCCTTCAGCGTCCATAGCATTTCATTGTCTTGTTCCACCGTTGGTAGCCATTGTGAGATATGCACTAACGCCTCTAACACCAACCAACCTTCAGCCATGCTACCTTCTGGCCGAGCTCGTTATCGCACAAAGCCTTTCAAGGTTTTCATGAAGCGCTCCAAGAAGAACATCCATCGCGTATGGATAGGTCCAGCAATTTCCACTTCGTCCACAAGATGCACAAGAAGGTGGACTTGTATCGTGAGCATGCTAGTGGGCAGGTATTTCTCAAAGAGACTGACCGTCTCCACTGCTCCCTCCCTTGCAGATTCAATAGAGGATGTCTTAATCTCTTTCTGTGAGATCCATGGCACCAAAGTCGACAACTTGTAAATGGCCCCACAAATTTCTGGAGTAAGGCATCCTGCGATCGCGATCGGTAGGACAAACTACCACAAATGAGAAAGCATTATGAATAAAGGCCACTTTTCAAATTGCAAAATTCCCACGCTAATTACAATCCATTCTGTTCACAAACCTAACATATCTTATACCAATCATGGGATTTCAGCCCTGACAATTGGTCATCTTTAGAAAATGCGGACCTGAGAGAACGTATCATACCCGTCGGAGTGTGGATAGACTTGATTACTTACTTCACAATGCGCTCTTCTTTGGTGGACAAAACCCAAGGAGTGCAAGGAAGTTGCACTCCACCATCAGAACTCGACTACGGCCAAAGTGCCTCCATCTTACCTACCTCCTTCAAATCCATTCGTGACCCTATAGTGTCTCTCTTTTCTGTGATGTGGTCCCATAGCAAGCTGCCCATATTCTTGAAAATATGCATGGGATTCAACAAGTGGTTGACCTGTAAGTGGGTCCAATATGGCAACTCGTAGAAAACAGAGAACCGTTGCATTCCATTTGGATGTGATTCCGGGTTTACCATTTTCAGCTTCTACCAGCTTGCGGTGTTCATACCTGTTGGAGATTGTCCAAGAAAACCTTCCCTGAGTTCATGATCCTCCGATAAGAAAGCGGCGTGTTCTTGATATACCATCTTCTTCATGGTTCATGACCTTTGGGAGTCTAACTGCGGCCCACACAATGGACATGCATGATAACTTGAGGTAACCAGACCTATAAGGCGAGCCACGACCTAGTGAATACTTGATTGAATGAGATAAAATATAGATATTACCAGTGAGAACGGAGGTCTGCTCACCTGAGCACTCTCCCAATCCTAGAAAGTCATGCATTGTCCACATGAGAATGACTCGAATGTTGGCTGACCACCGACCATTGCACCTGCTCATATCTTGCACAGTGACCCCCTCCTCCCACAAAATCTTAAGCTCATCGACTAATGGACGAAGATACACATCCATATTTTTTACTTTGTAGCGGCCTCCGAAGAGCAAGCTAAGGATGAGATGTCCTTTCTTCGTAGAAAGCCATGGAGGGATGTTGTAGTTGACAAGCACTATAGGCCACACACTGTAAGAAGTTGAGCGCAGACCGAATGGGTTCACACCATCCATTGCGAGACTGAGCCGAAGATTCTTTGGCTCTCGCGCAAAGCCTAGGAAGGTAGAGTCAATATGGCTCCATGCGCGTGAATCTGCTGATATTCGTTGAACTCCATCCGTGGATCTATTCTGCACATGCCACGTTGTCAAGCTTGCCATGCCAGATGTGCGAAACATGTGGTTTATGCGGGGGATGAGAGGAAAGTGTCTGAGAAATTTTTGAGGGATGGCTTGCCCTTGCAAGTCCTGTCGATACCTGTGAGCACCACACTTTGGACATGTCTCCATAGTCTCGTATTCATCTCGAAACAGTATACAGTCGTTGATACATGCATGGATGTTATTGTAGTCCATGCCAAGCTTCCGTAAAACATGTCGTGCATCATCACGAGACTTAGGCATGGTATTTACAGGTGGTAATATTTGATATTTCAATAACCTGAAAAAAATCATAAAACACCTTGAAAAAGTACAAATGTTTGTAATAATAGTGTGAAAGAAAAAATCAATGAAGCCTATGTGCAAGGTACTTGAATAACTCGGTCACACTTGTATCGCTCCACCCGTATTTTTCTTGCACACTTAAGAGTGCAAGCAGTATCTTCAACCGAGATACTCGGCACCCATCATATAATGGTATGGATACTTCCTCTCTAAATGGGTCAGATGTCTCGACATCCATGGAAATCAATGCATTGATCATTGCCTCCATCTCAGGCTCCAAGATTGTAGGTAGGTCGGGAAGGTTATCTATCTCCTCTGGCATTGATGGTATAGATGGGCCTTGCGAGTGGTAGATTGGCTCTTGAAATCCATCCATCGCACGTCCACGAGCTCTTCTAATTGGCCGCTAAGGGTGCACTCCCCCTTGGGTTGAGACATCACCCCCCTGGATAGAAAATTTGCCAACAAGACCGAGCCATTATTGTATATCCCATTTTCAATTAGCTTGCAAATACAATGCATGATTAATATTAACTTCAAATTACCATTTGCTGAAAATCCACAATCGCCTGATCAATGATCTCAGATTGAAACTTGCAAAATCGTCGTACGTGTTCTATAGACAATCAGCGTTTTTGTCTAATTGCCAACTTGCATTGAGAGCAAGGACATGGGACACGCTGATTAAGATACGCCTCGCGATCTTGAACAATAAGACCTTCTTCGTTTTCCATCTTATCTACATTACAACAAACAAGGCTCAAATGGATAGCTTTATGGAGATGTATGTCAAGTTGCAAGTTGACCATAAATCTTGCATTGTACATAGTAGTTGAGAGATTTATTGATGTTATATCTCGGTCCTATATCATGCTCAAGGATTTGTTTGTCGCGGTACATAATTATTTGTTATTGTAAAAAACTGCACTAGAGGGCTTTGAGAATAAGTAATCCATTTATGAGCATCATTGACGATCTCTTAGTCTAATAATAAATCAGTCTCAACAAAAAGCATCTTAGAAATGTGGTTTTTTTGTCCTGGGATCGCGTATTAAAATTAATGCCATCTATGAAATTTATAAACTATAGTAATAAAATTTGTTTCAATTAATTCTACTCATAGTCATAAAACCTGAGAGAAAATATCCTATACTCAATTTAAGGGATTCTTATTCTATAACAATACTTTTGGGTTCATTTTGATGAAGTACCGTAATGACCATTAGCTAGGGTATCATTTTCTTTTAGTCCTTCCATTGACTAGTTGGCATGATTTCTAATTTGTTATGCCTGTAAAGTTAATACAAAAACAATGAATTATGCATATCACAATTAGATCCCCTACTTGGACATTATGAAGGACATGACCAATTTTAAGCCATCTTAAAGAGTCACCAATGTACATGGCCCATGGCAAAGCACATTGCATACCATTATCGATAAGTCTATTATCGTGCATCTTAAATCATGTAATTAGACTTTATAAACGGTATGACTAATTTTTAGCCCCCTTAAGGAGTCGATGTAATGGTACCCATAAAAAAACTAAAGTGGATACCATTACCATAATCATGGATATGCTATCATTCCAATATATGTTATCTTTCTCTTTCTCTCCCTCTCCCTCCCTCTCCCTCCCTCTCTTTCTCTTTCTCTCGCATTTCCTCTCCCTCTCACAATATATCTTAACACTCTCCAAAAGCAAAAGGGAGAGGGAGAGAGAGAATGCACTCTCCCTCCCTCTCCCTCCCTCTCCCTCTCCCTCTCTTTCTCTTCTTCTCTCTCATTTCCTCTCCTAAACAAGCAAAAAAGAAAGTGATTTAAACCTTTAATAAGCAAAAGGGACAGGGAGAGAGAGAATGCACTCTCCCTCCCTCTCCCTCTCGCTCTCTTTCTCTTTCTCTCCCTCTCTCATTTCCTTCCCCTCGCTCTCTTTCTCTCCCTCTCTCTCCCTCTCTCATTTCCTTCCCCTCGCTCTCTTTCTCTCCCTCTCTCTCCCTCTCCCTCTCTTTTTCTCTCATTTCCTCTCTTAAACAAGCAAAAAAGAAAGTGATTTAAATATTAAACAAGCAAAAGGGAGAGGGAGAGAGAGAATGCACTCTCCCTCCCTCTCCCTCTCCCTCTCCCTCTCTTTCTCTTTCTCTCCCTCTCTCATTTCCTCCCCCTCCCTCTCCCTCTCCCTCTCCCTCTCTTTCTCTTTATCTCCCTCTCCCTCTCTTTCTCTCTTTCTCTCACATTTCCTCTTCTAAACAAGCAAAAAAGAAAGTGATTTAAACCTTAAACAAGCAAAAGGGAGAGGGAGAGAGAGAATGCACTCTCCCTCCCTCTCCCTCTCCCTCTCTTTCTCTCCCTCTCTCTCCCTCTCCCTCTCTTTCTTTCTCATTTCCTCTCCTAAACAAGCAAAAGAGAAAGTGATTTAAACCTTAAACAAGCAAAAGAAAGAGAGAGGGAGACTCACCAATGAGATATGGTGAGTGTGGGGCAGCTCCTCTTTGCGATGAAGGCTCCTCCTCTCCTTCGCAAACAACGGCGGTGGTGGCAAGTCTTCTTCCTCTCCTTCTCTCACGATGGTTGCTCTCTCTCTTGCTCTCGCTCTCAAAATACACAAGCCGCAAACGCGAAATGAAACAGCGCTCGGTTTCGGCCTGCTTTTTTCCCTGTGGAGCGTCGCTATTTGCGACGCAAATAGCGACGTCAATAGTGACGTCACTAGCCATCGTCACTAATCGGCGTCACTACTAGCTCAAATCCTTGTAGTGAATAATGCACTCACCATAAAGGCTCAGAGAAGGGTTCGATGACTCCTCTTTGTCCTCCATACACTTCCTCCTCTTCTTCGCAAACGACGGCAGCGGCAGTGAGAAGCTTTCCTTCTCCCTCTTTCTCTCCCTCTTCCTCTCCAATGCAAGATGTCCGCTCTCTCTTTGGCTCTCCCTTTTGCTCTCTCTTTCATGTATGCACGCAAAATAATGCGCTTGGGTTTCGGCCCGGGTTTTTTTCGTCTGAATACCGTCGCTATTAGCGTCGCAAATAGCAATGCCGCTATTTTGCATCACAAAGCGCCGTCGCTATACCTCCATATCCTTGTAGTGAATGGCCACACTACATATATGATTGCTGGGCAAAACAATATAATAAAGAACATGGTATTACAAATAAAAAACCATGTTTATCTAGAGATTATTCTCCTTGTGACTATTACAAAAAGAGTGATCATCCAACCAATCTATGTTTCAAGTGGCATTTTGATTCAAATCATAATAGAGCATATATTTCTACACATGAAAACATTACTAAAGAAGCAAATTGTGTGAATTATTCTATCTCTCTCAAAAGGATACTTCATATTTGTTATAGATCTCTTTTCATTATTGATTTCGGTGCTACTATGGGAAATATGACATATTAGACCTAATGGTTACATAATTGTCATTCTATTTCTATTAAGAAATTGGTTTATCTTGCTGATGACACAACCTGCCAAGTGAAAGGTATAAGTGATTTATATCTTGGTACTCTTTCTTCAACAAGAATTCCATAGGGAGTTTTACACTTCCCAGATCTACAAAGGAATCTTGTTTCAATTGCAAGACTTGTAGATCTTGGTCTCTTTCTCGTTTTTAACCATAACAAGTATCGAATTGAGAAAGATAGCTAAACTATAGTTGTTGCTCCTCAAAATGGTAATCTTTTTTAGTTGTCTTTAAATAAAGATGTTGCAAATGTTGTTATGGCTCTTGGTGATCTTAACAACAAAATATGGCATCATCACTTTGTTCACTTTGATTTTTCGAAGCTTGTTAATATTTATCGACGTGACCTTGTTTAAGGTATGGAATGTAAAGCTTGTTCTCATATGGGTATTTGTGAATAGTGCACTTGAAAAGCATTTTCGCAAACCCTTTTCCATTTCCACTACAACTCACTCTAGAGATTTTCTTGATCTTATTCACACTGATATTTGTGGACCATTTCCTCCATCAAAATCTCAATATCAATTTTTCATGACTTTTATTAATGACTTCTCAAGATACACCATTGTTTTTCTCTTGTGACACAAATCAAAAGCTTTATAAAATTTTCAGCAATATCAAAAAGCTGCAGAACTTTATATTGGTCGTCGCATTAAGAAACTTTGTAGTGATAATGGTGGAGAATACATTTCAAATGATTTTGATGATTATTGTAATAATCAGGGTATTTATCTCATGAATATACTGTTATTTACTCTCCTCAACAAAATGGTATTGCTGAACATAAAAACAGGACTATTCTCAAAGCTGTGCGATGTATTCTCGTTCATTTTGGCTTATCTTGATGTTTTTAGGTTGAAGAAGTAATTGTGCAAAATCATCTTCCTACAATTGCTCCTTTTGGTAAAATACTGATTCAGTACTTGGACAAGTGAAAGTCATGTTTTATATTTTTGAACGTTTAGATGCATTGCTTATATTCATGTACCCAAAGAGACTCTTGAAAAACTTGATCTCCCGATTTGAAAGTTATTTTCATTGGATATCCAAAATTTTCTAAGGGATACAAGTTTTATACAACAGCTCCCTTTGGTAAAATACTGATTAAGTACTTGGACAAGTGAAAGTCATATTTTATATTTTTGAACGTTTGGATGTATTGCTTATATTCATGTACCCAAAGAGACTCTCAGAAAACTTGATTCTCCCAATTTGAAAGTTATTTTCATTGGATGTTCAAAATTTTCTAAGGATACAAGTTTTATGATCCATTTTCCAAGAAGGTAATCATACGTTGTGATGCTATTTTTAATGAGAAACTTATAGGTAGCATAGGGTCTCACGAGGATGCTGGGAGAACATGGTCACTAGAGGATGTTGATGATAATGCCCGATAATTCAAGGGTTTTCGGGCTGCACTACTATAAAGGGGGGCTATGGTAGTGCGTCATGTAAAAAGATTGAACATTGTTATGCAATAGAAAATTGTATCTCTAGCAAATTTATATGTATGTACATCCAATAGTATGGGCTGTTATAAGTCTCTTCCGGCCATGACTAAGGCTGAAAGAAAATATTTATGTCATGTAAAAAGGAAGCTGAAAACTTATGACATGATGGCTGAAAATGAAAATATTTCGAGAATTTTTTTTGGACTGATTAGTATTAACACATTTGCTGAAATATATGTAGCTGCTTATGCAAAAAATCAAGTAAAAAGTTAGTCCATAGAAGTATGTACATTCGATTTTTATCAAACAATTCAAGAATTTGTTGAGCAAGAAGAAATTGGTTTACTCAACAAGGTTGAAGCACAAGTGGAGACAAAATACAAGACAATGGATAAGAAAGTTAAACCTGTGGCAGTCCTACTGCCTCCTGAAAGTGAAGGGCTTGCTGATAGGGCAGAGCAAATCAGCCAAGTCTTTCTGATCCTTCCAACATTAGTCACAAGTTCACATCTGAAAGTATAAAAGAGATCAAAATAGGTGAATTTTGTTTCCTTTCGCTAGCTAAAAAACACTCTTTTATGCAAATGCTAATGAAACATGGAAAAGCTTTTGCATTTCAACCAAGTGAAATAGGCTATGTGGATCCAAATATTATGGCTCCTATGGTCATTTTTATGATCCCACATGTGCCTTGGAACCTCAAGCCCATTCCCATTCCAAGGGCGCATCTGCCCAAATTATTGGAACTTCTAAATGAGAAGATCAGAATGAATATCTTAGAACCTTCTTCAGCACATTACTCAAACCGATGGTTTACTGTGCCTAAGAAAAATGGATCTTTACGATTCATTCAAGATCTACAACGTGTCAATCGTGTCACAATCTGAAATGTTGGTTCGGGTCCAATTGTTGATGAGTTTTCTAAAGCTTTTGCAGGTAGAGCAATTTATTCTATGGGCGACCTATATTCAGGATATGACCAATTTCAGCTTTCATTAGAAAGCCAAGACATTACCACAATGGAGACACCTCTTGGATTGGTCCGCATGTACACTCTACCATAAGGTGCAACAAAATCCATAGGCCATATGATGAATGCCATGCACAAAGTCTTAAGGGACTTTATTCCACAACTTACTCTTCTATTTCTTGATGATGTACCTATCAAGGGATGTGAAGTCAATGAAAAGAATGAGGAGCTTGATGAAGATGTTTACAAGACATTTTTAGTTAACCATATTCATGATTGTGATAGGTTTTTGACAAGGTTGGAAGAGGTACATCTTACCCTTTCTGGAGCTAAGTCGATTTTTGGAGTAGAAGAAGTCCTAGTGGTCGGTCATCTATGTGGCCCCTATGGACGCAAACCTTCTCCAATCAAGATAGATGCCATCAACAGAATGCAAGAAAAATGCACAAATGTTTCACAGGTGAGAAGATTTCTTGGTGCTTGTGTATTCTATCTCATATGGATACCACATATTACTCATGTAGCCAAAGGACAAAGATTATATTGGAATAAAGAGCATACGCTCACTATGCATAAATTAAAGAAGCTATTAATTTCAACCCCACTCTCAAAAGGGATGACTATTCAAATGGTCAATCCATCATCCTTATTGTGGATACAAGTCCCATTGGGATAGGATGGGCTATTGGCCAAGATGATCTTGAAGGTAACATGTATGCAATTTGTTTTGGAGCAAAAGTTCTAAATGAGCATCAAAGAAGGTATGCACAAGTAAAAAGAGAATTGTGGGGAGTTGTAATTGTAAAATATTACACGGTGCAGCGAACAGTATCTGAGAAAGAGATAGAGAGTACACAACAGATAAGAGGAGAATCAGTAAATTCTTTAACTTCAAACAACTGATACAAAGATGGCTCTATCCACCCATGTGCTTCCACTGTATGAAGCTTAGATGGCGATCTAGACAAAAGATAGGTGAAGAGCTTAAGGCTAGTTGGAACAACGACTCTGACTGGGTGAAAGTGAGTGAGAGATGGCTGTGAAGGGGTTTAGCTTTTATAGCTCGCGAAGGTCGTTAGGTCCTGACCGACCTACCATATGAGCCTCCACTAGTTGGCCAGGGAATATTCTAGGAAATATTCCCTTTACCATCGGGCCGAGGGCGCTGCCCCCGAACCCCCCAGCCAAGGGCCGCTTCCGCGGCCCCCGGATCCCACAATAGGGGCCCCTTTTAACTCCCTTACACCGCAACTCGATGCAATGCGCCTCAAGTTGCTACCAGCTTAACCACTCCATCTAACCCAAAGATTAGACCCACAATAGTCACCTTTTTGCCATCCGGTCACATAGACCTCATCTGATATACAAGTCAAGACTCAACCAATGTCCGGGCTCACATTTAGCTTCTCCTCATAATGGGGGCCTTACAACTTTGAGCACCATGGATCATTGGTAGCACCTAATGAGGGTGGGGCATTGATCATATCTAACAGTAATATCATTAAAGTGTGATCGTGAATACTTTGTAGGTGCTTCCATAGTGGTAGAAACTAACTATCTTCCACTATTGGGCATGATTGCCAACTGCTCTACACCCCACATTGTTATGCTAAGATGGATTGCATATATTAAATCTCTCAACCTCCAATTAAAGAATATTGCAGAAAAGGCGAATCTAGTTGCTAACATGCTATCAGGTGCAAGATATGACAATGAAGAAGAGCTGATGGAAGAAGATGAATATGAAGAATCTATACTTGCTGAATTTCATTCCATGGCTGTTGAAAATACCTTTTCCGTTACTGCATATACTAGTCCAAAGATGAAAACAACAGGATGGTCAACTAGAAGCCAACATGCTCATTGCATTGCTCAAGTTCTAGTTCATTTCTTTGAAGAAGATTGGCTAAAGGTCGGCCAATATTTGAGCACAATGAAGAAGAAGGAGACTTGGACTGATGAGCAGTTCAAGCATATCAAGAGGAAAGCATATGGATTTTTTCTTAAAGAAGGACATCTATGAAAGCACGCAAAGAAGAAGAAAGGAGTGTGTGTCCGAGTTTTAGGTAACAAAAAATTGCAACAAGTAATTAAGGAATTTCATGAGAGCCTGTGGGCTGGCCATAGAGGCATATGGGGAACATTTAGTAAAGTCAAAGAAAAATATTGGTGGAAAAATATGTATCAGGACATAGCACATTTTGTTGAAACATGTTATGTGTGTCAAATGTATTCTATGGTCAAGCATCGAGATGGGTTACAATCAACTTATCCTTTGTCTATACATTAAAGATGGGTTATTGATCTTATAACCATGCCTACAGGAATATGGAATATGCAATATTTAGTGCTTGCAAGAGAGGATCTAACCAATCAAGTTGAAGGCAAAGTCTTAACAACTAAATCCACTTAAGTTGTTTGTCATTTTTTTGCTTGAAGAATTGTTTTGTAGATATGGTTGTGTGGGTAAAATAACTGCAGATAGAGGAGAATTGGATGTTGATGAGGCATGCAACTTCTTTGATCAATTGGGTATTAAGTTGGCTTTAACATCATCCTACAACCCTGAAGGCAATGGAAAGAGTGAGAGAGGTCATCAACCTATTTTCAAAGCTCTAGCAAAGTCTTGTAGAGGAAAGATCAAAGAATGGCCTAAAATACTACCTTTTGCATTATGGGCTAACCAGACCACTCACAGTTCAATGACTGGCTATATGCTAGCTGAACTTATGCATGGACAGCAACCAATTATGCCAATTGAAGAATATATTCTCACATGGAGTCTTCTACCTTCGGAGGAAGGCATCAGTAGAGAAGATTTGCTGACTTTGAGTATATGGCAGCTAGAAAGACGACCTGAAGATGTTTAAGTAGCTATTGAGAAGCTAAAGACAGCAAGACTAAAGAACAAAAGAAGATTTGATAAGCGGCATCGACTTTGGCCAAGAGCAATTCAAGAAAATGACTGGGTGCTTGATGATAAGAATGATGCATAGTAATTCCAATAGCGACGGTTCTATGGAGACACTAATACTAACATATTTAGTGATGACAGGGGCAAATTTTTTTGGCTTTAAACGTCACTATGAGGCCTATATCTTGTAGTGTTTCTCTCCTCCTTATATAGAACTCTTGGATTGTCACATGTTGGGTTAGGTTTTTTTTAAAAGCCTAAGGCTTTTCAAATCATTTTTGCTTTTACATTAAGGCTCAAAAGCTTAATATATTTTTTCAAACTCAAAAGCTTTAAGGTTTTAACCTTAAAAGATTTAAGCTTTTCAGTCCTTCTAACTATCACCTTCAATGTTTGTAATTGATTCCTCTGAATAAAACCAAAAAATGGATTATGCTCTACAAAAGAGTTTTCAAAAAAACATTGCAAAGATGTCACTCATCATCGGTTGCCTCCGCACAAACAAAAATTCATCAAGTCGAAGATAATGCTAAGAATAATCTTGATACTATAGTCAATTTCAGTTCAAAAACCTTCCATTTTGTAAGTCACCTGTAAAGGTTATCGATCTTAATACTATAGTCAATTTCAGTTCAAAAAACTTCCGTTTTGTAAGTCGTCTGTAGACGTTATCGATTTTCTTCCTTGTCACACTCATAATATGTTCCTCTTCATCTTCCCTATCTAGCTTGATTTATGGTCATGATGCCATTCATCATGGTTTCTTTATCTCATCCATCTTGACATTGTTAAGGAGATAAAAACTGCGACTAAAACTCCATTGCACTCTCTCCACATGATGTCAATTTCTACTCCAATTTGAGACCTTTTTGTTATATAGAGAGGAGATTAAATCACATCCCGCATTGCTCCTAATCTCTTGGCAAAGAGCATATGCATTGTGAGCCCTGACTATGCATGGATTAATGCTATTCATGACTTCCATGTACTTAGAGCTTCTCTCCCTTTGTGACAATGCCATCCTCTCATTAATTATGAATGATGCCTCCAAGATCGGTGCTTACAGTATATACCTCTTATTTTATATCCCTCTTGATGACTAGCATTTTGCATATTTTCAAGTTGGTTACACTACAACATCTCGACCGTCCCTTGCACGACATGAAAACAAAGCATTGGGCATGTTTCCTAAGCTATGACTGCCCGCCATTTCATCCCTCTTCCTTTGTATGATTCCTTCTTTGTGCTGACTAGTATGACTCGAGCAAGCTTTTGCAGCTTTGACATCTTTCTTCCATAGCCCAAGCGACAATGCAGTCCATCAAATCCCTTAGATTAGCTTTTCGAAATGGCTTCAACCTCTTTCAAATCATACCTTCCATCTGGCCTTACTCTCAACCAAACATTCCATAATACATATTGACTTAAGTAGGTCATACCATATTATACAACTATGACTTTTTGGTCATCAAGGCTCTCCTCTTTTGGATGGTCTACTTCAAAACTCTTCTTAACCTTTTACATACAATTTACATAGATTCCCATGCAGCTTTTTGATCTTCTTTGCAAGTTTCTTGGCCACCTCCTTCACTACAAGGATATAGGGGCATAACGACGAACAATTGCGGGACATATTAGCAGCGTTGTCATCGCGTTGGGGCTTGAAGGTCTTCCACTGGGGTTTAGAGCAGAAGAGGAGTGTGGGATTCAAGGTTAGGAGAGGGAGAAAAGATTGCGGTTTGTTAAGATTTGGGTTTTTGAGATGACTTAGTTGAAGAAGAAGACCTCAAGATTTTTCTTTTACTTAGCATACATAAATGGAATGAAAGACTTTGTCTTGATTACATCAAATTCATATGCGGATAATAATCCAATACATTTATCGATTATCTCAGATTTAATCCAAATGCGTTCTCCAAATGCAAGCTCAAACGGTTTCGATTTCATGAATATTAATGGACAACAACTCCAAGATACAAGTATTTTGATGGTAGACTCTACTACATCCAAGACATAGATCAAAAACTCATGAAATACCTTGACTAAGCATAAAATTTACTTCATCCCTGTTTTAAAACAGTAATTTCCAGCCCATAATCAAGCTCCAAAAGTGCACATAATCCCAAGAATAAGCTTCTCTAATCATTAACAAATGAAGCCCTGATGTTAAGATGTCAATTCCTTCTCTTACAACCACATAGATCACTTGTTTTCTCATCAAAATGGACAAGAACAGTGGGCTGCCCCATTTATGACTGGTTTTTTCAGTCCAAAACAGCCCATACACCTTCAAAATCCTCCCCTTTGCTTGCCCCAAAGTCACTCAAGTACTTGGGTACAAGACGGGCTTCATTGGACCATGAATATGGTAAAATAATGGAAGAAGACGTACATAAGAGCAAGCTAAGTCCTTTTCCTCAGGTTTCTCCCTTTTATGGACTGTCATACCACTCATTTTTGTCATACTAAATGGACAGGCAAGAAGAGCTCTCACCTTCTTTGTTTGTATCTCCTTCTTTAGCTTCAGTTTGCCTTGAGTTTGCATGCTTTGGAGCATGCATCATAGTCCACAGCTCATCCTCCATTTGCCACAAGTATGCAGGCCCGATTTTTGCACCGAAAAATACGGGCTGCATTCCCTTCAGCTCCCACACTTCAGTTTGACCATTTAGGTTACTTATAAGTCATATAAGTCCATTATTCCAGGTCCCATACAAACCTAGTGGACTTTTGGCACTTCTCTTGATTTCTAGGTAAATTTTCCTCTTGAACCAATTTGACTTAGCCTACAGACTGTCAATTACCTCCAGTTGATCAAGTTGTGGGTTCCCATAGACTTAATTTTTGTTGTCAATATATATGGTACAACTGAAAATTGTATGATAGTTACAAAAGAACTTATGAAATTAAGTGATATCTAAGTCGGATGTTGGGTAATAATGACTGAATTATGTATAAAAGTTCCTCATGCGAATCCTAATGAAGTTCTTCTACAAACATAAGAATTCTATGATTTATATCATGAACAGAAAACTCTTTGACATTCATCCCCTCCTAACCTGCACATCCTCCGGCATGTGCCATTTCACAAAATTGCGGGTTAAGGAGGCTCTTCTTCTAACATATCTTCATCTTCATCCTCTAAGTCTTTTTCATCTTTCTTGTCTTCAAGTGGATGGCTCACATCCAAGTCGTCAAGCTCATAAGTAGAATATTCTCTTCATTTGAAGAGCTTGATACGTTTACTGGCTATTGGTACCTTGACCATGGTCCCATCCATTTCAGCCAAAGTATAAGTAGCATTGTCATGTACTACTTTCACCACATATGGTCCGATGGCTAACTTCCTATGAGCACTATATTGATTGTCCACTATGTTGCCATAGACAAGTACCCAATCATTCTCTTGAATAGCTCTTGGACGGAGTCGATGATGCTTGTCAAACCTCTTCTTATTCTTCAATCTTGCTTCCTTCAACCTTTCAATGGCTATCTTGACATCTTCTGGCCTTCTTTCAAGCTGCCTTATGCGCAAAATCAGCAGCTCTTCTCTATTTATGCCTTCATAAGGCAAGATACTCCATGTGATAATAGACTCCTCAATAGGCATAATAGGTAGCTGCCCATATATTAGTTCAGTCGGCATATAACCTGTTACTGCACTATGGGTAGTTCTATCAACCCATAATGTGAATGGAAGCATTCTAGGCCATTCTCTCATCTTTCCTCTGCAAGATTTTACCAATGCTTTGAGAATTGGTTGATGACCTCTTTCACTCTTAACATTGCCTTTAGGATTGTAGGCTAATATAAGAGATAGCTTGATTTCCAATTGAGCAAAGAAATGGTGAGCCTCATCGGCATCCAATTCTTCTCTATCAGCAGTTACTTTGGCAACACAGCCATACCTGCAAAATACTTCTTCAAGTAAAAATCTACAAACGGCTTGAGTGGACTTTGTTGTCCAGGTTTTTCCTTCCACCTGATTTGTGAGATCTTCTCTAGCAAGTACTAGATATCTCGTGTTCCAAATTCCTGTAGGCATGATTACTAAATCAATAACTCATTTGTAATGAATGGATAAAGGAAAGGTAGGCTGAAGCCCATCTCTATGCTTAACCATAGAGTACATTTGATAAACATGACAAGACTCAACAAAATGCTCAATGCCTTTATACATGTTTTGCCACCAAAATTTCTCTTTTATTTTGGCAAAAGTGCCCCATATGCCTCTGTGGCCAGCCAATAGGCTTTCATGAAATTCTTACATGACCTGTCTTTGAGTCTTCTTGTCTCCTAAGACACGAGCATGCGCTCTTCCTTTCTTTTTTGCATGCCTCCAAAGGTAGCCATCTTTGAGAAAGAAGCCATAAGCTTTTCTCCTGATTCTCTTGAACTCTTCATTAATCCAATCTTCCTTCTTTGTCATAGTGCTCAGAAATTGGCCAATTTTTAGCCAATCACCTGCATAATATTCTTCTTTAAAGTGCAAACAAACCATAGCAAAACATTGAGCATGTTGTCTTTCAGCTACCCACCATCCTTCCATGGTTGTTTCTTCTTTCTTTGCTACTGTAAATTTTGTTACAGCAACTGAACCTATTGTACTTGCTGTAATTAATGATGTACCTGCATTTTTTACAGCTGAATCATCATTAGGTACAGCTGTACTTGCTGTTTTCAAATCTGAACCTACAATTACATCATCATTTTTAGCAAATATAGACTCTGTTTCTTCCTCATCCATCATCTCTTCTTCGTTCTTATATCTGGCATGTGAAAGCATGTTTGCAACTGGATTATCTCTTCCTGCAATATGTTTCAAATCAAGATTTAAGAATTTAATATAAGCTATCTATCTTAGCATAGCTATGTCGGGAGTGAAGCAGTTGGTAATCATGCCCAAGAGTGGAAGACAATCTGTTCAACTATTATATGTGCGCCCATGAAGTACTCCCAGTCAGATTTTCCATGTTTCTTTAATATCTGCATGAAGACTTGCTTTTCAACTGGCAAGAGGAAATAGTCTTTGCCAATTTTTAGCTTTTGTAAACTTTCAGCTATAAATTGGTGACCAATATCTTTGGGATCACAAAGGCTTGGCTGTTTGGATGCCCTTTTTGCCAGTCCTTCACTTTTGGGAGGTAGTGGAGTTGCCACCAGCTTGACCTTCTTATCAACTATCTTATACTTTGTCTCTATTCTTACCTCATCCTTGTTTGGCTGTCCAAAAGCTTCTTGATTTGCAAATTCTTGAATTATGTCATAAATATCCAATATGCATATCTATATGGACAGATTTCCAGTCTAATTTTCTGCATGAACAATTGCATGTATTTCAGCTAATGTATCATTATAAATCAGCCTATGAAATAGCTGAAATTTCCTCATTTTCAACCAAAATATCAATTTTCTTCAGCTCTCATTCCACATGACATAAATGCTTTCTTTCAACCCTATTCATGGTTGAAAACTGTTTATAACAGCCCACACTGTTGGCTATAAAAACGTGTAAGTCAGCTTTTGGCATAGCCCCCTTTACATGTGGAGGCAAATTTTTATGACATGAAGCACCGCCATAGCCTCCACTTATAGCAGTGCTACCCAAAAACCCTTAAGTTCTCGGGCATTCAGTGGTACAGGATGATCTCTCAATCAATCTCTATTCCAGTGATGATTTATACATACAATCAGAAAATTGGATGGCTTTGTCATTATCCTTACTTCTTATCCAAGCACATGATGAACCATCATCAAGGGCCTTTGTCTCCAAACGAGACTCAAAAATAAAAGGTTGACCAAGAATGATAGGATAGCTGTAGGAATCTTGAACAAAGAAATGAAATTCATCTTTTACATTACCAATAGTAACCCGTACATAAGGACATGCCGCATAGAGATCGCCAGAGGAGTTATTGGTTGCTTTCATGCACCATCCCGGATCCACATCTATGGGCCATCCACCGTTCTCGTACAGACTTCTTGACATGAGGTTGATCTCCGAGCCATGGTCTATAAGGGCAATGCATGGAGTCTCTATTTCTCCAATCTTGACAATGGTTTCGGTGGTCACCCTTGCCCAATGGGTACGGGAGTAGTGACTACTAGGAATAAAATGAGCATCAATCTCTTCTTGCATATTGTGAAGAGGAGCTTCTTTCTTTTGCATGGATTGCTCTTTAGATTGAGAAGATCCCACCATAACATTCTCTGCAATAGCTTTATCAATTTCTGCTTCATAGATTTCTTCATATTTGGCTTCTATGGCTGCAATCAATTCTTTGATTGCCTCCAATCGAATCCCTTGAGTACTCAGCTTCTCTTCATCCTACAAATACACAAAGTGCTTGCAAAAAAGCATGCACAGATTCTTCCATTTCCTCACCAACATATTGTCTTTTTCGTTTAATTACATCAATTATTACGTCATGAAATCCTCGTTTTGCAATTTCGAGAATTTCACCCAATGTAAATTCAATTCTGCTTCCTAGAATCCTTTCTTCTAGGATCTGCTTGAGATCCGTCTCGCAGTCTCTATGTCAGACTGCAACTTGTAGCCGAGATGTTTACATTTTCTCTTTCCTTCCGTCTTCTTTGCTTGTGGGGCATTTCCCATATCAAGATCTAGTGGTGGTGGATTTTCAACAGCCTTTTGTTGATCCGGTTTACTTCTTATCACACGTTTAGTTGGCCCCGAAGAGGAGGGACCGGCAACATCTTCATCTCTTCTTCTCTTTTCTTGTATCATAGCTTCATGATTATTAATTTCAGCCAACCGAGTGAAAGTTGAAAATGAATCAACTGGCTCGGTCCATCCGGTTTTTCCTCGGATCCATTGACTAGCAGTAGTTAAATCATATTTGGTTGCCTTGCCTCGCTCCATGCGATCTAAGGCCTACATCCACACTTTTGATTTTGCATCAGCTTTACATGCTTTAACAATTTCATTAGTTGGCTCAATTTGCAGCCCATAGGTAGCTGCATCAACAGCTGCATAGGCTATTCTTGTTTCCAAATCCTCTAGTCTTTTCTTCATGCCACCGTTACTGAAATTTGGCTCAAGAGGAAGCCCAGTTTTGGTTTCATGAACTTTACCATCCTTCCAAAAGACTAGTTTTTGCGCTTCAGCTTCACGGAATGCACTGCACTTCCTCTTATCATGCTGTAGGCTATCACACCAGATACAGTGTCTTTTGAAGCCTTCTTGTACGGGTCTTTGGGCAGTTGTCTGTCCTCTTTCTTCCACTTTCACATCAAGCCTTTCCACCTTGGAATTAGTCTTCATTAGATTAAGATGGAGATCATGCATACTCTTGATCAGGTTGTCCATAACATCCTTCTTTGGAGGTGGAACAACATGATTTCTTGGTTGCTCGGCCATAAAGACAGGAGGTTGAGATTCAGGAAGAGGCTCCTTCATGGATTCAACTGGTGCAGAGGTAGACCCCCACCTTAGGTGCATCCGCTCTCTTTGAGCAATCATATTAACTACTTCAGTGACATCAATTCGAGCATTCTTCAATCCCGTCTTAGAGTCATGATCTTCAAGGCGATCAGTTAGCTTCTCTTGAAGAAAAGGATCCGCAGCCTTTAGAAACAATTCAATCTTCTGGATTTCCATACCTTGCTGATCGTCAGGATCTAGTTGAGCAAATTTGCTTTCAAATTTGCAGTGAAGAGCAGTGGCGGTTAGTCCCTTATTGGGCCTTTCAACCCATTCAGTGAAGACTTTCTTCATCATGAGGCCAGAATATTCAAGAAAAAATTCTTCTCGAAGAGCCTTCTTGAATGCAAACTATCCCGCATCTTTTTGAAAAAGACCATGAATCCGATCCTGGAGGCCATGCATGGCCAAATGGGCAAAGTATCGGCTCCAAGCATGATGAGGAACTCCAAAGAAGACCATCTTGTCAGTATAGAGGCAGATAAAAGAGGACACATTTTGCCCATTAAATTGCTTGAGCTCCTACCCAATTGCTTCTAAAGCCTTAATGGCAGCGGCATCATTCCACTCTTCATCTTGTCTCCGAGGTTATTGCAGTTGCATCTACTGTTGAAATTGCAATTTTTGTTGTTGGCTTTCTTGCATTAGACGAAGCAATTGCTGCAAGGCATCTCCTCCCGAACTTGATGATTCTCCTAATGTACTTCCTCTTCTACGGCTGACCTCCATGTCGGGTTCATCACTGTCATCGTGTTGGAGGTTAAAGGTATTCCACCGAGGTTTAGAGCAGAAGAGGAGTGTGGGATTCAAGGTTAGGAGAGGAAGAAAAGATTGGGGTTTGTTAAGATTTGGGTTTTTGAGATGACTTAGTTGAAGAAGAAAACCTCAAGCTTTTTCTTTTACTTAGCATACATGAATGGAATGAAAGACTTTGTCTTGATTACATCAAATGTATATGCGGATAATAAGCCAATACATTTAGGGATTATCTCAAATTTAATCCAAATGCAAGCTCAAATGGTTTTTATTTCATGAACATTAATGGACAACAACTCCAAGATACAAGTATTTTGATGGTAGACTCTACTACATCCAAGACATAGATCAAAAACTCATGAAATACCTTGACAAAGCATAAAATTTACTTTAGCCATGTTTTAAAATAGTAATTTCCAGCCCATAATGAAGTTCCAAAAGTGCACATAATCCCAAGAATAAGCTTATGTAATCATTAACAAATGAAGCCCTGATGTTAAGAGGTCAATTCCTTCTCTTACAACCACATAGATCACTTGTTTTCTCATCAAAATGGACAAGAACAATGGGCTGCCCTATTTATGACTGGTTTTTTCACTCCAAATCAGCCCATACACCTTCAAAATCCTCCCCTTTGCTTGCCCCAAAGTCACTCAAGTACTTGGATACAAGACGGGCTTCATGGGACCATGAATATGGTAAAATAATGGAAGAAGACGTATATAAGAGCAGGCTGAATCTTTTCCTCAGGTTTCCCCCTTTTATGGACTCTCATACCACTCATTTTTATCATACCAAATGGACGGGTAAGAAGAGCTCTCACCTTCTTTGTTTGTATCTCCTTTTTCAGCTTCAGTTTGCCTTGAGTTTGCATGCTTTGGAGCATGCCCCATAGCCCACACCTCATCCTCCATCTGCCACAGGTATGCAGGCTCCATTTTTGCGCCGAAAAATGCAGGTTGCATTCCTTTCAGCTCCCACACTTTTGTTTGACCATTTAGGTCACTTATAAGTCATATAAGTCCATTACTCCAGGTCCCATACAAACCTAGTGGACTTTTGGCACTTCTCTTGATTTTCTAGGCAAATTTTCCTCTTGAAACAATGTGACTTAGCCTGCAAACTGCCAATTACCTCCAGTTGATCAAGTTGTGGATTCTCATAGACTTAATTTTTGTCAATATATATGGTACAATTGAAAATTGTATGATAGTTACAAAAAAACTTATGAAATTAAGTGATATCTAAGTCAGATGTTGGGTAATAATGACTGAATTATGTATGAAAGTTCCTCATGTGAATCCTAATGAAGTTCTTCTGCAAACATAAGAATTCTATGATTTATATCATGAACAGAAAACTCTTTGACAGCGTTGCTATTTGTGTCACTATTTAGGGAGGGTACTCATAGAAAAAAACAGTGGGTGAAACCCAAGTGTGGCATTTTGTCACAAAGAGTGAAAGAGAGAGCGAAAGAGATTGTGCCTCAAAGAGAGAGAGAGAGAGAGAGAGAGAGAGAGAGAGAGAGAGAGAGAGAGAGAGAGAGAGAGAATGAGAGCTTCTCATCGCTGCCACCATTGTCGTCGCCATTTGCAAAGAAGAGAAGGAAGTGCATGAAGGAAGAAGAGGAGACAAAGAATCCATCATCGTGCCTTTGCGATGAGTACATTGCCCCCTCTTGGTTTGTTCTTACTCTTTCTTCTTTTCTTTTCTTTTTTTTGTTGAGAACAAGGTGCATTGAGGGTGAAAGAGAGGAAATGAGAGAGGCAGAAGAAGAAAGGAAAAGGAAGAGAGCACGAGAGGGAGAAAATAAACATGAAAGATAACAAAGAATGTAAGAAAGAGAGGGAGGGAGGCAAAGGGGAGAATGAATGAGAAAACATGAGGGGGTAGAGAGAAACAAAGAGAGGATTTGTTGCAAAGAGGAGACGAACAATCCATCCTCCTCTTGGTTTGTTCTTGTTTTTTCTTCTTTTTTTTGTTTTTTTTTTTAAAGAATGAGGTGCATTGAGGGAGAAAGACAGAAATTGAGAGCTCAGGGAGAAGAATAAAAGAAAAGAAAGAGAGAACGAGAAAGAGAGGTTTATATAACTTAGGGATATGGATTTATCTATTAGTTAGTTAGTTTAGTTAGATACTTTGCTTTAATTATTTAGATTACTAATCAATGATTAAGAGAGAGAGAGAGAGAGAGAGGTTTGTATTGTTTAAATTTTTATCTATTAAAATAATTGATTATTAAGTTAGTAGGTTTATTTACAATTAGTAAGTTTAGATTTATAGATTTTTAGCAATGATTTCTAGCTGATTTAAAGATAGAGAGAGAGGGAGGGAGAGAGGAGATCAATGAGTGAGAAAACACAAGGGGGTGATAGATTTATAGATTTATCTATTAGTTTGTTATTTTAGTTAGATATTTTACTTTAAATTGTTTAGATTATCGATCAATGATTAAGAGAGAGAGAGAGAGAGAGAGAGAGAGAGAGAAAGGTTTGTATTGTTGAAATTGTTATCTATTTAAATAATTGATTATTAAGTTAGTAGGTTTATTTACAATTAGTAAGTTTAGATTTATAGATTTCTAGCCGATTTAGAGAAAGAGAGAGAGAGAGAGAGAGAGAGAGAGAGAGAGATAGAGAGAGAGAGCGAGGGATGGAGAGAGGAGAATGAGTGAGAAAACACGAGAGGTGGAAGAGGAACAAAGAGAGGGTTTGTCGTGAGGAGGAGATGAACAATGCGTCGTCCTCTTGGTTTGTTATTGTTTTTTATTTTTATTTTTCTTGAGAATGAGGTGCATTGAGGGAGAAAGAGAGGAAGTGAGAGAGGGAGAAGAAGAAAGGAAAAGGAAGAGAGAATAAACATTAAAGATAACAAAGAAATGGGAAGAGAGAGAGAGAGAGAGAGAAAACACAAGGGTGTGGAGAGAAACAAAAAGAAGGGCAACATAGAGAGAGAGAGAGAGAGAGAGAGAGAGAGAGAGAGAAGGGGGAGAGAACATAAAACAAAGAGTGTAAAGAAAGGGGAAGAAAACCAAGACTTTAGTTGATGTTAATCTTGTTGAGTTACAAGAGAAGAAATCCCTTCTCAAACAAATTACGATTTAAGAAAAAGTGAATGAGAACAAAAACCAATTGCTTGTCGTAACGTAGATAAAATGCAAAATGATGATGGTCATGATGTTCAAGATCACGAGACGTATCTTAATCAGCATGTCCCGTGTCCTTACTCTCAATGCAAGCTGGAAATCAGAGAAAAGCATTGTTTGTCTATAAAACACGTATGACCCTTCGGCGAGTTTCAATAAAATACCATTAATCAGACGATATCTTACTTTGAGAAAATGGTAAGAAAAATGTGTATCAATCATGTCTTATATTATTTTTGCAAACTAATTGAATATCATATACAGAAACATTAGACGTGATTGTAATATTTATACAGGGAGGTGACGTCTCATCCCAAGGATGAATGAACCTATTGTGGCCAGTTAGAAGAGTTCGTGGGCGTGTGATAGATGGAGTGCCTGATCTAATCCACCACTTGCAAGGTAAAACCTAGTCTATACCATCAATACTAGAGGAGTCAGATAGCCTTTCAGACTTTCTTACAATCTTGGAGCTTGAGATAGAGACAATGATCGATGCATTGATATCCATGGATGCCGAGATATCCGATTCACTAAGAGAGAAAGCATGTAAGAAGTTGGGAATAGTTAAAAATATTGATAATATGCCATGTCACACTGACATTGGCATATAAGGAGAGAAGTTGTAATTTTTCACATCTTTTGACAAATTACAACTACAGTCTTTCTCTCCCTTCTTGCTCACAGCTTCTATGGCTTCCCCTTCTTTCTTGTATTTATCTCTCTAAATCTAGTCTTTCTCTCTCCTCATCACTCTTATTCTCTCTCTTCCTGCAGTCTATCTCTCTCCTCTGCAGTCTTTCTCTCTCCCTGGTTCTCTCTCTGACAAGTGGTATCAGAGCTTCAGTCTTTGATCCATTATGTTCTTCCAATTTCAGTCTCATTTTCTCTATTTCAAAACCAATTTCAGACAAAAATGGTACAAGACAGTGACTAGTGGAGTGCTGCAGGACACCTAGAGTTAGCAAGTGACTACATCTGGAGATATCCAAGGTCAGATATGGCGGGTAAAGGCTTAAATGGCTAGATGCCACCAAATTTTATGCAAAATTGAAGGTAACTAGGGTAAAGGATGGTTAACCGGGCCTAGTTTGGGAACAAACTATGGTTACATTGAAAAGAGGGGTTTCTCTTTCCCCTTTCCTGGAGTTTCCTGCAGGTTTCATGGAAGATCAGCCCTAAAGATCTGTTCATTTCTCTCAAACCCCTGAGTTTCTTGGCCAACAATCACCTGGAATAGCTTCCTTGCTTCAATACCTACAGGATGAATACTTGATGGCTTTGATCCCACGTGGAGTAGCAAGCTGGGAGTATGCTGTCATGCGACCTGTGCCAAGCTTCCCTCTTCATTTACAAGCCCTCCTTCTCTCTTGGAAACCCTATTGTTCTTAGAGTTGAAGATTTCAAAGATTTGAAGCCCTTTTGAGCTCCTCCTTCCACAGTTGCTTCAGTTTTTCCTCTTGGATATGAACCAGTGGGCTGAATCCTATTCTATCCTTGAGGGTAGAAATGGCCTCCTTGCTTTGATTTCTCCAACTCTATTTTAGCTTGTGAGGTGAGTCCCTCTTAAGGCATCTCATAATGACACAAAGGACACGAGTTGTGCAATGCCAACCATGGTAATATGCAATCAGAATGATACAGATGTTTACAAGGCATAGCTTCAATTGCTGCCTTGGATGCTGGGGGCGAGCCATACCATATGCAAAGCTGGCCTAAGAATGGAATCAGGAACCCTGTGATTACTGTTACTGGCTCCTCGGTTTTGCCAGCATTCGCTGAATGAGCATATGCAGAGCTGGCCTAAGAACGGAATCAGGAACCCTGTGATTACTGTTACTAGCTCCTCGGTTTCGGCCTGTGCGGAAAAGTAAATGTAGCAACCAACTGAGAGAATCCAACCCATCTCTGGGCAGAGTGTTCTCATCATGCATCTTGGATCCATTTCCAAGACACACTGACAGATAATTCACTACGTCTGAAGCAGACGCGCTTGGAGACTGCTCTAGCTCATACGGAGGCAGCAGCCTGCAAAAAAATAGTTGGGTCTCTAGCAATAACTCGAGCCATTGTTGTAAGAAATATTTGGGGAGATAACCGTCCACCATTGTTGCGACTTTGAGCTGCTGCCAAGGAATGACGAATCTCTGACTTCCCCAGGATAGCTTCCCACCTTCTCGATCTCTTGGATTCCTCTTAAAGATTTTGCAACCTATTCTTGCTTGTTGGCATCCATTTCTGAGTATCACTTCTCCACCATCCTCTTCACTAAAATGCAGTAATGAGAGGGTATCATCACCATCATAAGCTACTGAGACATCACTGGTATCCACATCATTGTTACTATTTGGCATATCAGAAGTTGCAGTGGAGACAAAGGATGATGTAGAATTCTCCCAACAATCCAACCAAGCCATGATGAGTATTTCTCATCATTAGGAGAGCAAACTGCTTCTACTCCATGATAGGTTATGGTTCCCCATTTTTTACTATTTTCTGAGGACAAGTGGCTTGGCAATTGTTCTCATCAATCATCCACTCTACAGAAGCAACATCAGGAAATGGCATCTGCTGTACTGAGATTTGCATCTCTTTTTCAGATTCAGCAAAGCTTTGCATCACTTTGATCATCAAGTATGACTTTGACAAGTGCATAGTTGACTGGTTAGCGGGTAGTTTCAAGAAAGAAGAAGGTATTGACCTGCTGAGGGATAAGCAAGCTTTGCAGCATCTCACAGAAGCAGCAGAGAAGGCCAAAGTGGAACTGTCCACCCTGACACAAACTACTATAAGTTTGCCATTCATCACTGCCACAGCAGATGGGCCAAAGTACATTGACACTAGCCTTACCAGAGCCAAGTTTGAGGAACTATGCTCAGACTTGTTGGATAGATGCCGCACTCAAACCTTTCTAGATCTTTGCCCCGTCTGATTAAACAAAAAAAAGCATGTACATCTGTCTTTCTAGAAAGATACTAGGATGATCATTGTCACATGCATGCTCAACATCCTATATTTCTCATGCATTTATCAACTCCTGTCCATATAACCCCTGGCATATCTTTACCATTTTTGTCTCTATAAAGTTGTTGCATAAACTGGGATTTAGTGCAGAAGCATTAAAGACCAAGAAGCCTTGAAGACCAGTGCAATTGTCTGTCAACTTGCGGATCTGATCAAGGCAAAGCTGCTTGTAGGTGCCAGTGCAAACTACTTACAATGGGGGATGCAATCTTGTAATGCCATATTCATGGAACATTGTTTCTTACTCATTTGAGTGTATAGGCATTGGGTATCGACTCAAGTTGGATAAGAAGTACTCAAAACACTTGGAACAGGGCTAAAACTGGGTGCAGTCCAAACAGGGACAAATTTGGAAAAGTTGCTATAGAAATTAGTAGCATCATTCTAATGACAAAGAAACAATTGGAAGTGATACTAGACATCATAAGCTTCGAGCGAAGCCATCAAACGTCTCATTTGGACACATATTTCTTGAGCTAGAGCCTATTTGGTACCGGCAGTTCACTAGCAGTTTATTGTGGACAGTTCTGGAAATTCTTAAACAGAGAGGGGTATTGCTACTCCTAAATTCAAACCAGGATTTCTACTTGATACTAGACATCCTAATCTTTGAGTCAAGCTATCATACACTTTATTTGGACTTCTATTTTTCAAGGAACAATATATTTCTTCAACTTGACTGCAATGGCAGCTGAGAACAATAGCTCCAGCTCTAGTGAACAATGTTGGCTTCAAACACAAGCTAAAATTGACAAACTTGTAGTTTCGGCTGAACAGTATATTGCTCTTATAAAGGCATTTATGGAAAAAATAGCAAGACCTGAATCAAATGCTTATGCTCATGGCCAACATCTATATGCTGATGGTACACCTGAATCAAATGCTTATGCTTATGGACAACATGTATATGCTGATGGTACACACTATGATCTACATGCATCTTACGAATATGAACAGCAACAACATGCAAATGAATATGAGCAGTATCAAGTACATCTGGACAGCATGTTAATGCTTATAAATATGATGTACCATATCATAATGTAGAGTATCATTCCATTGAACCTTGGCAGTAGAATGGTTATTATGGTCAACATGCTTATGCTTATGAGAATCCATCTCTTTAGCAAAATAGATATGATTATACTTGTGAAGCTCTCTTGGTTGACCAGCCTAGTTTTTATGGATGTGACAGAAATGGTTATGCTTATTAGTACACTTCTAGCTTTGATCAACAGCAAGCAAGTGATTATGACCAATGCTGTGGGACTAATGATCAAAGGCAGCATGCTTATGAATGTGAGCAGCAAACATCAGTGGAAGCAAATGCATATACTCAACCAAACTGTCCCTCTAATGTGCAGCAGGGCTATTATCACCATATGCAATATGAACAGCATGAGCAATATGGTTATGAGTATGGACAGCCATCTGTTGTACATGATGAGCATGGACAGCCATCTGTTGTACATGATGAGCATGGACAGCCATCTGTTATGCATGAACAGCAAGATGACTGTGAGCAGCATGTCAAAACTATCATAGAGCTGACCAATGGTGATGAATAGGTGTGTAAATTGCTATCTAAGGCTAAATGTGTTAGACACCTTACTAGTGATACAATACGGAACTGCATGCTGCGGGCTTATGCTATCATTGTACTAAGCCACTATCTTGTAATCACCAAGCCACATGTAGGGCAAAGTCTGCCAAAATAATATTGCTATTTGAATATTATGATGTAAATGATGGAGAACATCTTGTTGAAGACCATTTTGGTATGAGTCCACAACAAGAAGTTCAGTTCAAGAAGGAAGATTATGGACAGCATGTGGATTTGGAGGACCATCATGCAATGGAGACTTCGTTAGTGAGTACCATCATGATGATCGTGTTTCCAGCAATATTTGATTTCGATCTTATGAAAGTTGATCCAATGCATGGCAAAGATATAACTTTTCCTTTTGATCCGGGAGGCTACAGGCTGATTTTGACCTCCTGTATAGATTAGTACTACTATTGAGTATTAGGTAATCTTTTCCTTTATCCCTTGTAATGTTGTACAGAGTAGTACTCTGTTCTATCCATCTCCTCTTTAGCTTGTTTCTAGGTTTTTTTTTTTAGGACAAAAACTTTTGGGAAGGGATGGATTGTAAGAAGTTGGGAATAGTTAAAAATGTTGATAATATGCCATGTCACATTGACATTGGTATATAAGGAGAGAAGTTGTAATTTTTCACATCTTTTGACAAATTAATACAACTACAGTCTTTCTCTCCCTTCTTGCTCACAGCTTCTATGGCTTCCCCTTCTTTCTTGTCTTTCTCTCTCTAAATCTAGTCTTTCTCTCTCCTCATCACTCTTGTTCTCTCTCTTCCTACAGTCTATCTCTCTCCTCTATAATCTTTCTCTCTCCTCTTTCTCTCTCCCTGGTTCTCTCTCTGACAAAGCATCCATACCATTATATGATAGGTACTAAGTATCTCGCTTGAAGATGTTGCTTGTACTCTTAAGTGTGTAAATAAAATATGGGTGAAGCGATGCAAGTGTGACCGAGTTATTCATATACTTTCTATGTACTCTTTGTTGATTTCGTTTCGGTACCATTATAAAAAACAATTGTGCTCTAGTTTCTAAAGGAGGATAATAGACTGACCAAAGATATAGTGGTTGGAAGGTGTAGAAAAAAGGATGGATGCTCCAATGGAGAAGAAAGTGAATAATTTTTGTATGTTGCATCATGCATCCATGGAGTGGTGGCTTGCTAGGTATGAGCAAGACAAGAAATATCGGAAAGAAGCGCGATCAAAATATCAACGCAGTACGTGTCATCAATCAGTTCGATATCCTGAAGGGTACAAAGGAGATGCCGCGGTTTATATCTATTTGATGGTTACATGGAGCTTTAATCATAGCCTCTCGTGAAGGGGTGGAGGTCTCTACTGAGGAGTGAAAATTCTTGAGGGGATGTAGTCCAAAGGTGACTACATATTTTATAAGCTATCATATCTAGATTTTATATATTTTATATGTAATAACTAATCTCATTGTTTCAATATACAGTATAAAATATACAATGCAACAGGATCGTGCGGGCGACATTTTCGTATCAAGCACACCGACAAAATGCGCTCTAGAATGGATTATGGTGTCATGGCAAAGTTAGAGCAAGAGAGCCAACGGTGAGCCACAATGATGCCAGGAGGCATATTCCACGGTGGATTCCGTGAGGTTTTACGGTGGATTCCGTAAACTTTTATTACCAGGGCTCATGCACAAAGTGGATTCTTTGTGCAAGAAGTCAATGGGGATGCCTATCCTTTTCGGGTGTTTTGTTAATTTTATGTGTACATGGGTGATTCCATAGCGGGTGATTCCGCAAAATACATATTTAATTAATAAACTTTTATGAGTTTAGAGTACGCACTCGTGATAAATTAAGGTTAGGATTGATTTCTAACCAATTTATTTATGTAGCTGAAGACTGCTAGGTATTCACTTTTGTTGGTTTAATTGTATTATTTTACTAACGATTGTGAATGCTTCAGTTGATATGTAGAGATAGCAGCGGTGGCAGTGGAAAGCATTGGAGGATAGCGTGTATTCAAATTTATTGTCAATATTTTAATGGGCACATGTCTTAGGCATGACGCCTATATTTTGTCACACTTATTTATCAAGGCGCTTGATATTTATTTATTATTTTTGTATACGCATGGGCGCACGATTTAGATATTTGTATTTGGACATTGTATTTGGGTACGCCTGACTTCTTGGCTGTCCATTAGCTTTAATTCTCTATTTGGCACAAAAGCAAACTCAAAAGCTAAAGCGTGCTATTTTGTAATTTGGACTATTATTTGAGCTTGAAGATGATTAATATATGAAATACATGCTTTATGGAGTGCTCACACAAGGCATGGGGGGAGATTGCACCCAATTGGTCTTTTGTTCATGTCGTGCAAGCTTTCTACATTGATTTGTGTGCAAAAAGTAGAGTTCTTTTGTTCTTGGGGACCTTCTGACGCTCACTACGCGCGCTTACGGCATCCGATCTGTGCATCACACAAATCCAAACACGGTTATAGATGAGATGGAGTATTTTGGGAACTTACAAAGTGTTATCACGGTGGATTACCATAGCTTCTCCGTGATCATATTCGATATGTAGTGGTTAAAAGTGGTCCTAGAAGGAGCTGGGCCAACCGTTCAACGAGATCCATCTAGATTTCTCGAAATAGATTCCAAAAAAAGATGAAAGGATCTGCATAACATGTTTGCCTTGCTGGCCCATTATGAAGAGATGTGCGAACTATTTTTTAACATTTTATTACGACATTGTATATGTCACAAATGTTGAATCTCTCTCCTATATGTAATTTTGAACATGTAATTTTCTATCCAAACTCTCGATAACCTCCATGGTGGTATGTTGTGTCTTCTTCTCCCTGAAGTACGAGAGTGTATGATGAGAGCAATATTCCTAGCGTAGATGAGGACCTATCGATGGAGGGGTCGATATTGCAAGGGGTGGAGGTCGAAGATGGCTTGGAGCATGTAGAGGAGGTAAAATCAGATAATGATGACAAAAAGACAAGAGGCCAAGAATTCTTTGAGAACCAGGTGGACTCATCCTTTTATGGTGACATGTCTATTGACCTTCTAGTTTATGCGGAGTTATGCCAAGAGATTGACATGGCACCATAGACTATATCATACTTGTAGCATTCGCCTACACAATTCATTGATGAATCAATTATAAGGATACTCTAGAATATGCATTTTAAGTAATATCATTCTTTTTAGAGTTATATTATCATGCTTTGCTTGAATCTTTATATTGACTATGTTAACATCATTTTTTGTCTGCAGGTGATCTTTGACAATATTTTGAAGAGCATGATAAGTTGAGGGATAAGCAATGAGGAGTTGTAGTATATATTTACACGTATGTCTCCAAATTAAATGGCTCGATTCAGAGATATGGTGGACTAGGAGTTGTTATTCAAAACAACATTACCATTCTCCAATTAATATGGTTTTACATCTTAGTCTCTATGTTTGAAAAAACTACATCTTTTTTTAGAACGTTGTTGTTGAAATTAGTCTTTGTTTCTACATAGAAAAATGAGTACTATATCCTTTGATTACAATGCAAATGCATGGAGTTACATACTCTAAAAATTATAACTTTTCACCTTATGAATTATACTAATCTTATCGAATCAAAGCTACTTTCAGCCATAGATAAGCAAAATGAATATAATTCTTTTGAACTATGTACAAGTATCTAAGGTATCCTTTCTCATGTATGATATTACTCTCGCTAAATTAAAGGTGTTTTTAACTATATCTATAGAAATCAATACGTCTCTTTTAAACTAAATCATTTGTTTCAGCATTCCATTTTAATGCAATGGTCCTTTTTAAATGGAATTTTATTTTCAACAACTAAATTCTAAATCTCTAATAATTAGAATTTAGCTCTTCTTTCTTCATTGAACATTCACTAGTTTTCGTCCCTTCTGACTCCTGAGTCCTCTCTCTCTCTCTCTCAATATTTTTTGCTAAATGCAATGTCAAGACTCAGATCTCTCTAGAGTCCCTCTCTCTCAATATAGCAAATTTCAAAAGCTTGCTACTTCTCAGAGTCTAGATGTTCTCTCTCTCTCTCTCTCCCTCTCTCTCTCTCTCTCTCTCTCTCTCTCTCTCTCTCTCTCTCTCTCTCAACGTTCAACATCTGCAGACTGTCGAGTCTTGAGATGATGATCATTAAGCAGTGACTCGTGAGCACTATGAGCGGGCGTGCAGACTCCAAAGGCTACAGACTTCTCCTGCGGGATGTAAACTCCTCTTGCAAGCACTCCATTCTACTTCTCCTCTTGTCGGCTCTGCAGACTATAAAGGCTGAGGTCTCCTCTTGCGGGCATAAACACTACGTGCAGTGTAACGACCGTCGACAGGAGTCTGGGAATCTGGTTTGAGGTCTCCTCCTAGGGTGAAGATAAATATCAGTATGTGCCCCAGATTTTGCGGACGTGTCGGTTTTCTCTCGGTGATTTACTGGTTGCTTAATTTTTTTAATTATTTGAATAATTAATCTGAATGATATAGGTATGTCATCAGCTTCTCACGTGGGCGCATGGTTCTAAGAGTCTGCCTCTGACAGATAGGGTACACGGTTCGAAACCTGGGGAGTCGTTGAGAAGAGACCAAACCTCATTTTAAGGGCCTTTTTAATCTATGGGACCCATAATTACTTGGTACGGGCTCAACCCGTCAATATCTGTGGGGCCCGTGCTGATATATATCAGCAGCCCTCCTCTTATGGTAGGCCCTGTGCTGATATATATCCACAGCCCTCCTCCTATGGTAGTCTCCTACAGGCGTGCACAATACCTGCAGTGTGATGAGTGAAGTTTGGGCTCTAGTCTGAGGTCTCCTCCTATGGGTGCACACACTACAGCGTGATGATTGGTCTCCTCCTATGGGCAGCCCGACGGCCTCTTCACGAGACTGGAGTTTGATTTCAAGTGTCCTCATGCATAGCGCTGTGGAGCACTCTCTTCTCCAGGTCTCCTCTTGTTGCGGGTACTTCGACAGCCTCTTCTTGACTAGAGACTAGAGCGTTCTCTTCTCTATCTACAACACAATGAGTGCTTTCTTGTCCTCTTTTGGGTAGCCTCTACGTGACTATGTTCTCTTGCGATTCTCTTCTCCTCCTGCAGCACAGTTAGTGCTCTCTTCTCCTCATGTGGGTAGCCTCTGTGTGACTGCGCAGTGAGTAGTGAGCAGTCTCTCCTCCTCTTGCAGGCCTCGAGAGGTTGCATGACTACGCAATGCGCTAGGGTGGAGCCTGGGGGATGGGGGGCCTCGAGCATTTTCAAGTTTCATATTTCCTCTGCAGGCCTATAAGCTACATGACTTCATTTGACACAGGACACGCTCCAGTTGCCTTGAAGCTCATCACTTGTGGCTTCATTGAATAAGCTTGCTATCTCTAGACTTCAGTTGTGGCAACAAAACTGAAGGTATGTCTTTGTTTACTTGTCTACAACATAAAAAAGATTATTTGAGTATTGATTATTTGATGCTATTACGCTTGTTTAGTGTTAAGTGTTTGAGTTTTGTAGGTAGGTGCTATGAATAAATTTTATTCTATTGAAACTTCTTAAGTCATTATAAATCATGATAGTGTATTTGAAGTCTCAACAAGTTTAGTTTAGTTTCCTACCCCTTTTGTGGTTCATCTCTATTTTTCCTTATATGCATATCCCTAAGGCCAGGACTCATTCTAAATCTTAAAAATTATGTTTTTTCTACTTTTAGATCATTGTTGTGAATATCTAAACTATATGTATTATGCGTCTATCACTAATTAGAGGCAATACTTGTGAATAGTAGTGATGTATGTTTGAGTCCATCTATGTTGTTCTCTTCATATGTAGAAAAATGAGTGGTTGTGAAAAAGTAAACTACTTATAATATTTTAGTTTATTTGTTGATACAACTTTTGATCATGTAGAAAGATTAATTTTGTTGTTAAATAGAGTATCAAGGAGTGTGCATCTATATTTGCAACATATATTTACCATAAAATATTTTAGCAGTGTTGAACTTGATTGTATTGTAGGGAAATATAAGTAGATGAGGCACATTATTTGGAAATATACAAGGAGCACAAAGCGCAATATTGAGAAGAAGTCCATGTAAAACTTAAGGATATTCTAGCCAATAGGCAAGCTTCATCAGTGCTCTAAAGTCTAACTTGGGAAATAACCACCTTGAAATATGATATAATTGCTTTATATGATATGAATATATTTAATGCTATTGATTGGTCTACATATAAGAAAATGAGTGGATTCATATGAGTTAAGTATTGCATTTGTATTGCTTGTCTTTTTATAAGTTTTTGGTTGCATGTACATTAGTTTTAAGATTTTGCCAATCTTTACTTTTAGGATGGGTAGACCAAGAAAGGAAAAATGCCAACGATTGCTAGAGTGTTCGAGAGTTACTATATCAAATATGCATCATGTTGAAAATGAAAGTAGAGATCATTGAGTTCTCAATGAAGGAAAGAGAATATATGTCCACAACTATATCTCCTCATGGAAGTTATTGTATCCATGGTCGTACTCTATTATTGATGAGGAGGGCAAGAAAATGATTAAGTGCTCAATATGCACTGCATTGAGCATGTCTAATCCTTTTGATGGAAAAGTAGCCTCACTATATAAAAGCAAGTCTTAGTTATTCATAATGCATCTAAGTCACATAAGCTAGCGGTTCGATGTAAAAAGTTTATGGCTAGTGAAAATATGAAGCATATTAAAAAACATATAGAACTTATGGTAGATAATGAGAAGTGTAGAATTATTAGTATGATACAAATCATGCATAGAGTGGCTATGAAAGATATGTCTTTAGAAGTGTTTGAAGATGAATGTAAATTTCATATATATATATATGAAGACTCCCAACATGCCTCTTAGTTGTGAGTATTCATTATTCATAACTCCAACTTCAAGAAAACAATTTCTCTCAGCCATATAATAGTGTATTGGAAAGAACTAAAGAAAGAGATTGGACATAAGCTTTTCTTTTCTATTCTCATTGATGAAAGTATCGATCGAAGGTTTGGGAAGCATCTAATTCTTTATCTTACATACTTGAAGGATCGAGAAATGGATCCTCATGAAACTTTCTTTGTAAAAGTAATTGTGGTTGAAGATAGCAAGGCTCAATCTATGTAGTAAGGTATTTTAAAAGTGCTTCAACAGCTTGATCTTCCACTCTCTTGATTGGTTGCTATGGGCTTGTATGGTGCCGCTTCTAAGGTTGGAAGAAGATCAAGATTGTTTGCTAAGCTTTCTAAGGATGTACCACATTTGGTTGGGGTGAACTGCATTGCTCATAAGGAAGCTCTTTTGGCCAAAGACACATGTGAATGCTTTGTAGAGATTTGTCAAGTTGATAGCTTTGCTAATAAAGTTTGAGAATGGATACGAGATTCATGTCTTCGAAGAGTCAAAGTAAACAAACTCATGTAGAATTTCTTACCTAGGAATTATGAGATAATGAGGATTCATGGCGTGAGATGGTTGTCTTGTGAAAATATCATAAAAATGTAAATTTTTTGTATTTTATCTTTAATAATATTAAGGATGGTTTTATTGTTAGCTCTTCATTTGACTTGACAATTTTTTTTAAAGGTTAGTAAAAGTTTTACCTATATTATTGGAATGTTGGAAGACTAAATCTCTAATAATGTATAAAAAAGCAATAAATTTTCAATTGTTATTTATTATTCACTTCATGGTTGACATACTCAAGAAAGTTAATATTTTAAATCAAAAGATTCAAGAAAATGATTGTGACATAACAATGATGGCAAGAGAAATAGATGTGCTCATTAGTCTCTTGAAGGATTTGTATATGACTAGTTCATTTGTAAATGGTTCCAAGCACTTAACTACCTTTTTGAAGGCAATGAACAAGGGAGTATTCTCATTCAACGATAAATAATGTGTACTTCATCAACATGTCTCGCAGTTTACTTTATTAGTGGTGGGTAAAGGATAAGTGATCACTCTTGATGAATGTAAATGGCTAGCAAAGGCTTTCATTTAAAGATTAATATCTAACTTTGATGAAAGATTTCAAGATAGTCATTTTTTTAATGCAACAAAGTTATTTTCCTCTAAAAACTATTCGAGGGATCCACAAATCCGAGGTCAAACGGTTAGATATTATCTCACACAGCTTTGTGACAAGTTTGACAAAGGAGAGAGACCTTTGGTTCACTCTAAACAATGTGATGGTGAATTGCAAAGATTTGTCTTATATCTCTTTGAGTCTTATCCATGAAAGGGGTTGCTTGAAGTGTGAAAGCAATGTAGTGCTAAATTAGAGTAGATGCAGATGTTTCTAGCTCTATTCAAATTATGGCAGATTGCAGTGGTAATACTAGCAAGTTCAATTACTTGTGAAAGAGGTTTTTAAAAGCAAAACCGGGTTAAAAGTGATGAGAGATCATGCTTATATCTCATCACTTTAGATATCCTCATGTATATGTCCCTTTAAAAATCAAAAAATATGGACGAAGTAGATTGGTATTTGATTTTTTAGGTTTGGAAAAATATGAAAATGAAATGCTCTCAAGTTTTAGAGCCATATAAGCACACCAGCAACAATAACTTTCCATATTTCACTAACGATAAGTATATAGTAGTAACAAATTTTTGTATTTAGACTTTAAACTTTTTTGGTAATTGCTTATAGTTGTATGATATCAGATGCATTATGCATTTTCTATGTCTTTTTGGACTCCTTATAAGCAGTAACAACTCTTTATGAACATACTTTTGAGATGTATAGTAGGACCAAGCAACATGAATAGTTTTGTATAATCATACTTTTGACATGTGCATAGTAGGTGCAATAACTTTTTGTATTTAGACTTCAGCATTTTTATTGTTTGTTGCTTATAAATATATGATATCTAATTGTCATGTCCTCCCTTTTTGGATAGCTTATAAAAAGTAGCATGGAGAACTTTTTGTTACCATGCTTTTAACACATATATTACAATAGCAATAACTTTTTGTATTTAGAGTCCAACATTATTCATAGTTAGTATGTGATAAATGTGATCATAAATTTTGATCTTTGTTATTCATGTTGTATGCAATGTCAAGATAAGCATTTGATCATTGTTTTTTCTTTTTACGGGCTTGAGCTTTTGAGTGCACATGTAATACTTTTATTTTAGTTAAGTCTAATCTACTTTTCTCTAATTTAGTTTTCTACTACTTAGATTGGTTAAGTTGGCATAATGTAAACATAATCTTTTATCTAAGTGTTGAACTAGATCAAACTTAGATATTTTTAATACATAAAGTGAAGTATATTTTTAAAAAATACCCTTCGTCTAAGAAACACGCTTTAAAGAAATACTTATCTTATTATGGTCTTGCTACATATTTGCCTATCTTCTTAGAATGGCAAGCTCATTTTTGCCCTTCAAAAAGAAAAGGGATAGTGCCCTTCAAATCTGAGGGCTGATCCTCGCATCTAGCAAAGAGATGACCGCATTTGCAAACTTGATCAAAACTTGGCACAGTTGGCTTTGGCAATGCCAAGGCGAGAGTTGCTGAGGTCGTACTCGATCCAGTAGTTCTGGTGTTGGTAGTTGCCGATGATGTTGATCGAATCTTGCCCGGGTGATTCAGGGACGAAGGCGAGGCAGACGATCACGGCATCGCCAACGGTGTGGTCAGGGACCAGGACGCTATGGTAGTCCAACTCCATGTCGACGCCGCCGAGAAGGTGGAACGTGATGGACGGCACACGGGACAGGTCAACGGCGTGGGCAGAGATGTTGTAGCAGAGGTCGTCTTCGGACGTTATGAAGGGGCGCATGTGGGTGGTTTGCGAGACCATGGCCTTCACGAGGACGTCGTAAATGGGGCGCAGGAGTTGCGTGAAGGAAGTGCCAGAGTCAAAGATGGTGCCGCCATTGCCAGTCTTGGTGCCGGCAAGGTAACGGGAGGGGATCTTAAGAAGGGACTTGCCGACGCTGATGCCGGAGATGCCGACGTAGTAATAGAGGTTCCCCATCGGGGAGTATGGCGGCACGAAGGGGGTGTAGCGCAGCTGGGGTGCCGGACGGGGGTAGTGGTAGTCGCCAAAGAGGATGGGACCGGTGGCGTCGACTGCGGTGACGCGGTCAGGGATGCAGTAGGCCACCCTCCTGCGGCGGGCGCCGTGCAGCAGCTGCGACGCGAACGAGAAGGGACCCGCGTTGAGACCCGCGACGCCGGAGTTGGGCAATGGCGCGATGTCCTGGTTCACAACCGCGCACCCGAATACAAGCCGCCGGCGTTGGACGGGTGTCGCGCCGTCTACGCCGCCGATCCAGAAGTCGTCGACACAGACGGTGCCCAGGGTTTGACTCCCGTCGCCGTAAGCGGCCGCAAACGGACAGACGGTCGAATGGTTGCCGGCGCACGGGGACTTGAAGGCCGTGCACAGCGGCGACTCGCACAGCACATGCAGATACGTGGCCGACCTGCTGAACTCGAACGACGGCCCCTTCCCGGTGCACAGGCTGCAGGGCTTGCATTGCGTCCACGTCACCTCGCTCCCCGTGTCCATTATGAATATCAGCTTCTGTTGTGGATTTCCCACCCGCATTGTAGTGTAAAAGTCCCCCGGGCTCAACCCCAGGTAGGAGAACGTCGCCGCGGCCACTGATCCCCGCCTCTTCGACATCTTGATCCTCCTTAACGCTCTCTCTCTCTCTCGCATTGCCCGTCCCGTCACGAACCACTCCTTCAATGGGATCCCATCTGGCAAGCTGTGCCTGCTCGCTTCCACGGAGGGCGTCTTCAGCACAGAGCGAGGTGCATCTCTGTGAACCAATCGTAAGCTCACCGACGACCCAGCTGTCGTCGTCAGCGAGCTGCTACCTGCAAAACAAGAATGAGAACCAATAATCAGAACATGTGCTGCTACAATAAGTGAAACGACCAGCAGCAGCCGTGGCAGAGCTAAGACGAAGCTGCCCATCGAGAACGGCAAGGGCGAATAGTCTCGATACTGACACTAAATGGCCGAGACTCGAATTTCGAAACTTGATGTGAAAAGGAAAGTCCACTCGGCTATTTATCGAGGACATCGGCGACGAACGATCCTTGTCATTCACTTGCTTTGCCCCTTCGTACATATTCGCACGTTTAGACCCTCATCATATTGATGTTCGCTAATGGCATCCTCATTACTCAGACTACATCCTTACGAGAACCGATGGTTGGCTGGAGAGTCTCGTACAAACTCAAACGTCAGCAATCCGTCATGCAGACGCGGTCTAGACGTTGATTTGTAATGTGACGAGTTGATGACACGTGGATTAACGCCTGCCGTAACCCGTTGTAGTGACTGTGATTAATTAATTATAAAAGAAAGTATCCGAATTATCTCCACGAAGCAAAAGCACTCCTAATATCTCACCATCATTGCTTGTGTGCGCACTCCACATGGTGATCTCCTGCTGTATTTTGCCACGGCGTCTCGATTCCCGTCGGCGTCCAGCTCTACATAAACCCCTTCAATGATGCCCACTCTTTTAAAGCTTCTAGCTCTTCTTTATAGCTTACTAGTGCCCCTATCAATCCTATAGGTTAATAATCCCCCCTTTTGTTAGTGCGTACACAAGCAATCATGACACGTATTATGGAAAAGTAAACGTATTCACATCACCCCCTTTCATAGGCTGAAAATATCTCGAACCTTGGTTCACTTACTAGTCTCCAAAAACCAACCTTAGATATGGAACTCTTACTCCTAGGCCTACCCATAACGCTCATATTTTCCTTGTTATATATAGTGAGAAAGTATTCACCATGCCTCACAAAATCTCTTTCCAATTTGCACGAAGTATGTTGGTTAATTTTGTCCCTTGGCATTGAATTTGATGTGTTTGTAGAAGATCTTACCTTCGTAGTTTAAATCAAGTCATTTCCCCTACATTACTTCAATGTTAGCTATAAATATCTTATTATTCTTGAGCAAAATGACCCGAGGATCATAACCCAACATTTTCTCGGACAATGATTGTAGCCATTTGTCACACAAAAGTTACCGAGTAAACAAGAGTTGTCAGCCATAAGTCGAATTTGACCAAACATGTTTAAAACTTGGCAACTAAAATAAATCACATAGCCTTAAGCTTTAAAGCTTTAAAGCTTAAAAAGCTTGAAAAAAATAGGAGAGGAAGACGTCATGAACAAGCTGCCCCTCGCCCCCCTAGTTTTGAATTGAAAAAAATGGCACCATCATCATCCCCAATCTTGATATCTTTAATTCTGAAACAAAAAGCCTGAATTCACCTTCAGTAATTCAACAATTAACTCTAACAGTCTCCCCTCTTCTCAGTTTGACGAGAGGCTTGGATTGAAGTAAGATCTTTTTGACAAGTCACCACTTTGATTGCTATTTTGGGAGCTGCAATTTGGTTTTTGGATAAGCAACTTTTTTCAACATCTTGCCAAAATTTGAATTCACCACAAAGCAAATAGGTGATCTTTTTAGCAAGATACCACTCTCATTGCTATTTTGGGAGCTACACCATCTTATCTTTGTTGAAAGAGGGAAACTGATTTTGAATAGATTTCATGGTGAGATGTTGTGTGATCTAGCATTAATTTTCAAAGTTCTTGAGATTGTCCAAAGCAAGTAGTTGGTTTTGTCCTTGCAAGAACAATTCCTTATCAAGCAATTGTTCAATTTTTGTCAGTAGGTGCTTCACACTGTGCTACAAGGACGAAGTGCACACTAAGTTATGAAAAAAAGTATGCCTAGCAGTGTGTATGGATTAAATCAATATTCTATTATTATCACTAGAAGGTTTTGTGAGGGGGCCACATGGCACACATAAATCCCCCCCACAAAACCTTCCAATAGTACCATGCGGTGCCCATGCAACCTTGTCCACACACTCGCTTGACCAATCTTGTGCAACCCCACTTGCGTGCACACCTACCTATGGAACCCCGCCCACCCAATGTTCGAATGAAGCACAAAAGCACTTTGCACACCTAATATGTTGTGCAGAAAAGCTGATAAATATTTCTTGACCATTGAACCCTAGAAGCTAATGTCAAATGTATATGAGTCCTTCAAATGGAATCCATCCTATTATTTGTCTGATGCCTTACCATCTTTTCCCTTGAACAAAAGCAAGTTGAACTATTTTAGAAGCAAGTACATGCCTCTACATATTTTCTTGTGCAACTTGCACAAAGTGCCCCCATGGATGCTCCTCGAAGACAGCTACAAAGTTCATCTAAATATTGAAATACATAACGTGCATAAAAAAATATTTCAAGTTGCGGCTCACAAGAACATATTGGCCAATTAAAACCAATGATTAAGAAGAGAACAACTACCTCATATTAACACACTATGGTAAGTCCTTTCTTTTGTGTAGCCATTACAATACATGAAAATAACAACCACTATAGACAAGGACTTAGCAACCACCGCTAGCATCGAGGCATGCTTATGACGCTAGTTAGGTAGACAATGCAAGAGGCCAAGAGAGTCTCCAACATTGATGAAGTTCAACCATAGGCCTTATAACTAGATCTTAATAATTGGAGGCCAATACTATTGATGGAGACAAACATCGAAGAGATGAGATAAGTGCCAATTTAGGAGGGATCAAATTAATGAGGAGAGGGGATGTAGTGTGAAGGACCAAGAAGAGGTCAATGTTGAGGGTCAAGGCTACTAAAAAGACTGTAACTATGTTGAGGGGAAATAGCCTAGCATGGATTGAACCCTTGTTGATTGTGTGTCCTCCTTTTCAAATATTTTCATGGCTCCATTTCTTGACTCACATTAAGCCTATATGTAACTCATTAGAAATTTTATCATAGCTTTGAGGTGCTATAAAGGTATGTCTTGCTTGCATAATAATCAATAAATTGGTTATGATTTTGAGGGGCTTTCCAGATCTCATAGATCATTTTCATCCTCTAACTTTGCCCCTTCTATGCCATGAAGTAAGTTAGGTGATATAGTTTCTTTAAAAATGCAACATCTGGGGATTTTTACATCTCTTAGATCATCATCATCCTCCAGGTTTTACTCTTCTATGTCATGAACCAAGGAAGTATATACATGCAAGGAGGTCAAAGCATGACACACATTCATATATATACATACATACATACATACTTACTTACTTACTTACTTACTTACTTACTTACATATATATATATGGAATATTATGCTATGTTATCATCAAGTGTGATACTTAAAATAGAATATACTCATGTGATTTCTCAAGTTTTTATCATATAGGAAACACATGTGGTAACACCATATTAAAAGGAAAATGGAAGTTTGCACTTGCAAGCTACTTGCTTTAGTTGCAAAAGGGTTGAAATAAAGGGCTATTGCATTATATCATACCATTATTTCAACCCATTATATCATATCTCTTAAATAATGTGTGGACAATACATGAATGTATACAATGATGCAATGAAATGGGAAATATCCTTAGAGGTCCACCATCTACTAGCACCCCTAGAATAACCTCAAGATGACCACAATGTGCCCTTGCCACCATAGTCACCGAAGAAGCTTCATCATCACCATATAGCCAACATCTCAAAATAGCCTCTAGAAAGCTTGTTAGAATAGTTACTCCCATGCTAGACACCATCTCCTAAGAAGCAATAATGTCAATGTAGCTCCTCCATTAGGGGCTCCTCCCAAAGTTCCGTAGGTATCTCCTATGCTATCGTAGCAACTTGCAAGGAATTAAAAGCCTCACCCTTATGTGTTGATCACTTGACCCTTATAAAGAGAGAGAGAGAGAGAGAGAGAGAGAGAGAATCTTTCTATATTTTCTTCATTAACATTGAAATATTGTCCTATGTTAACATCAAGTGCAATACATAAAATGAAAGATACTCACATGAATTCTCAAGGTTTTATCATATAAGAAGCCTATGTGGTGATACACTATTGAAAGGTTAGCAAAGATTGTTGCAATGCTACTTTCTGTAGCTACAAAAGGGTTGAAATAAAGGACTATTGCATTATATCATATCAATAATCATCGCATACAAGCCACAACCAAATAGAAAGTGTAGATAAGACAGGAGAGCATCCTTAGAGGAGAATTTGAAGGAGATATGATAAAATCCATTTCTTTAGTGTGTAAACTATGTGGTGCCATTGTGAAAAGACTCTATATCATATCTCTATACAATGAGCATGCCAAAAATGTCAAATAAATTGGTCAAACATGTATCAAGAAGATATGTCATTTTCATTTGAGTGATTCCGGCTATGCTTGATGATCCATTAGGGATTTTCTTCAAATTAATCATATAATTGTTGGGACAAGAATGTGCAAAGGAAAAGAAACTTACAAAGGTAGATGCTCATCACACTCAAACAAACATGCATACACAAAATCATAGAGAAATGAGATTTGAAGTGGAAACTAGTAATTGAGAGGGAGTGATTAGTGCCTTCCCATGAAATAATTGATGTTCATATTGAGGAATGCTTTTTGATTGGTGCTTCTCAAGTGTAAATTTATTTCACTTAATTTCATATAGTCAACTTAATTTCCCACTTAATGTTCTTTGTTGATTGTACTTTTCAAGTATATATTTGTTGTAGTTGATTTCATGAAGTCAAGTGCATATTCATAGGGATGATTTGTGAGTATAGTCATTGCTATGGTCAATAGCTTGAGGCTTGAGCCTTCTTTGGCATTATGTGGCCTTCCAAATATTACACTATTGAATGGTCTTCATGTTCTTAGGGATGATTTGTGAGTTTAGTCATTGCTATGATCAATATCTCAAGGCTTGAATCTTCTTTGACATTATATAGCCTTCCAAATGCTAAAACTATTGAATGTTCTTTTTGGAGCTTTGAGAAACTTTTAGATATTAATAAGCTACCACATATGGGAAGTTGTTTTCTTATCCATGCTTCATAATTGTTGAATCTTCTTTGTCTTATCTTCGATGCACATCTAGTCTATATGTGAAACTTGAGTATTCATGGTTGTAGCATCAATTAGTTACTACTATAGCATTTATTAAGTCAACCTACCAAGCCATTTTTCCATGGATGCATGATACAACAACAAAAATGATCCATCTCCATGGGACCATCCATCCTCTTTTCTACTCCATTTGGAACCACCACATTTCTTGTTAATCTATCATCATCCTTCAACATCCATAGTATTCTAATATTAGAATCCACTATTGATAATCACTCCAAATATGCACTAATACCTCCAGCACTAAGTCAACCTTTAGCCATGCTGTCCTTTGGGATGAGCTCATTGTTGCACAAAGCCCTTCACGGTCTTTATGAAGCACTCCAAGAAGAACATCTATCAGGTATTGTATCATGAGAATGCTCATGGGTAAGTACTTAAAGAGACAAACTGTTTCCATTGGTCCCCACCTTACCAATTCAATAAAGGATGACTTGATCTCCTTGTGTGACATCCATTGCACTAAATTTGACAACTCATCAATCATCAAATGTACCTCTGGATTGAGACACCTTGCAATAGTGATCAATAGCATGAAATGTTAGAAATTTAAAGCATGAAAAACATCAACTCAATAAAAAATAGTGAAATACTGATTGTACATGCTATTAAGGTTAGGACGAACATGGCATACGTTGTGCAAATCATAGAATTTTAGTCCTACTAGTCGGTCATCTTTAAAAAAAGTAGCCTTGAGAGAATACATCATACATGGTCCATATAAGAATGGCTCATATATTAGTGGACCAATAGCAAACATGCTTACTCATGTCTTCCACAGCAATCTCCTCCTTCCACAAAATCTTGAGCTCATTAACTAATGGACACAGATAGATGTCTATGTTCTTGACTTTATAGTGCCCATGAATGAGAAACCTAAGGATAAAGTATCCCTTCTTTGTCGAAAGCCATGGCGAGATGTTGTAGTTTACAAGGACTACATGCCACACACTATAAGAAGTTTAAGTAGAGACCGAATGGATTCATGCCATCCATAGCAAGATCAAGTCAAACATTCCTTGGCTCTCGTAAAAAGTCTGAGAAGGTGGAGTTTATGTGACTCCATGGACACAAATCTGTTGATATTCATTAGACTCTATATGTGGATCTATTTTGCACATGCCATCATGCTATCAAGCTTACCATGCCTAACGTGTAAAGCATGTGATGTATACATGGTATAAGTAAAAAGTGTTTGAGATCCTTCTAAAGATTGTTCTCCCATGCAAGTCCTATCGATACTTGTGAGTACCACACTTTGGACATGTCTCCATAGTCTCCTTGTTATAGTACACAATCATTGCCACATGCATGAATGTTGTTGTAGTCCATGCCAAGCTTTCACAATACCATTCATTCATCATCACGAGACTCAGGCATCATGTTTCGAGGTGATAATATGTGATATTTTAGCAACCTTAAAAAAAACTAAGCACATTTGAAGAGCATAAAAACCATTTTTATAATGGAGCCAAAGATAGAGGAGCTTAGTATACACCTAAATAACTTAGTCACACTTATATCAATGCATTCGTATTTTGCAAATACACCTAGGAGTGCAAGTAGCATCTTTAAGAGAGATGCTTGACACCCATTATATAATGGTATTATGGACACCACCTCTATCAGTGGATCAGATGACCTGGCATCCTTGGACACTAATGGATTGATAATTGCCTCCATCTCACGCTCCAAGATTGGAGAAAGGTCTGAAATGGCCACCATCTCTTTTGGTGTTGAGAACATAGTTAGCGGCATGTCCTCCAATGGGTTTATACGTTCAAGCACTCCATCCATGACACACCTATGAACTCTTTTTACAAATTGCAATAGGTGCATTCCTTGTGGGATAAAATGGCACCACTTTGTAGACATTTTTGGGGCACATCTAATATTATTGTATATGATATTCAAACTATTTTGAATGCAAAACATTATTGGTATAAAAATTTCTTATCATTAGCTCAAAGTCCAAGATTGCTTGGTCATAATGATCTTTGATTGAAACTCTCTAAAGCATTATATGTGGTTTATAGACAAGCAACAATTTCATCGGATTACCAATTTACATTGAGTGTAAGAACATGGAACACACTAATTTGAGATACACCTCATGATCTTGATTATTGCGACCATTATCGTTGTCCATTTCGTCTATGTTACAACATACAATATGCTTTTGATTCCCTCATTGTTTCTATTTCTCCATCTCTCTCTACTTTTCTCTCTCCCCCTTTCTCTTATTCTCTTTTTGTTTTCTATTTCTCTGTCCCTTTGTTGTTCTATATTTTTACATTTTTCTCCATCTCTCTAATTGTGTTCCTCTTTCTCTCCATTTATTTCTCATGTCTTTCTCTTTCCTTCTTCCTCTCTCTGTCTATATATATATTTTTCTTTTTTCCTCAATCTCTCTATAACTCTCTCCCCCTATCCCTCTATTTTTCTCTTTCCCTCCGTCTCTTTATTTGTTTCTCTCTCCCTCTCTCTTTCTTTCTCTTCCCTTTCCTTCTCTTTCTCATTCTTCTCTCCCTTCCTTTTCCTCTATTTCTCTCTCTTTCTTTCTCTCTCCCTTCTCTCCTGGGGTAAGTTACTCACAAATATATGTATCCATCATATGGGTCCAAACTAAGGTATTTTAAAAATACCATTTTATATATTTTTTACATATACAAGGGTGCAATATAAAGGGTTTATTTAGAGATTAAATAGCAAAGGGTTATGTTTTATTCAAGAAAAATTTACAGATAAAGATATTTATAATTAGGCCTTGAACGCACATGATGTAGATGATATACATATAGTAACTTTCTCGAGCTTCTCTCAATGGATTATTGTAGCTACTCCATGATTATATTTGATGTATAGTAGTTTAAAGTGGAATTCAAAGGAGCTAGAGCAACCATTTAGGTGAGGTCCATATGGATTTTTTGAGGTAGATTCTGAGAAAAGATGGAACGATCTGCACGACATGTTTGTCTTGCAAGGTCATTGTGAACAGGTACAATGCCTTTCTTATTAAAATTTCCACGATATGAAATAGTCACAAATGTTGATTCATTCTTTATGACACACTTGTATGTGATATTGAACAAGTAATCTTCTATCTAAATCCTTGGTAACTTCATTGGTGATATATTGTGCCATCAACATCTGAGAGTACTCGAGTGTATAATGAAAGCAATGTCTCCACCATGGATGAGGAGAGTATGCAGGTAGAGGAGTCAATATTTTAGGGGGTGGAGGGCAAGGAGGGCTTGGAGCATGCACAGGAAAGAACCATTGATAATGTAGAGGACGAGGAAAGAGGCCAAGAATTTTTTGAGAATGGAACTCATTTTTTTATGAAGATCTATGTATAGGCCTTCCAATATATGTCGACCTATGCCAAGAGCTTGATGTGGAGCCCTAGGCCAAGTCGTATTTGCATCTGCTTGCTCAATTTGTTAATATTTCACTTTTAAGGGTACTTTAGTATATTGATTACCTAAATCCTTATATTGATTTGGAAATTTATGTTATGTTTTACCTAAATCCTTATATTGATTATGTTAACATCATTTTTTTAGTGTGTAGGTGACCTTTGATGATACCCGAAGAGCAAGATGAGTTGACGAGAATGACATATGAGGAGCTGCATGAGTTCTTTATGTGTATGTCTCTAGATCAGATGGCCTACTTGGGAGATACAACATACCAATAGTTATCATAGTCATTATCTAGCGGTTTTGCAAGGTTTACCTTAGCACACTCCAATACTTTGATCTCTAGTACATAGAGTCGACACTCTAGACTTGGTTCCGGATAGAGGGAGTGGTTTTAGGAGGTTTTGCAGAGATGCACATGCTGTGAGTCCAGAGCCGGGGTCCAACCAATCCTCCCTCTCATATTGGTTCGAGAGAGAATGACTCAAGTTGGTGGTGTTTTAGAGGCCCCGATGCAATGTCTCCATCTCGTCGGTTGGGTCAACACTTGTCACCTCCATGGTTTTTCACACCTGTAGGCATGTCTACTCATGTGACTCCACGATTTTCTCAACCATCTGTAGGTGATACCCCTATGGGTGCACCTCCAAGAGATACCACAACCGCAAGTACACTAGATGTGTAGGGGCCTCCTGGTGATGTCGAAGAGCATGGTTGTAGGTGGAAGAGGCTGCACCTTAGATATATATACTCCAATAGGGTATGGATATCTCGTATATGAGAAAACATGTTGCTTTAAACTCAATATTGGCCTATATCTTGTAGCGAATCTTAATATTTCTCTTTCTCTCCCTCTCTTTAGCTCTCTCTTTCTGTTTTGCTCTTAGTCTGTCTTTATTTGACTTCCTCTTTTCTTTCTCTCTCTCTCATTCTTTCCCTTTTTCCTATTTTTCACTACATCACTCTTCTTATTTCTCCTTATCCTCTTTTTCAGTACATCACTCTCTTAATCTCCCTCTTTCTCCCCCTCTCTCTAACTCTCTCTTTCTCTTGATCTCACCTCACTTCAGCTCTCTCTTTTTCTATTAATCTCTCTCATTATGGGATTTTTAAGGTCAAATTTTAGCATTGTAAGAAATTGAGATGAGAGAAAGTGTTGTGTAATTTATAAAATATACCACTAGAAAAAAATCATAATCCATGGAAATTTTAGCCCTTTGTGTGTGAAAGCATGGTTTGGTGGTACAATAAAAGGACCAGTTTTGTTTGTGCCTGATTAGTGCTTTCATTAATTCTTAATTTGGATTTTGAAGGGAAATCCCTAGATAAGGAAATTTAAAATTGTATAGAATTTTAAGTATGTTGCCGACCCGAATGATATCAAGCCATGATGTCCATCTGTCATGTCATTATGATCGGGTATGGATGGAGTTCCAATCAAGTAGAGTTGAGTTTGAACTACTGAGAAACATCCTATCTTGCACATGAAACTTGCCACCATCTAATCAATGGGGTACAGATGATGTGCTAAAGCTCACTATTCCAAATATAGCATGAGCGTCCTCTAGCCATTAAACTCTCAACACAACCCCCAAGGCTCTTTGTTTTGCTACTAAAACTATATTCTTAGTGCTTTGCACCCAATTTTCATGTTTTCCTATTGCCATGAGGACCCTATCAAGGAAGGGGGCTGTTAGATCCACCCTGGTGAAGCCCCCCAATGATGAAGCACAATGAGGGGATGAAATCCCCTTGTAACATTAATAAGACACCATGGTTTGTGTCATAGGTGATATGGATCCCATAAGGGATGCTTTCAAAGGACTTAGGTAAAGATGCCCTCCATGAAGACCAGTGGTTGATGTCTTCAAGCACGAGTATTTAAAAGGTGCAAAGATTGATGTGAGGAGCCACATGTATCCTCACTTGCCGGAAGATTACACATTGATTTTTCACAAGATGTATCAAGAACCTCTATCTTATGGTGAGATCACAATCAGGTTTGTATGGTGCTATACATTGTAGTGATGCCATGATGGGATGACGAAAGACCTCGCAACCTACAAAGTGATATGGCCAAGTTTGGGAAAAGTGTGACTGAGATGTGGAAGAGAAAGCCAGATGAGTTGGAAAAGAAGATTGAAACATGGAGAAGGGAAAATGGTGCCTCTCAAGGCAATATCCCTCCCGAAAAGAAGCGTCCCTTCACACAGTCTATCAGCAAGATTTGTCCGAAGCTCAGGCCTGGGTATGCACGGCTGATCTGCAATTGCATTGCTAACTTGGAGACATTTTTGGAGAGGATGTGTGGCAAGTCCAAGAGTTCACTAATATAGGCTGTTGGAGCTAAAGGCTTTGATCCAACAAAAGAAGAAGGCATTGCTTAGGTACGAGAGGTCGAATATGCAGTGGCCTAGTGCATAAAGAATGACATTGAAGTGTATGAAGTAAATCTCCAAGAGCTTTGGTAGCCAATTCCATATAATAATATAGAGGTAAAGGAGGTGGAGACTTCCCTAGGAGCAATCCAACAAATGCTGCAACATCTGAGGGTCAATGAGAATACAAAACCATAAGGATAAGAGGTTGTTATTGAGAAAGTAGGCCCAATGTACTTTATTTTGGTGTGTCCCTAGTACTGCCCCTTAATCCTATCGAAGCACTTGGTGATTTTGGAGACATTTCGTACTCTTGAAACCCTTTTAGTACCATTTGGTGATCCTTAGAACTCTCTGGCTAATCTCCTTAGTTAAAAGCTTATTGATACAAACTTTGGCTCTTTTGGTATATTTTAGTGTTTCTTGGTACATTTGGTCCTATTGATACATTTGGTTCTCTTTGGTGCTTTAGGTTTAGGGGTTGCAGTTGGTACACGTGGAATTGGCGCTTTATTGCTTCTTAATCCTTTTGGAGCACTTGATTGTTTTGGTGTATTCTTGAAAACCTTTTAGTACCATTAAGTGTTTCTTGGTACTCTCTTTGTTTTGTTCTTGTAACAAGCTTTTTTGTATTTTCTCATGCTCTTTTTGGGATATCTTGGTGGTTCTTGCACTCTTCGGTATATTTTAAGGTGTTTGATACTTGAAGCGTTTAGTAGAACTTGATACATTCTTTTTAACCTTTGGTGCAATTGGTACTTTTTGGAACCTTCGGTGGTATTTGAAATCTTATTGGGATATTTTGGTGGTTCTTATACTCTTTGGTATATTTTAAGCTCTTTGGTACTTGAAACATTTGGTAGAACTTGGTATATTCTTTTTGAGCCTTTGGTGTAATTGGTGCTTTATAATGGTTTTTGGAACCTTTGGTGCATTAGGTGCTTCTTGGTGCTTTCTCTTAATATTTTATAGTATTTTATATTTTTAGATCGATTTATTGCTTTTCAAGCCATTTCAGTGTTGTCTAGAGCTTTTAGGTACTCTCTGGCTGTTTTCATTACTAGTGCTTATCAACCCTGTAGCTTAATAATCCCCCCTTTTCTTAGTGGGCACACAAGCAAGCATGACACGTGTGATGGAAAGGTAAACGTATTCACATCACCCCCTTTCATAGGTTCAAAAAATTGCGAACCTTGGTTCACTTACTAGTCTCCAAAAACATTTAAGTGCCACCTTAGATATGGAACTCTTACTCCTAGGCCTACCCATAACTCTTAGATACAGAACAAAAGAAAGTATTCACCTAGCTTCACACAAAATCTCTTTTCAATTTGCACGAAGTATGTTGGTTAATTTTGTCCCTTGGCATTGAATTCGATGTTAAATCGAGTCATTTCCCCTACATTACTTAAATGTTAGCTATAAATATCTTATTATTTTCATCCAAAGCCAATCTAAATAACTTCTAAACACCTAAAGCCCCATCTCTTAGCTTCAATTACTTGGTCCCAATCTATAATGCAGAACACATCTTATCCTATCCATGTGCCCACAAAAAAGTTGTAAGTGCTCTTTTCACCCTTCTTTAAGTAACCTTCTTGAAGCTACACATGGCATTAACAACATTGAGCATGAGGACAAAATAGAATCAATTATGACTATCAAGCCTACAAACCAACATGTGTATCGCCTCCATTTCAAAATATTCTCCTTAGTCCTAGGGAACAACCATTAAAATCTCTATCCATCACCACATCCAATCCCTATGGGCAACCAAGGTACATATGCAAACATAACTCTTTGCTTCATTTTATTGAGCATGTACTCTTGAAGTTAATCTACCTCAATAATGAGTATGAGTTCAATTTGTTCTTTACTTATCGCATATTCAAATATAAGAAAAAAACCTATTGTTACTAATCTTGAGTTGATATAGATACTAACTCTTAATAAGCATCAATTCATATAATTTGAGAAAAGACTAAACTTTGACATGTTGTAGGATGTGGTGCTTTGAAGCCAAGGGGGGATGGCAACAGTGAAATGTGAACCAAAAGGGATGAAATTGTTTCTTAAATTAACTTCTTAATCAATTTGTAACTAGTTTTTCAAGGAAAAGGGACTCATCTTATGGATTTTTATTTTATATTTTAAGTTGGTTATGATTTCAATAAATGATGGAAACTAATCTCTCTTTTATGTTCCATCCTTTCTTTCTCTTTGACATCAACCATTTATAAAATACTTAGTTTGACAAGTCGTAGCACTTCTTATGACCTACAAAATTATGCCATTCAATCCTAATGTATTCATAATCATATTGATTTTTCCCAAGATTCTTAATTTTGCCTTCTACATCTTCCTGCTTCTACTACCATTGTTATTTTCATGCATTGTTGTCATAGTTCTTCTTATTCATCATCATCTTCTTCTTGTTCTTGTTTTTGTTCTTCTTCAAGTTTTTTTCTTCTTAGGATAAAGGAGCCACTCCTAGAGCACTTTCCATTTACTTGATCAATCGCTAATAGTAGTGCAAATTCTAGAGGTTTGCCATCACCAAACTATGGAGCCACATTAGCACAATGGGACCATCTATATGAGGATGAATAATTGAGGATCTCATCATTGATGGGAAGGACAAAAAATCATTTGGTATAGTAAAACAACAAGACTTATGAAATGGCATTCACAAGAGCCTTTCACATGAGTTAGCTAGTTGTTTTGAAAAGATTTAGATCTTCACCTACTATAACCCAACACTTTCCACATAACAACTTCACCACACAAATACTTTTTAAATAGTCTTTTTTTTTTTCATCTGCCCCCCAAAAGCAACCACGAATAATTTCATTACTTGCCACTATTCTCCAATTTTCCCCTTTATCATATTCTTCTTCTTTCGATTCTCCTTCTTCTCTCCCTCCCTCCCTTTGTGTGTGTGTGAAAGCACAAATCAATATGACAAGGATGAAGAAATAAGGTCCAAAATATTGGAATAGTTAGAGTAGAAAGATTAATGGATAAGGGTGAAAAGAGATTTATATTGATGTCAATCGAGACTTGCATCCATAATTCTTGAGAGGAAAGTTTTAGTATAGTCACTAAAACTTCATAACACAAATATTTTCTATATAGTCATCTATTGCTTTTCTATTGCCCCCCCACTATGCTCAAATTGTTTCATGATTGGTAGTGGATTTCTTTAGATTCTCCACCTCTCCTCATCTCTCTCTCTCTCTCTCTCTCTCTCTCTCTCTCTCTCTCTCTCTCTCTCTCTCATATACATATCTATGTCAATATACATATATATGCATACATATATGTATACATACATACATATATATATATATATATATATATATATATATATATATATATATGTATGTATGTATATATATATATGTATAAACATAGATACATATACATACAAACATACACATGCAAACATATTTATTTATATACCCTTAGGGACAAAGAAGGATGCAAAATCAAAGTACAATCATGTAAGCTAAGGTTCTCTATTTATTTTAAAAATTTATTATTTTTAGGATTTTCATCCCATTACTTTAGGCACTTTCATCCATAATATACAAGTGAGATACACCTACAATATATTTCACTTATTTGTTATAAATGAAGAAGCATTCACTACAAGTTATAGGCCATATGTCACCGTCTAAAGCAATAAAGATATTCATCTAAAACTTTTCCCTAGTCATCACTTAAAAGACCAATAAACATGTCTCTACAAATTTTTTGATATTAGCCTTGCTTTTTTGACACAAACAGTGATGCTTTTTGACGCATTTACTAATGTTGATAGTGATACGTGCAGTAAATTAGCAATGCTAATAGTGATGGTTACAAAGAAAGAAAAATATAGTTGGATATGTTTCCCTTGCATCCTTCTAATACCATGTATCTAACAATGTTCCATAAAGCAATTATAAATTCAGTATACAATTTTCATCGAAACATATGCATCATGAGATGTTGAAAAAAGGAGTTGTTGATTTAATATTCAAATAAGTATAAGACTAATGATGAAAACTCATAGAACTACATGGAACGATAGAGAGGAGAGTCCAAAAATAAACAAGGAAATGTATCTATAAATATTGCAAAATACGAGTCCATATGTACAAAAGATGAGAAATATATCCAAGGAATGCTACATGGAAAGAGCCTAAATGGATCATAGGGCGAAAGAAAGAAAGGATGTGAACTCTTGACATAGCTTGGCATACAGTGAAAGTTCTTTATATATGTCTCCATAGAAAGAGGTGTCCATTTCATTCTCAAAAAATTCTTAGCCTCTTGTCTCTTTGTCTACATTACCCATTCTTGCCTCCTCCACACACTCCAAGCCTCCACACTTTTCACCCCCATAACATCAACTCCTCTATGTGTATACTCTCCTCATTTACGTTGGGGACATTGCTTTCCTCATGCACTCAAATGCTCCAATGTATTAATGGCACAATATACCACCAATGAGGTTGCCATGGATTTAGATAGAAGAATACAGGTGTATCACAGAGAATGAATCACCATTTGTGATTATTTCATGTCATGAATTTTTTTTTAAAAAAAGATCATGCACATGTTCACAATGATTCAACAAGATAAATAGGTCCTGCTGATCATTCCATATTTTTTCAAAATCTACCTCTAAAAATCTAGATGGACCTCACTGAATGACTTCTCTGCTCCTTCTAATACCATTTAAAACCATTGTACATCCAATATGATCATGGAGAAGCTTTGGTAATCTATTGAGATAACACTTTGCAAGTTGCCAAAGTACTCCATCTCATCTACTACAATATTCGAATTTGTGGCCTGCCACCATCAATTCTCTTGTCCAAACTTTTTCATACTACCACAGTCCCTTATGGGAGCGCATTTTATGGATGCACTCAACTCAAAAATGTTGCTTGTTTGACTATGCTACATTGTAGATTTTGTAATGTACATCGAAATGGCTAGGATAGTTATTGCAAATAAAATCTAGATATGATAACAAAGAAAGCATGAAGGTATCTTCAAACTACATCCCCTCAAGAATTGTCGTGTTTCTCTCCTAGAGACCTTTATCGCTTTGCATGAAGCTATAGTTAAGGCATCATGCAACCATCTCATAGGCATGAACCACAACATCTCATCCATGTTCTACACTGAAATTCTGATCACACTCATTCACATTCTCTTTTGGCTTGCTCATATCTACTAAGTCATTTTTCCATGGATGCATGATGCAATGCATAAAAACATACTATTATTAGAATCCACCATCGATAACCACTCCAAAACATGCATTTATACCTTTGATGCTAGCATACCTCCTTCAATCATGCTTGTCTCTAAATGAGCTCATTGTTGCACAAAGACCTTCGGGGTTTTTATGAAGTGCTCCAAGACGAACATCCATCAAGTATGGATGGGTTCTATAATCTCCACTTTACCCATGAGATGTTTTTCTCAAAGGGATAGACTGTCTTCACCAGTCCCCACCTTACAAATTCAATAGAGAATGACTTGACCTCCTTTTTGTGACATCCATTATACTAAATTTAATAACTTATAAATTATTGAACATATCTCCAAAGTGGAAACCTCGCAATAACATTAGGTAGTATGAAGTATTAGAAATTTAAAGCATTACAAACATTGACTCGATACAAAATGGTAAAATATTGATTGTACTTGCTATCAAGGTCGAGACAAACATGGCATATCTTGTGCCAAGCATAGAATTTTAGTCATGTTAGTTGGTCATCCTTAGAAAAAGTAGACATGAGAGAATATATCATACCCGTAGGGGCATGGATAGACTTGAGAATTTTCTCCACCACATGTGGCCTCCTATAGTGGACAAGATGCAAGGAGTACGAGGTTTTTGCACACAACCATTAGATCTCCACTATGGCCAAAGTGCCTCCATCATGTCTATCTCCTTAAAATCCATCAATATCTCTAGTGTCTCTCTTTCCTATGATATGGTGCCACAATAAGTTTTTCACATTTTTTAAAATGTGCATGGGATCTAACAAATGGTTGGTTTGTAATAAGTGGGTCCTATATGGCAACTCATAGAAATTTGAGAACCATCACATTCTACTTGGAAACAACTTCTCGTGGACCATATTTCACTTGTACCGAATTTGGAAATTCGTTCATGGTAGAGGTCATCCAAGAAAACTTACCCTCAATTCATGGCCTTCTTCAACAAGAAAGTGGTGTGTCTATAATATACCATCTTGTTTATGATTTGTGACCTTTGGGAGTCTAACTGTGATCCACACAATGAACATACATGATAACCTAAGGTAAAAAAAACTTGTCACAATATCGCTATCTAGTCAATACAAACATAAATGAACCATGTTAGATATCAACAATGAGAATATAATAAGTTCATTTACCTCAACACTCCTTGAATCTCAGAAAGTCATGCATAGTCCATATAAGAATGGCTCATATATTAGCGGACCATGTCTTCCATAGCAATCTCCTCCTCCCACAAAATCTTGAGCTTATTAACTTATATATAGAGATGGATGTCCATCTTCTTGACTTTATAGTGTCCACGAACGAGCAAGATAAGGATAAAGTATCAATTCTTCATAGAAATCCATGGCATGATATTGTAGTTTACAAGAATTACAGGCCACACACTGTAAGAAGTTGAGCGGAGACCAAATGGATTCATGCCATCCATAGCAAGATTGAGTCAAAGTTTTTTTGGCTCTCATGCAAAGTTTGAAAAGGTGGAGTCAATGTGACTCCATGTGCGCAAATTTGTTGATATTCATTGGACTCCATCTATGGATCTATTTTGTGCATGCTACGTTGTCAATATCACTATGCTTATTGTGTAAAATATGTGGTATATACATAGTACAAGTGAAAAGTTTTTGAGATTTGTTTGAGAAATGATTTATGCATACAAGTACTATTGATACCTATGAGCACCACACTTTGTAAATGTCTCAATAGTCTCGTAGTCTCCTTGAAACAATACACAATCATTGACACATGCATGAATGCTATTGTGGTCCATGCCAACTTTCATAATACCAATCGTGAATCATCACAAGACTTGGTCATTATGTTCCCACATGATAATATGTGATATTCTATCAATCTTTTAAAAAAACATCTTTGAAGACCGTTTCCGTGCCACTACGCGAACATAGCATGAAAAAGCCTCGAGTGCATCATCATTTAGCTTTGTTATAAATCTAGAGATTCAATGACATATTAGTCATTAGTGTCACTGTCCATAGCATGGTTAATTTCAAAATACAAGAATTTTTCACAAGTTTAGCCTATTTTTGATATTTTGGATATTATTTCTTATAAATATCCTAAAAAGATTCAAAGAACTTCTAAAATAGAGTGACATACAAAAAGCCAGTGGCTTTGCAATCAATTTTGGGGGATCCCATGCAAAAGGAAGGGCTTTCAAAATCACATGGCATGCGATCATAGTTTATAGTAGCAAACAACACTCCGAAATGGGGAGAAAAAAAAGGAGTGATCTAGGAGAATTTTGAGAAGGTATCCTGGGGTTTTACCCCCCATTCAGAGACAACAAATCCATGAAATTTGTAGTCTGAGCAGCGGGGAACCTTCAAGCATAACTTTTAGTGATGTTTGGTAGCAAATTGGTGAATCCAATGTGAAAGGTTGTCAAAAGGAAAGTCCAAGATGGAAGAAACCTTCAAGCACAATTTCTAGTGATGTTTTGCAGCAGTTAGTGTAGAATATGGATATTTTTATATAGGTACAACAACAACAAGTGATATAGGCTTGTGCTCAAACAAAAACTATTGTATGATGAATGCTCTCTAAGTAGTTGAGCTTGAGATGAAGTTGTTTAATGGTAGGAATATGTCTTAATATTTGCATGGAGTTCTTTGGGATGGCTCAACTTGCATGGAGTCAGTATTTTGTACGGGTCACTGTACATGAATTAAAAGCTCAAGTTACTAAATTATACGTGCAAGATGTTGATTGGGTAGCTTTTAAGAAGACACTCAAGGAAGAATTTTACATTGAAGACACTAGTTTGATTACCCACAAGACTTTCCACGAGTGGGTTCTACAGCCCAATAAGGGTCTTCTAGCTACAGAGTTATAAAGAGATTTTGAAAGTCGATTTGAGCAGTTAGATCTTACAGAACAACAAGCTCTTGCAAGTAAAAAAATTGAATTGTTTCTACAAGCAGTAGATCCTGAGCTTTAAGAGAAGCTTGATAATTTTTTAGAGGATTAGAGGATAGAGACATGACTTAAAACAAAGTGGAGGCATGTTAAGAAAGTTATTATTGCATTGGTGAAAAAGCATAGAAGAAGAGAAATATTGTATGTATCTAGCTTGCCCACTGTTACAGGAAAAACAGTTGATGTATCCAATAAGCCACCCACTTTTGTGGGTAACCCTATGGTTGCACCTACTGTTCCCATTATTAGGGAAGATGTATTAGATGAAATGGTTAATGGCATGCAGGATCTTCAGTTGAAGGTAACAAAATTGAATGAGAAAGGACAAGAGGAAAGGTAGTGTGCAACAAATCCTAAACTAGGGAAAAGATGTATGTCATGTGATAGTATATATCATGAAAGGATGGATTGTGCTACTTATCATCAAGAGGCCTTGGTGGCATGACAGCTCATCTTTTGGAAAGATGGCAAGATCCACGCACAAGAAATAGAATTTTCTCTTGCTTTGAATTTAGGAAGAATTTAGGAAAGTGAGATATGCAAAATTTGTCGAAAGACTTGGCTATCCAAAATGCTTATACATTTATACATGCTTCTACTTTTGGTCTACAGTTGGATAGAATGCCTAGTCAAGTGATGGTTAGTTCAAAGGTTGCAATATACATGCAACTAAAAACAGGAAAGTTACTGATAGTGAAATTTCTTATGCTGCACGGCAAGAAATTCATGACATAATTGGCTAGGAATCACCATAGATGCATATTTAGCAAAGGTGAAAAAAACGGATGTACTTGTGGAAGAGAAATAGAAGAGAGATAAAGGTAATACATGGACATCTAAGAGAGCGATAAGAAGTGTGGACTAGCCTAAAGCTGCAAATCAGTCAACCTATGGAGCATGTTATGGAAGAGGTTGAGCAAGAGCAAAAATAGGATAGCAAGCAAGAGGGCAACCCGTTGGGATATAAGTTGTAGTTTGATATTGAGACAGTCATGGATACCTTGGAAGATCTTGTAGTGGAAGAGTTAACCATTGCATCTATAGATTTTTCTAATGCACATGAAGAAATTTATGAAGCTCATGTTTTACTTGATGCAGGGACTCAAAGGGAGATTGATAAAGTGTTGGATACACATGATTACCAAGATATAGTTATCATTTTTGAGACAATTCATGAGCTCAAGGATATGCCTTTAGAGGATGTTAGATGTAGTGCTCCATAGTTGGAAAATGATTTGAATTTTTTGTCAAAGGCCTTGATAGGCAAGACATGGACTATTTTACTATTTTGGATGATGGTGATAAAGTGTCAGATGTAAGTGAGGCCCATTTTATGTTTGATGTGGTATACAATTATCAATATAAGAATATTTCCATGTGTTGGACTCTGAAAGGGTAGACATGTTGCTATGTACTTGTTGATGGGTATATTAATAGCTTGTATATGGATACTCAATAGCCTCTAGTATATGATGCACACCCAAGGCCTCATGTATTTGGAGTGGATGCTTGCTATGATGTTAGAATTGTGCAAATACTAGCCATTTTGATCTATGATCCAGGGGGATGCCTTCTAATGTACATGATGAGAAACAAGTTGATGCTATGGGTGTTTGACCCGAGTGGTGCATCCGTGGCACATACCAGAGGATGTGCATGTTCAAAAGGGGGTGGATGTCATGCCACTATGCAAACACAATGTGAAAAATCTCAGAGTGCATCATCATCTAGCTTTCTTATAAAGCTAGAGAGTCAATGCTATATTAGTCATTAGTGTTAGTATCCATAGTATCGTTAGTTTCAAAATACATGATTTTTGGACAAGTTTAGCCTCTTTTTGATATTTTGGATATTATTTCTTATAAATATCCTAAAAAGATAGAAAATTTTCTAGAATAGAGTGACATGCAAAGAGCAAGTGGCTTTTCAATCAATTTTAGGAGATCTCATGCAAAAAGAAGAGCTTTCAAAATTGTGCGGCGCATGCGATAGTAGTTTGCAAGTAGCAAACAATGCTTCGAAACGAGAAAAAGAATGAGTGATTTGGGAGAATTCTGATCAAGTATCTTGAGGTCTTACCCCCCATTGGAGCAATAGAACCATCAAATTTGCAGTCTGAGAAGCATAGAAGAAGTTAATGTTTGGTGCACATTTTTAGTCTACCAAGGAGCTCTAGGAGATCTAATTCTTGGAGATTGCTTTTGACTAGTCCTAGACAAGGATTTTGTTCATTTTCTCGGGTTAGCTTAGTACATTCTTGGGCACCAAATCAGGACTTAAGACCGCTCTGCTCTCCTTAGGTCACTCTACACTCAGCTCCCTCCTTTTTACACACCCTAGTATGGAAACCTTGGGAGGCAAATGTGTTAAAATAAAAATATAATGACCATACTATAGGAGTCCTTGCCTAGTGGGAGGTCCTAGTCCAATTGTCCTAAGTTAGGTAGATAGCTCAGACCACCACTAGGATGACGTCTTTGACAAGCTTTTTAGCCAATCCATGTTAGAGCAGTTGGTTAGCGACTCACTCTAGATTTTTGTAACATTATGTTGGGCTTATCCCTTGTGGATTCTCATGCCTTGATCTTGTTAGGAGGGTAGAGTGAGAGCCATTCTTATGCTTTGTTGAGTATACTATTTGTGGCAGCTTGATGTTTTCTCTGGTAGTTGTTTGTGTAGATGAATTCGTGCAGATTTTAAAGACCCTAAATTATGAGTTCTTAATCTTGGATTAGTCCATCTTCTATGGTCATCATTGTATGCTCTTTTATCCCCTGGCCTCCTACGTTGTTAGGTTGTTGCACTCTACTTTTTGTAGTGGGACCCACCTACAAAGGACGAGATCTCCCCTAATATTCACCCTAGTAACTACTCCTTTTCATCCTCCAAAATGGAATCCACCACTCTTCAAAAAGTGCCGCATCAATAAATTGTATTTATTTTTACTCATAGAAATGACTTCTTAAAATATTTCATAGAATATGGATTTTTTAACCTTAAAAGGTACCCAATCATATTAAAGTTGAAATGCTCGGTTTTAACATACTTTTTTAATATGAAATCATCTCCAAATCAACTTTTTAAAAATTACCTATATATATGGCTCGTGGGACCTATTGAGATAGTTGCATACCTATTTTATGTTGTGCTCTACTTCTCTTAAGTTCCACATTATCAAGATGGACTAATTTTGATCCAAAAATTGACTTTTTTTTCTCACCTCTCAAAGAACGGTCTTTTTTATCTCTAACGGTGGCTAACCATATTATATATGTATCTAAGATTTTTTTATGCTTTGCTTTTCGCTCTAGTCCTTCTAAATCAATATTATACAAATAAACTTTATCTACTCCATTTCCTCTCCTGTTTTATGTTTCCTAATGCAACCTCTTAGAGACATAAGAAATTGTAACAAGAAAGTGGATTTTCAGATTCGTGTGGATGAAGAGTACACTACTACAAACACTCATTATATCAAGCATTGCCTAAATACAACAACTACTTTCCAATATGTTTAGAGGGAAATAAAAATATTGATGTTTGGACAGATAGTTCCTCATACCTAACGATCCTAGCACTAGGCTAACACCATCTTTTAATTTCACTTCTTCCTTATTAACTTTTGTTGGAGATGGTGAAAAGGTCTACTAGGTTATTGGAAACACTTAGATGAATATATTCATATGCATTAATATTATCAATCAATGTTACTTAAGATTCGTCAATATTTGTTACAATCCCAAGGTTCATTAAATGTAATGTAAAATTTTTGGCTAAATCAAGAAAACAAGGTCCGGAGCTTGAGGAAGAATCAAATCCATTTAAAGACAAGGAACAAGAGATAGCAAAGGACATGCAAATAAATTGGACCTCTTAGAGGAGGAGAATGCTTTATTTAAGTAACTTTTGGAGAAAATGGAGAAGGATAAGAATATTGTAGAAGAAAGTTTACAAAGGTGCAACCAAAATCCTATGGGTGACAACAAGGAAAGAAAACATTGACTAGTACCAATGCTATTGCTATCCTTGAATAGTAGGGCATGTTAAAGATGTGTGTAAGTATTAATGTTCATAATGTATCATTGATTATAAGACAACATAAAATTACTTCATTCCCTAATAATATGTTTTCTTTTATAAGAAACATTTTTTATGATACATGAGGCCAAGGTGAGGGTTAGTACTTGGAGCTTCTAAATGTCTTAAGATGCAAGCATCGAGTTGCAATTTTAAGAGACCTTGGATATTTAACACATTGTCTTTCTAATTGAAATAGTTTCATACTGATTTTCTTAATAGCTTATTGGTGGAAGGAGTTCAAACTACATGTGATATAGCTAGGCTTAGTTGAGAGGATTACCATGATATATACAACATGATTGTAACTAGCTCGCAATAACAAAAAATTATGGTATTGCATCGTCCATTTTTACTTAGATCCATGTGATAAACACAAAATACATCAACTAGAGATTCATTAAGATAATTTAATTGTTAATCAAGGAGCATATGAAAGTAGAAGGAAGCACAAAAATTACGACTTTAAAGCAAAGAATAGGGTGCCTAAAAAAACGTGTACGAGTATGATGAGGTCAACAATATTTTTGTTGACTGAATTAAATTGCATCACTCATGAATGACTTGTTTCTACAAGGTGTAATGCTTAAAAGGTATTGACTTGTGATATAATATTAATAATATGATATAATGCACTTATATTTTAATATGTTTATGGGTTATTGTATTTATTAGGCAATGGTTCAACTTTGGATTATATTCTGAAGCCTCAGAAATGCCAAATTATACAGGGATGTAAGTTGGAAAGAGTTGGTCTTACACTTATGAATCATCAAATGTTCTAATAAAAGATAAGACACTTGTTTCTCAATTTAGTGTGAAGTTAGAAAGGAAAATTTGAAGGCTGGCAATATCTTAGGTGCTCAAGGGGTCACACAATATGCTATCATGGATCTTTCAGTGAATCCCTTATCTCGACATTGTTGCTAGTAAAAAAAATGCTAAGAAGCTCTATGTAGAGATAGTTAGAGAATTTGATGTCAACTAGCACTTGGGTGGTGATCTCATGAAACTCAAATATATATTGAACTATGACACTAAGGCATTGGCTTCCCAACCTTGACCATACTATATGAAAATAATAAAATATTCTAAGTCCTTGGATCATGTCATATATAATGGAGTATTGGCATGCAATAAAAAGGCACCACCCACAGAATAGTTACAGTACAGCACCACAACAACTACAATACAGTTTCAGTACAAAGACAGAGTAGAGACAAAGGCTCTACAGAGGGTCTACAGAAGGTTACAGAAGGTCATTAGAACCTCATAACTCATACTCAAACCATTCCAAACTTTCAAAAACTATTCAATAAGCTTTCAAAAGATCTCAATCTTCACCAATAATCCATCCATGCTTCATACAGAAGATACTCAGAACAAAACAGAAGCTATACAAAACCAATCAGAACCTATCAGAACATCATAGAACCTCATATCTCCACTGAGAATCATCATGAACTTCCAAAATATAATAAATATCATCCAAAACACTCTCAAACACTTTCATTAACAACCATACATCACTCTAAATCCATCAAAAATCAATTATTCAGACGTCAAAAACAACAAAAATCAGTCAAAAATTCAATCTTTTTCCACTCTCAACAATTATTAAGCATAATTAGGTAAAGAGGTGGGTTTTGAGAGTGCAGGGCCCTAAATGATGGCTTTCGGAGGCTTTTATACACTAGATCACAACCTCGCACTTAGAGAAATTATTAAGGAGAGTACAGTTCATGGCTGATGGATCTATTGTTGCTTTATGGATTCCTACAAAGCCTTTGATACACTACCCAAAGATAGGATCATACACAGACTAGATGTTATGGGATACCTAATGAGCTCACTTGGGAGAGAAGTATCAATGATTTCTAAGATGATCACTTGTAGAGCCTAGATCCCAAATGAGATCATCACAACTAAGTCAACGGCCTCAGCAATTGTAGTAGAGGCCCTCTGTCATCTAATCAATGATAGATATACAGAGCTTATGGGGTCTATCCAAATGTAGATATGCATGGTTGTCTCTTTAGTACTCTTGATAACTCACCACGAAGGGTGATACTTCTTCATGTGGCCCCCCACTTTTACCTTTGTCAATATTGTTCGCCATACTAGGTGGGCCCACAAGGCATCCAAAAGTGGGAGGGTAAAAAGTGCAAATTTTTTCTCCTCTCACGGAATCCATATTTTTTTCCAAAAAACTCATTTCATGTTGTGCATAGTCAAAGAAAAGATTTTTTTGGTATGTTTTCATCAAAATCTTTGACTATCTCCTTTCTTTCATAGCCATAGCCATATTCAGTAAGGCACCATCATTTGTTGTTGGTGCTTCATAGCCACCATTTCTCCCTTTCTTGCAATTAGCTCCCTATCTTCTTTCTTCCAAGAACTACAAGTTTCTTATTGTTGAATCATTTTAATGGCATCTTCAAATCATCAATGACATCCTTAAGATTCCATCAAGGCTATCGATGTTTATAATACCATGCATCCATGGGAAATAGGCTCTCATTGGGTACGATATCACAATTTACTAAAGAGTCATTAGGAAGGTAAAATGCTCATATTTAAGGAGGTTCAAGATGGAGGTTTAGTTGTAATTTTACAATATGTTTACCCTACAAAGGATTTGAAGCTTTTCCCCTAATACGTGTCATGTATTCCCATCTAATCATAAATCTCCATGGTAATAAGTTCTATTCTTAATTTAATTCATTATATATTTTAATTTTATCTACTTATATATATACTCGCTCCTTTATATATTTTTCCATAAGATTTGATATAGGAATAAATCTTGAGGAGCCTAATCAAAATGTATGAAGCTTTGCATGTTGAGGTAGGCAAAAACTTGATGACTGAGAAGTCTTTGCAAAGCCTTCTCAACTCTAAAATTTTCTTTTATGAGTATAAATATCTAGTTTGTATGTTTATGAGTCCATGTGATGCTCTTGAACTTCTTCCTTGCTTGGCATTTGGCTCGATCAAGTGGACAATCCTTGATCATCATCCGTGGTTCTATGATGACTAATATCAAAGATATGAAATATTTACAACTCCATGAAGTTCTCGAAAGCTTCAAGATCTATACATCTTTATTGGCTTGTGCCAATTCATGTTTTCATGCGTATTTTCAAGGCTGCTGATCCACATAATTTTCCTTCTATGTACATTTGCAAAGGTATAGGTGAAGTGTTCTTTCAATCTATTTTTGGAGAATCAGGATCCGGTAGGTGATATGCATAGAAGTGATGTACTTATGTAGGGTGCCTATTAGTAACATTGTTTTTTTGTACTTTATTATGAACTTTAGTGTGTATGCACCTTCTACCATGAAAAGGTCCCACCACCTCCACTTCTTCAACTCTCTCATTCTTAACTTGAATAAGGACATTTTCTATTTCATCTTTAACTTTCTTATTTGAATACATCCCCCCATCAAAGCTTTGGTTTGACTATGGAAGCTTTCCCATTCGATTATAATGAGATGCAAAAGTTCCTTAAGCCTAACATTTCAAGTAGTCAAAGAAAAATATCCACTTTAATGCCTATAGCCATTTTTATGAACTTCTCCTCTAGCATTGACGATCAAACCTTAAGAACCATGTTTCTAGTGAAACACCCAAATGCAAACAATATCGTAGAGTTTGTAGATGCATGTTGGGATACAAAGGTACAATATGGAACCACCTGCAAGGTGCAATTAGATTTTGTTGTCTACAAGTATATGATTGCCACTTAAAACTTTATCATTATATTTTTGTATAGAAGACGACACCATGTTTGTGGAAACTAGTGCCACTAGACCAAGACATGAGGGAGTTTTTTGAAAATTGATTACAATATATTGATGTTTGGTTGGATATTGAACTTTTGATCATTATGAAGGTAGGGTCAACATGCACATTGTGACAATTGAGGAGGGACTTGCACAATGAAGGCATCCAACTTCCAACTTCATTCAGCTTCTATGTTGATGATAAAAAGGTGTAATGCTATTGGCATTGTTTATCTTGCTTTACATTCATATGATCAAAGGAATTGTTTTCATCACTTTATCTCTAACTACTCACTCGATGTCTACAAGGTCCCAATAAGGAAAGAAAAGAGCTTCGCATGTAAAGAGATAGCAAACAATGCTCAGCATTTGCATTGCCATTTGGAGTTTCAGAGAGCTACCTTTCAAGGGACTACATAGTTACAAGACAACATGCACCTACTTGCAAGATTCAAGGAGATACACCTAAAATAAAGGCTTGGAATATGAAGGAGAGATACATGTCATCATCACCTAAGAAGTCCATCTACACTCAACAATTGCAAAATAAAGATAGCCTCACTCCTATAAAGAGATACAATTACTACAATGACAGTGATAGAGATAAACAAAGATGGAGAGTGAGAATAGAAGTTGTACAAACAAAGTAGAATAGGCTAAAGTTTAAGCATCACAATATGAATTTGGATAACACATTCTCTAGCTTTCAATACTTATTTTATTTTTCGAATCATTCCATACTTCTATCAAGAACTATCTTTATTGATGGTTTTCTCTATCCTATGATGCCAAAATTGATAATAATACTTCCTTAGAACCATTATTGATTGTCTCATTGTACTGTTATTGATAGTCTTCATACTTTTGAGTACAAATTTGGTAGTTCCATAGTACCTTTTAGTTGCATGTGGATACTTTTTGTACATGATAAATAGGTTCATAAATGCAGGTTCCATATGCCTCATTTGAATAACCTCTCATATCAATGTGTACTGATCTAGAATGGCACCGAATTTAAATAGCTTACACTTGGAAAGTCATAACCAACATGAGCGGTCACCCCCCAAGAGATGCCATTCTTCCTCCGGTGATGACCCATATGGCATTCAGTGCACACGAGGATCAGCACCAAGCAAAGTGGGGTCCCTTTGGCCTAGGGAGGGGTCTCCTTTGCTTGGTGGTGACCCTTGTGGGGTTCATCGCACACATGATGAACACTTCAATTATAGACAAAATGAACGATCCTACACTTGGAGGGTCATGACCAAGCAATACAAGGGCCATCGCCCAGGAAGGTGCCTCTCTCACTGGATGGTGACCCATACGGCATTTAGTGCACACAAGGGATAACACTAAGGAAAGTGGGACCCTTCGGCCTATGGAGGGGCCTCCTTTACTTGGTGGCAACCCTCGTGGGATTCACCACATACGATAAACACTTGATTATAATGAAAATGCACTAGTCTTTTCACAATTATAGATACATACATTTTCCTTAAAAGAAAGGTGAATGTTTCATGGGGCTTTTGTACTCAAGAAAGAGCATACCATCAAATAAATTTCAACAAGTATAGCAATATACATGACAACATTCTCTTTTTTTTAATTCTTGCATTTCCATTTCCATTTAGAAAGTGGTGGATGAGTAGCAAAAAACTACAATGCAGAGGCTTTGAAGGCTAGGTTCAAGGATCTCCTCGAGGGTAAGGGTCGAATCTTCAAGAGTGGACTTGGTTACAAGTGTGGCTAGGTTGTCCATGAGGGTGATGTGGTTGTCCTCGATGTTGTGGTATGGATGGGGAAAGGTTGTAGCTAGGATTGGGAGGGTCGACGTTTGTTGTCCATATCACACCAAATATCCTCCAATCTCTATGGTCTTCTCTCCATGACTTGTGACCTACTCTCTATAGCTTGTCTCAATTCAACCCATTGAGGAATCTCTTCCATGGCCTCCTCATAACCTCGCGAACTCCTCTCTCTACAACACCTCCTTCCTGTGGTGCTTGATAATCGCAAATGCAAAAAATTGAATGGCGTAAACTTTGAATTTCTTAACTTCAAACTCAAAGTAGTTCCATATATCAACATCCTATGTCAAAGAAGAAATTACAAAGTGTGAGCTTTGACTTGAAAAACAAGCTTGCATCATAAAATCCACATACATTTAGAAAATGGAATATAACCTTTAGAAGTAGAAATATGTTGAGCCACATCCTCCATCCATAGCTGACATTTCCATGGTCCTATTGTGTGACCTGCACAATCTTCGTACTCAAATTACATAAAAGGGTTGTGATAAAAAGAACACCCTGTCAGTAGGCCACAAGTTTGTGCCCAGTCCTAGAGATACATCTGAAATTAGTTTAGGGTCGATATCTTCAAAGAGCAGGAGCCAAATCTCAAAGGAGATACGTAGATACATACTGTCAGGCACTTGCATGGTAGTGTTTGCCTCTAGTATTTGTAAAATAACAAACATTTTGTTGGATGCTATGAAATATGAGACTCTAGTGAGAGCTATTCAATCATCAAAGTTGATAAATTACCAAAACAAAGATTAAAGAACTAGGTCTACATAGTCAAGCAATACTATTTAGCCAAGCACTTACTTCTGATGGTACGAAATCAAGATAGTTCACATATCATCAGTTGAGATGTAACTCCATTGCTTCAAAGCATCAGTCCATGAGACTATGTCATCTTATATGGGATGTGATAGTAGCCAGTCAAGATAAAACATGTATTCCTAGATCTTTGATGGCATCAATGATATTACAAGAGCTAACAAATGCAAGGAGAAAAATTAATGATTGTGATGCCTGAGAAACAAAGTGCTAAAACTTACCATTGTAGGGCAAGAAGGATGGATTTGATCTACTCCTCTTCATTAGCATGAGCAAGCACCCCAATATCCAATGTGTCCAACTCCACAACCAAGCACTACCCTCTAAAAGGTATAGTTGGTAGCAACCACTACCTTTCCCATCACCACATCGAGCACTCATTGAGGGTGAGGTCAAGATTGTTTTGGAGGGAGAGCTCCTCCCCCATAAACATTAGTGGATGTTGAGGAGTTGAGGTGGAGGCATAGGTCAAATATGGTACTGGTGAGGAGGGATGGCAAGAAGCAAGTTGGGACCTCGCACTCATCGAGGATAATTACAGGCGGTGGGGCTTCACTAAAGGGGTTTGTCCTTGGGGGGCTCATCCTTGGGGGGTTTGACTTGAAGGGGATCCCCCTTGGGGGGATTTGCATGAAGGGGCTCATCCCGGGGGGGCTTGGTATATGGAGGGACTCATCCTTGGGGGGCTTTGATTAGAGGAACTCGGGGTGGCAAGATTGGGGCTCATGGGCATTGAGAGCCGCAATGGGGCTCTATCTAAAGCAACTTGTTGGGATCGGTCTAGGGGGGCCCCTCTTGAAGGGGCTGCTCTTGGAGGGGCTTGTCCTAGATGGCCTCGAGGGATGGAACCTAAAGGCACTCAAAGTGATGATGCATGACCTAGAGGAGCTCGAAGTGGAGGGGAAGCACGACCTAGAGGGACTTGAGGGCCAAGATCTAGTGGGGCTCAGAGTGGTGGGGCTTGTTGTGGAGGGCCTAGACGAGGCTCAATGTGATGGGAATTGGGGTGGTGGGACAAGGCTTGGAGATGCTCTACCAGTCCAGTCTTGGCCACTTGCTAGGCCACTACTATTACTCTTTGTAAGCACGTGTGCCTCTTATGCTTGTTGGGGGATCTCGGCCTCAATTTTCGATAGTGAATAGGTGGGATAGTAAGAATTTTCCACATTCACTTGTCTAAGATATCAACACAATTTAATAGTATCTCATATTACGGTTGTAGGTGGTGTAAGATATTGAAATATCTTGGCATGATAGTCACCCTGTGAGCATGGGCTACAAGAGAATATGCATCCCCAAAAAAATCCATAAGAAAGTCCTCTACAATCAGCTGAAGAGATAGAATTTCATATATACTCCATCTCATATCAATGATCCATTCCTCACACATTTCACAAACCAATCTTTGGAACTGTAAGCATGGTATGGTAGGTTGCATGTAATTTTCTATCATGCATACCTCTCCAAGCAATTACTGTGCGGTGAGCTTGGTATCTTATACACTTTAAGTGAGATGGAGGAATCAAGCTTGGTGAACCAAAGACCAAACATAGTCAGTACTAAGCCATAAAGGCTAATGACTTACACATACAAACTACATATTGGGAGAAGTTGACTCTCAAGCACAATAACATGAGAGAAGGGCCATGACCAAGCGAGGGAGGCTTCCCCTTGCAATGGATAGCCATGTACCTCTTGGTGGTGACCATCAAAGACAATAACACAAGATGAGGGTCACCATCAAGCAATCAATGCTTTCCTTGGTAGTAGATAGCTCGTAGATAGCCATGCATTGATTGATGTTGACCCTCCAGAACACTTATAGGGGGGACAAAGGCTACTAACATGCTAGAGAGGCTTCCCCTCACAGATTGTGGCGAGGCACAGCTTGGTGGCGACCTTGAAGATACGGAACGTGGGCCACCACACTGAGCGAGGGTAGCTTCTCCTAGCAATTGTTGTGAGGGAGGCTTCTGCTAGTAATGATTGGTCAAAAACCACTTGGTGGGGACCATAACCAAGCAAGAGAGGTAGCCTGTAGAAAATGGATTGCCACTCATTGCTCGAGTTTTTCCTTGAAATACCACCTAGCAAAGTGAAGCCCTGTTGTGAGGACCATCGCCATGGGGAACACTTGAGGATGTTTTTTGAAAACAAAAAACGGCCTTACTCGTGAATAGGTTACGATGAAAATGCCATCATAATGGTAGAATCTCTTTTTTAGGAGGCTGATTCTTGGTGCATATGAGACAGAGATATGCTCTTCTAGGGGAGGGATCAATACAATGGATGAATAAAAATCTTTAGGGTTAGAGGTAGAGTAGAGGACCACGTGAAGGCGAGAGCAAGAAATCTGCAAAATGTATGTAGAGTCTAGTTTGGAGGAGCTATTTTAGTAACTAGTTTACCATGTAAGGATTGAGTATTTTGCATTAATCAGTTAAGGGTGTGGGCAACTTGTAATGACTATTTTTGTATTAATCTATTAAGGGTGTGCAACTCATAGTGAGTGTCTTTGCATTAAGAAGGGAAATTTGTTAGCTTTTTTTTGGATGCGTGTGGAACATGTGCTTATTGCCATGGGTTTAACAAAAAGTGACAATAAAGTATTGCAAGTTGAGAATAATTGTGTATATTTGGGCCATTGATCCTCATGGAAGATAGTATTGTGGCCCACAGCCACCATCGGAAGAAAGGGATATAGAAATTAGAATCCTAAGGGTGCCCATATAATTATGAGCATCATTTAAAGATGAGCCATTGTGCATATATGTGCGAATATTTTATGGTTTAGGATATGTATTACACTTGTGGTTTCTTGACCTCCTTTGATTACACATGATCTCTTGAACCTAGTGCATTTTCTCTCTTTTGGCTCCTACTTCAGCCAGGCTTGATTGCCCTTGCTCCCTCAATGTGGTAGATGAAGGAACCAACCCATCCAATGATGGATACCCACTCTTCATGCAAGGAGCCATTCGACAATGCAACAAGTGTGGGTCAATTCTAACTTTGTGCTATTTCTAATTCTGTGCATGCCAACATAAGGAGCCTTTGAATAGTTCCTATATAAAAAAACTTGTTAAATGTAGAAAATTATCTAATATTTCCTAGGTTTGGGAAAATGCATTTCCTACATATAACTAGGAAATTACACTCCCCAACATCTTATAGTAGGGAACCTTAAGTATACCTTCATGAATTCCCTACATACAACTAAGGAATTTCATTCCCCACACCTTATATTAGGAAATTATAAGACATATAGCTAGGGAATCCCATTCCCCACATATCATAGTAGGGAATGACATGCTATGCAACTAGGGAGTTCCATTTTCTATATTTATACTATGGAATTATAAATGGCCATATCATGTTAGATTTTGTTCGCTTGTTTTTCTAGCACTATTGATGAGAAATAGTCACCATACAAATTAGGATTTAAACCAAGTAGTCAGTTTGATGCACTTGCATCGCCAAAGAGATCAAAATGACCCACTTTTCAACCTTGCACAAAGGGCAATGTCATAAAAATGGCATTAGCTTACTAAATTTATCTCTTTGGGAAACTTCAACATAACTAGTCTCCCAAAAAAATATGTTAAACTCATTAAAAGGTGTGGCATTCCATGCTGTTAAAATTGGACTTTTGCACTCACTCACATACATAATTTTTTGTGCTTATTTCAAAACACATGTGCCTTGAGAAACTAGCATATTTGCCTTGGGACATTGATATTTATCACATTTTCTAACCTTGGTATCGTAAATTATTTAGACCAAATTGATCTTGATCATAGATGAGGTGGGCAACATGTCTTTCCATTTTTTATGACATTTAAGTATCAATAACTAATTAGCTACAAATGCACCCTATAATTTCCTTATGATCCCAAAATTTCTCCTAGCATTTGATTCCCTTTTGAAAAATATGAGGGAATTTAGGATCCTCATTAACAACAAATATATCCTCCTTGAAGGGGACCAAAGTATTGAGTAAAATAGACAATCAAGTGATGAATCAATCCTTGCCTAGCCACCTAACCAATGATGAGTATTTCAAGCTATGGCTATTGATATTCATGATTTTAATGGGTAGGATACCCTTTAAGGGGGAGATTCCACAATGGGTCAATTACATATTTACTCGAAAGGGATTTGTTGATGATTGGTTGCATCTAGAGGGAGCTAGTCCACTATCTTCCTTGGTTAGCAAGCTTCTCTCTTGAAGAAAGAGACAATATGAATTTACAACATCACACGACCATGCACTTAGTTATAAATAATAATATATTAAGCATCATTAGAATTAATGAAGATAAAAATATAGGCTACAATTGAGATAAGTCTCATGAGCATGAAATGTAAGAGGAGCCTCCGAGGGGTCCACCTTATAGAACATGTAAGATATCACATGAGTTCAAAAGAAGGGTTTTATATATAGTAAAATTTATAATATTATATTTGTAAAAGGGATTTTGAAATTACCATTTGATTTTTTTAAAATTTCAGTAAAGTAAAAGGGGTCATTTTAATGCCTTATAACATGTAAAGAAAGGGTATTTCTTAATATCCTTTGAATATACATCATGTGGATGATTTCTTATAGGTGGAACCCTCTAAGAGGAGCATTAAGAGAGAAACCCTAATAATATTTTATAGAGAAATATACATACTTTTAACACACCCTCTTGATGCTCAATAAATGTTATGAGTAAAAAGAGATTTCAATGATAAAAATAAGTCATTTTTTTTTATTGAACCACGGATGTTCGATTCCTAAGCATAGACTCAAATGTGTCTAAGGGAAAGCACAAACAAGACTCCTTAAGTATAAAACATGGATTGAAGAAACAACTCCCCACATGTGTTAGCTTACCAATGTCCACTATATTCTAAGTAAGAGTTACTTAAGGTCAAATTAGACTATCCAATAATCCTCAACCATATGCGAGAATCAAAAGGCTATACAATGCAAAGAAAAATCTAATCCTAAGCCATAAATCACACTGAGGATTAGACTCGCAAATCGCCTCCGAAAACTAGCATTGGATTTTATGTAAGAAAGTGAAACAAAAGTACAATCAAGAAGCACTGAAGTAGTTCTCAAGGTGAATGACCAAATATTCTCGAGGAAAGTACTAATAGTCCCCCCTCTAATTAGGTAAAGTAAGAAGTTATCACCACCATGAGGCTAGAGAAGAATCTCTTAGATGGGGGAGGCCACATTAGGCCACCTCACCTTGGGTCAAGGGCTGTCTTAGTAGTTGTAACTAAATCTTCCACATGTTGGGTTTTGTTCCAAATGCAAACTTGAGTGAGATCCCCTTCTTACCACAAACACAATTGTGGTTCTTATTCTTCTTATTCTTGGGGCCTGCCTTCACCTTTATGAGGGTATTACTGGTGCTGTTAAACCTTAGATGAACAAGGTGGAGAATCCAAAAAATCTAAAACAGAAGAAAAGGCCAAAAGTGAAACAGAAGACGAATGCACACCAAGAAAAATCTAAAAACACAAGAAGAGCAAAAAAGTTCTAAATCAAGGAGAGAGGTGCACAAGAAAAAGCATAAGTCAATACTTTTGTAAAAGAGTGCAAGACACACCATGATTTATTTCAAGAGTGCTAGGCTCTCACCCATGCAAATTGCAAAGGTAGATGGGCGATAGGAAGGAAGCTAGGAAGATAGGAGAACAATGGAAAAAAGGGTCCAAACCACAGTTGACCATGTAAAAAGGGGATAAGGGATGATTGCCCAAAAGGGATTTAGGATTTTGTATACAAAGTTGAAAAGTGAATGAGAAGCTCATTCTTGTGTGTGGCCAAAAGTAGCTCTCTTCTTCTTCTTCTTCTTATTTTTCTTATTTCTTTCTTGAGCTTGTGTTTGAGAGAGGGAGTATGAGAGTGTGAGGGAGTGAGTGTGTGAGGGTTCGGGACCGTGGTGGAGAAGCTCTCCATCTTCTCCTCTCTTATTTTCTTCTCTTGTCTTGCTCGCAATAATGGAGCTTGGAGCATGGAGCTTGAGGATTGAGCTCGCTTGAAGCTTGCACTTGGATCATGGAGCTACCGAATTGCTCAAGAGAGGAGGCAACTTGATCAACATGTATGGAGATAAGCTCACTACACTCATAGAGAGAGATAGTGCATCGGCTATGTGAGAGGTAGCCATTAGTGCTCCGCTTGAAACACTTGAACAATAAGCAATCCGTGGGTCTTGGCGGTTTACCTCTACATTTTGGTTCTTTTTCCGGTGTCCAATGGATTCAAGCTTAATTATTTACGCGCTCTCTGAATCGAGCATTGAAGTAGGGTTTTCTCCGAACTGGTACTTGAGGTAGATAGGTAGGAAGCGAGGGAGTTTGAAAAGGTATTCGATCTCCTTAGCAAGTCAGGTTTTGGATTTGTGGATTTGAAAAAGCATGTTGGAGTAGTATAGGTGTTTTATTTGTGATTTGGATGCATTAGGAAAGGAAAAAATGGAGCAAAATAAGGAAAATGAGCATTAGGGTTTTTGTTTTTATAATAAGGCAAGAGGGTTTAATTTGTTTATTGATTTGTATTTTGGAGTTTATTTGCTATTCGAGGTATATAGAACTCTTCTTGTCTATCCATCACTTTGATATGGAGTGCGTACTATATGTTGTGAACTAAATTGTGAGATTTGATCGATTCTCATTGTATCTACCAAAATCGCACCATGTTTGGCCCACACAAGTGACGGTGAATTCTAGGCTGCGAACCCTAAAATTGGCCTTCTCTCCTCTTGTGCTCATTGGTCATTCCGTCCACCACCATTCAAACACTCACGACTTGGCTCGACCAGACCAACCATTCGTCCCATGTTACTTAGACAAGCTGACGAACTCACCATTTGGAGCAATTTTGCATTCGGCCCACTTGACTCAACTCGTAGCTAGGTTGATTCGGTCCACTACCATTCAACCATTCAGCCATCGGATACTAAAAGTGACCCAGAGACCATATAGAGCCAAAAGCACATAATAGATCTATCACTCGCTTGAAATCTAGAGCAAGTAGTTCACAACTTGGCTATGAGTGGTCCTTCTAATCATGCATGATATATGATGTAACGGCCCTACGAGATGGGGGGCATTGCCCTCCCAAACCCTTGTAAAGGGGGCTCTGTCCCCTTCGCACCTCCCCCAAGTAGACTAGAGAGAAAATGCACACCGTGGTAGATCCTCCAAATTAGATCCTAATGTAGTAATGGCTCTACACAAGCATAGATTCTCACTTGCAAAACAACAACCAAAAGCCTACTACCAAACAAAGACAAACAGAGATCCTCAATGGGCCAATCTAGCCAACAAGGGAAAAAGGGCCAGGCCATAAAACCACATATATGTTGCATTCAAATTACATCTAGTCAAAGTGGAATGCAACAACGTTAAGCTACAACTACGAGAATGACCAGACATGATAGTCCTGACGAGACAGATGCACCTTGAACAATGCTACAAAAATTACCCAAAACATCAGTAGAGAATCCACATATAGTTGTGCAGTTGGGGACTCAGAGACATGTATCAAGAAGGCTAGACTTAGAAGATGAAGACATAGTATTGCCTACTTATCTTAGGGTCAATCTCATCACCGCAAAAAGAGAGCACAGTGTCAATGCTCTCATTGATGAAGGAGTAGATTCTAATATCTTGATATATGAAGCATGGACTTGACTTATGAAGCATGGACTCGATTATGTAGCACAAAGGATACACTTTACACTATCGGGTGTGAGGATAATCAAAACTTTTAGCAAGGGTGACCTCATCAGACCTCAAGGGAAAGACAAGAAATATTCTGAAACATTTTGATATACCAAGCAAGCCCAGTAATGAGAGCAAAGACTTGTTGAATGAGTTGATACAAGTGCATGTTGAATAGAGATAACTAGTGAGCGAGGCCATGCTTGAAACAAGAAGGTGAGGAGACAATGCCAAGGATAAGCTTTGGACTTACAAATATCCTAGAAGACAACAAAAGAAGCGCACTCGATGGAGAGCGAGCATAATGCCGCGATGGATATCCAAAGCACTACTACATGCTCAAGGATATTACACAGGTAACCTATGGATTTGGGTATCAAAAACCCATGCCAAACCACTTTTGTCAACTGACGGCTAGATCGTATCAAAAGCAAAGAAGCGTAGGAGGAAATCTTAAGGAAAATCCAAATCTTGAGTCAAAAACATTGGAGTGATTGAGCCCCTCATGATTGAAATCAAGAAACCAAACAAGACTATTCAAAAGGTAGATCCTCAGCCTAGCATGCTTAATAGGAAGAGATTAGATGTAACCGTCGAGTGTGCACAAGGACCATTAGTGCCCAAGGAGCTTTTGACTTCCCAAGAGGATAATGAGCACCAAGGGTAACATTGCTCGGGATGAGGCTGATTTTTCAACAAAGAAAATGGCAGAATTGTCTAATAACCACAAGCAAATCTTCCAACCAATGCCAAGTCTACCTAACAGTCCCAAATCTCCTATACCCTCTTTCCCTAAATGAGCATAGGAAGCACAACAATAGCCATCAAGTGCACTTGCTCAATCCCAATCTCTATCTCCAATTGAACTTTCAAATGTCCAAGATGTGAAACATGACACCACCCTTAGTTCTTAGCCTAAGGATATGCCTGTACAATCCACCATGCCTAGCTCAACTCATGCTCAATCTGCACAAATCAATGCATAAAGGGCAACCAAAGACATGACCACTTTTGATCTTATTAAGGACTTGACACCACAGTCTACCAACAGTAGCCAATCCACTGAACTAGCCACTACTACTTCTGATCAAGAATCACAACAGTCACAACCTTTGGTTGACAATGCCCCTTGCAGAACGTATCCTTAGCAATTCACCTATGGAAGAGATATCAAAACCAACATCCTTAACACCTCCAATCGGCACTTTTGAAGCACCTAAAGCCTAGGCTCGAGGAGAAATATTTCAAATATTTGGCCAAGGAGATGGCACATTTGACCAATGAATCAGAGATGAAGTGCATGATGAAGCTTAATCACAAGTTGACAGCCATATACGTCCATACATCCATGTGGACATTAGAAGGCCAACACTAGAGCATGCAAAGCTCATAGCCAAACCCGTGACTTCGAATGAGCAACAGCATGTTTTGTCCTACTATATAGTTGTTGCTCAAGAAGTCATAAAGAACATCCCAAAGGCCATAGCTAGATAATTGCACTTGATACCCTCACTCTATACTGCTCAATGTGAGACAAAAAAGGAAAACCTCAAAGCAACCAAACCAAAAGGGAAAGGACAAGGTAAATTTGTGTAGAAATGGTACTCCAACCAAAGTTTGGTAGCCAAAATTGGCCACTGACTAAGGACACACTGAGCAAAGAAAAGCCCTTTAGACATCAATACTGTAACGTGTCCACCTTCCCCTTCAGGACACGCCTTAGCAGTCCATCGAAAAGGAGGTCAAGAAAGCTCCGCCCGGCACTCCCATGGAATGTCACGAGGTTTGCGATATAGAAATTTCTGCGTCTACCATGTAGCAAAAGTATTCTGGCCGTTCCCACTTAGGGCCGACCTGAATCAGGGTTTCCCCCAATGGTCATTTCCTAAACGGCAACTAGCATCGAACCCCCAAGCGAACTACTTTATGCAGAAATGCAAGGGCCGAAGTGGATTCACGCTGCACTTAGTTCAAGGAGAATGGGAAATGAGAGGGATGCAAGGCTCGACCTCTCTGCCATAAGGCATAGTCCCATTCTGTTCCCCTAAAATAGCGTAAACCGGGATTATTGTAATCTAGACTCTGGGTCAGCGCTATCGAAGGGTTTATGAAAGCAAAGTCGCGTCTTCAGAAGACCTTGATAAATTTCAGGATAAAAGATCAAACAGATGAATAAGCAAGATGAGGAAATAAGGCCAAGTAACAATTGTATTACTGCCAAGATGTTTACAAAATATAAGATGAATTCCAATGTAATTAGTCCTCTGGTTTTAGGCCACTCGATTTAATTCTGCAGCATTTGTAGATCCTTCTACTATAATGATTGTATGGATCTTCGAAGCTCCTTCTTACACATCAGCATGAGGAAAAAAATGCAGGCGAGCTTCTCTTGACGAAATAAAGATAAGTATTCGTTCCAGCATGAGAGAAAGATACAGGTTTACTAACACAAGTTGGTTTATTTTCCCCTTTTTGTCTTTCTTTAATGGTTGAGAACTCCAAAATTCAGTCAGAGCTGCCCAATGCTGGTTACCATAGCTAGGTTGTTGCTTCAGATGCATCATAAATCTGAACTTCTTTACATGCTTGCCAAAGACCAGCAAGAATTTATAAACGTAGCTGCAGATGGCATATGACTTAAGAATATGGACATGCAACTAACCCAAAAGTTCATGGATTCAAATTGCCCTTTATTGTCTGTCCAATGTTGAAAATCAACCCTGAAAGTACGATAAGGCAGCTGGATTTTGCTTTCACTCTTATGCAAGTAGAGAGCTTTGTCAACTAAAACAGCTAAGTGTATTTTTTCTCTGCCATAGTGTTGGGTGAACATAATCAGCATTGGCTGCTATGTCCAGGGTTAGCCTCGACTATGAGCAAACTTCTAGAACATTGTGCAGTGGATCAGAACATGACAAAACTGTGAAAGCTTCTCTGTGGTAGATTTTTAAAGCACCTATGCATCACGGCAAGCCAATAGATTTGATGTAAGACCCAATGTTCTTAATTCCTGCACTGAATGTTATGTCGACTTTGTTTTCTGCTCACCAACAACCCCAAGAACAGGGACAAGGCTGACATGGATAAGGTCAAATTTCTTTGCTTTCTTATAACTCTTTGTTCCTAAAACACATGTCTGCTAGCTGCGTATTGTGTACGATTAGCGGGAGGCCACCTCTAAATCAAAGGACCCATGCAAGGACGAAGACGGAGCATGCCAATCCCAAGCAGTGCATGTATTAACACATTATTCTTTGTGTTCCTTGGAGCTTCAGAAGCAACACTCTTCCATCTTCTGCCATTAGTTTAATTGCAGGTTTATGGATTTCCTTCGTCTTCTTCTCTATGCTTTGTCACCAACAAAGCCGTCTCCCTCCATCGTTAATTCAGCGCTTTACTCCTATAGAGCCGTCTCCCCTTTTCTCCTTTTTGTGCTCTTTTCTTTAATCTTGCTGAGGTTCAGACTACAAAGTGAGAAGGGAAGAGGGAATTCTTACATCGCCGCCATCGCCACAGCTTGCGTCAATGAGAAAAGCATTCCACACCAAGTGGAAACAGCACAGAAGAAGAACACCCTACAGTCCCTACAGAATGTGGCAACACCTGCAATACTCGGAAAAAATTAAGCTTGAACTCCAGAATCTCCAGGTTGAACACAAGGTCCATAGGTGTGTTGAAAAGCACGAAGGATCCATGATCTGTTACAACACATCTCCCTTCGCTATCTAATTGCAGCCACTCCTCTCTCGAGAAACTATCCATCTTTTACACTCTGTCATCGCATCCAACTCTTGCATCCCCGCCCTCTATTGTCGATGCTTTTCTCTTGCAGCCTTCCTCGTCTTTCGTTCTTTTTCGACCGGTTCAGCGACCGCCTCTCTATCCTCAATTCAAACGCTCAAAACTCCCGTTTTTTGCCCCCCAGTCCGGATTCTCCCAATCATTTTGGGTACCTTTCACCATAATCAATCCTAAAAAAGCGGCCTTTGTTTTTAGCATAATCTATATAAAGAGTATTAACCAAGATTAGTTTTTGCTACAATACTGTGCATGTGGTGTATTGCACACAAATGAAAAGGAGTAGGCTTAATGTTGTTCCCACGAGAAGAGTAGCACTGCCTACAAACATTTGTGAACATGTGATTCTCACTTTCAAATGCTGTCAATCCTTGTTGCACCACACCTCGCATCTGGGAGAGAGCCTGCTGAGTAAACTGCAGCTGGCCAAGCTCTTGAGCCTAAAAGTTTAGATCAGAGCTGCAACTTGTCAAGCCAAAATCCTAGTAAGTCCACCATAGCAACATAGTGCTTCACAGTAGGAATAGTGCCATATACCCCAGTCATGGATTCAAATAGCTGAATTCCCTTGTCAACATAGCCAAGGATAAGGAAACTCCAAAATACTCCTTACTTTGTGGCATGCAGTCAAACATATGCTGAACATCAAGCTCCCACATTTGGCATATTTATCCACCAATGTACTTCAATTTGCATCTCTTGGAAATAGTTTAGTACTTCCTCACAAAACCCATAATCGGCATATCTTGAAATAAGTGTAGCCCATGAGATTGCATCTCGAGTTACCAATCTATCAAAAACTCCCTGTTCTTCTCCGTCTTCAGCATAGAATGAAAGAGCAAACATAACAACTAAGTATGTACAAAGTATCAAATCACACACACAACTTTTGGGTGGTTTTCACACCTTGAATGCGCAGCAATACGACAACGCCCTTGCTATTCATTTCCTTTGAACGATCTTCTTGCTGTCCATTAAGATTGAGAAAAGTTCTTGGCCAACCGAGACCACCCATCCATAGGACGAACCCATGGCCACATCCATAGCGCTTTCATCAAGTTGTTTTAGTTGTCTAATTACCTACCACATTTTAGTTGGACATGCATCAAGCAGCTTCCCTAATTAGCCCATTAGGCACCGATTCCTTCATGTAATTATAGCACTTGGCATAGAAAAATAGTGTCAAATAAGTTTCTTTTCAACATTTTATCATATTTACCTTTGGAATACATTTATAAAGTCCAGCCCGTAGGCTTCTCCATAATCCGCCAGAAGGCTATCCAGCAATCCACAGGGATTACTAATCCAAGATTCCGCCCATAGACTAGTATGTGGGCCTTGAGATCCAATCACGAGTCACGTTGGCCTCTTGTGTGCACCCAAGCATCCTCCTCCTCCAAGTAGCGCTCAATGGAATATCCTAGTGAGCACTATGACAAACTCGTATATGAACACACGCAACTCATCTCTGACGAGGAAGCTGACGAACTACGCTGAACTATGATATTCAACGAAGCCCTTTTCCAATCAAATCTCTTACAGATAGAGTAACTAAATCGACAATCATAGGGTCGAACTCAATTTGAGAAAGGATGACACAGGTCTCTGTATGAAAGCATTCAATGTCCAAGTCACCAGAGGTTCAACAAACCCATAAGGAACCATTATGGAGAAAGCAACATAAATACCAACAACAAAGAATCATGATGGAAGTTCTATGTTGGAAGAGAAAATCAACCCTGCTAAAGAAAGCACACAGTGCATTTGGGCATGGCCCAAAGCATAGTCCTTGGCTACCCTTTCTTTCTTGTCCCAACTCTACATCCACGTAGGAGCCATGCTCTCAACAACAACAATGGTTTCTTCATCAACCACGATTCAATTCACCAAATGCTATGTCCCTTCTCCATGCATAGCTCACTTTAGTTGCTACCTCAATTGGTCTGATGTCTAAAATGTTACAAAGAGGTTTGCAAAATCTCAAGTGTATCTCTTCATCTCAATAACTATTCCTCTAGCATCGAGGCTAGTAAGACAATTATCTTTATAATATCCATTTTTCACAGCCTTTGAATCTCCGCATTTTCCAATCCAAATGAAAGACTAATAGCCTCAATGTATTGCAATGGTTGTATTCATTTTATCCAAAAAAAGAGAGATTTAAAAAAATTTAAAAGAAAGAAAAGAAAAGAAAAGAAAAAAGAGTACCCACAATCACAGCACAACACCTAGGGGTCCTCAAGTTAGGTACGTCTAGTGACCATGGTCAGGTGGCTCCATCTGTAGTCCCCTGGCCCTTTACAAATCCCCCACAATTGTTCAAGGCACATCAAGGGTAGGACATACCTAGGGTGCTCATCTCGCCTATGGTTAGACCTATCACCCTCAACCATTTTCAGGATTCTTTTTCACACTCCACCTGAGTACCATCACAATCAATAGTGGTGAGCAAGAAACAAAAGACCATAGAAAGTACACCGTACTCTTCAAACAATACAAGTACCACCAACTACCAAAAGCTAAGGCGTTAATGATCTCAATTATGCTACATCGTGTTGTCAAAATCACAAATGATATCTCAAGAAGTCTTCAAGTGTACTTTTCTCACCATCGACAATTTTTTCCACCCCATTGATCCTCGCTTCATCCACATATTGCTACAAGGAACTAGACCACCAATCTTCTAACTATGTAATATCTAAGTATGTGCACTTACATAATATCTACACCATAATCTATACCAAGTTTGGGTCCTCAAGTGCAAGACAATACTCTTGGCTCGCTTAGAGTTTGAGCTATCTCCCAAACTCATCAAACTATGTCTTGTGCATGATAAGAAAACTAGCACTAACCCTTAGGGAGAGATCATATGAGAGGTTTTCAATTGGAGGTATTCAAGACTCCAACGAAAGTACTGTCACCTCTCCATCAACACTGATCTTTGAACTCTTGTCCTCTATCATCATACAAATCCACCAAAGAATCATCAAGCACAGAATCCCTAGAACACCAATTCCTATGCTAGCCGGGAGTGCAAATCTTTTCCTTTATCATTATACAAGCCCACCAAAGAATCATCAAGCATAGAATCCCTAGAACACCAACACCTGTGCAAACCAAGAGTGCAACTCCCAACAAAAAATAGCCCCATCACCAACCACCAAAACCCTATCACCAACCAATCAGGCCAACAAAGTGCCACCAATGACCTTCATCCACATGACCACCAAAACTCCTCCATAGCAAACCACACAGTCCCTTCCACCCACGTCTTTGGTGTATGCCAAAGCTTGCTACCTAGGACGGCGAGTGCATTAGTACTACCATTCGTCTAGGAAGGGGATAATGTTAACCCTTAGACAAATAAGATGGAGAATTTGAAAAATCTAAAGCAGAAGATAATGCAAGGCAAAAGTGAAATGGAAGACAAAGGCGCGCCAAGAGAAATATGGAAACATAAGAAGTGCAAAAAATTCCTAAATCAAGGAGAGAGACACACAAGAGATAGTGCAAATTAATACTTTTATAAAAGAGTGCAAGGCGCACCATGATTTATTTTAAGAGCACCGATGAACTCTCACCAGTGCAAATTGTAAAGATAGATGGGTGGTAGGAAGGAAGCTAGGCAGATAGGAGGACAATGGAAAAAAAAGGCCACAACCGACCATTTAAAAACAGGGATAAGGGAATGACCATCCAAAAGGGATTTATGGTTTTGTATGTAAAGTTGAAAAATGAATTAGAAGCTCATTCTTGTGTGTGGCTAAAAGTAGCTCTCTTCTTCTTCTTCTTCTTTTTCTTGTTCTTTCTTGCTTGAGCTTGTACTTGAGAGAGGGAGTGTGAGACTGTGAGGGAGTGATCATGTGAGGGTGAGGGACCATGATGGAGAATCTCTCCATCTTCTCCTCTCCTCTCCTCTCCTCTTCTCTTCTCTTCCCTTCTCTTTTCTTTTCTTGCTCACCGCAATGGAGCTTGGAGCGTGGAGGTTGCTGATCAAGCTCGATTGAAGGTTACACTTGGATCATAGAGCTACCGAAGTGCTCAGGGGAGGAGCATTAGGAAAAAAATGAACTCACAAATGGGCCCTTAAAAATAATATAGTTTAAGATGTTGGCCTTTTGGATTGTCCAATAGGAAGGTTAGATGTTGACATCCATGGAGGGTGAATCTTCTCTCTCCAAATCTTGGGTTTTCTATTTAAAAAAGGGGTAGTGGGAGATTTTTAAAAAAGGGAGAATGAATAGTACACAAAATTTGAGTTTCTCTCATCTCATATTTCTCCCATTTTTTTGGAGAATTTTCAATTTCAGTTATTTTTCCTCTCACAAAATCAGTTTGACCCAAAAGTTGAGCAACAAACCACTTTCCCCCTCTTCTCTATACTCATAAATTTTCCTCTTCATTGAAGCTCCTTGCTGAGAGTAATTAGGGTTTTGAGCGTTCTGCTTACCTCTGCACTTTCTTCTCCATGCAGCTCTAGATATTGAGCAAAACACAGGTGCCCATCTCTCTTTGCATTTTCTCTTATTTGCTATTTTTTCAATAGGGTTTGATGTCGTTTCTTATTGTTATTGTTGTTTTATTGCAGAGGTTGTTTGGGACAAGAGACAGAGATGCTCATCTCTCTCTCTCTCTCTCTCCCCCCTTTCTTTCCCCCCTCTCTCTATGTGTTGTTTCTCTTTTACGTTGTGTTTTCAATAGAATTTGATGTTGGTTCTAATTTTTGTTTTCTTGCAGAGTTTATTTGGGCAAGAGGCAAATGTGTTAATCTCTCTCTCTCTCTCTTTTTTTTTTTTTGCTAACATCTTTTCAATACAACATAATGTTAGTTCTAACCCCTTTTTTGTTTTTCAGATATCATTTTGGGTGACATTGCATAAGTGCTCATCTCTCTCTCTCTCTCTCTTTCTCTCTCTATGTTTCCTCTTTTCTACTGTTTTTTCAGTATGCATTCATATAAATACTAACTCTTGCTATTTTCTTTTGCAGACATCAATTTTGGCAAGATTGGATAAGTGATCATTTCTTTCTCTCTCCTGTATACTCACACACTCTCTCTTTCTTCCTCTTTGCATTATCCCTTTTCTACTATCTTTACAATAGGGTTTGATACTAGTTATAACTTAAGGATCAATTTTTGTTGCAACACTTAATACAAGGTAGAGTAGAGATTCTGTAGCTCAATTTACACGTAAATTTGCCATATTTTGTGGTGCCAAAATTTATTCATTTAATTAGTGACTTTTATGTTTGATGGGATTGATGTTTTCTTATGTCCATCATTGGCAATGGATTTTGATTAGCAATGATTAATATTATATTCAGCAGATCAGCTTATAGGTAAATTAACTGTGTTTTGTATTGCTTCTATTCATGCAATTATCTAGATATTTTTTGCTAAAAAGGATTCATGCAAGCATTTTTGTTAAAAGGGATTCATCATGTATTTTTTTGTACATGCAGGTATTGTACAAGATTTAGGTGAAGCACATAATTCTCGATCGACTATTTTGATTTGGTGAGTGATTCCTTTGTGTTGAATGATGTGGATTTGTTGGAAGTCGATGGTTCAAAAATCATCTGCTTTATTGGTCCTATGTGTCCATTTGGATCTCCATGCCAATTGGCAATGATCCATGAAACTCTTGTAGCATATCATCCATATAACACACAATGTGTTGAGTCTTAGACTATCTCAGAAGTCAATCCAATGTGCCTATTAAGATTTGCATGCCATGTGCTGCTTTCCTTGTAACAACTACTCTATAATATCCACATTTCATACAATGTATTAAGTCAAATCAGACTCCTCTTCATTATAATTGAATTTATTTTGGCAAAATTCTCTGAGTATTCTTGTGTTATTATTTTCATTATATTTCATGTAAATGGTATGATTAAAGTAATGCCTTGAAATTGGATCTATACTTTGTGTCGATGTATATATCCACATGTGTTTCGATATCGATGTTTATGTTTGTTTACAAAAGTGTAAACATCTCTTAATTCCATGTTGATTTGGATGGCATTTTGGTAATTACTAGACAAACTTAAAATGCTTATTATTTAGGGATTAATACATACTTCTTTACATCTAATGCATAGGTTATAATGCGTGAGAGAAAAACAAGCATTCTCTCAATAGAAATACGTAACAAAAAAGATGAAGAAGGGAATTGGATCATTGATACGTATCATTGCTCGTCATGGGTACATATGCATGGATCCACTCATCAAAGTGTGTAGTGGTATAGTAGATGGAGAATGCTCAAGGATAAATGGTTATGCCTTGATCAAGACATGGGTGAAAGTGCAACTATGGATGTTACTGTCATTTGTGAGGACCACGAGCCCCAAGTGTTGCAAATGGAGGATGATTAGCCCTTGAGTATAATGCACCACGAAATTACAATGTTAATGTAGAATCCACTTGTTAGTGTCTATTTTAAACTAGATGGTAGGAAATTTTGAAGGCGAGCTGAGGATACTGTTACTAGCAAAAAGTGTGTGGCTCCACATATTTTAGAAATTGTAGAGTCTCCCTAAAAATTCCAACACCGGAAGTTGTAATATCCAATACCTATAAATTTTTGGAATTTTTTTTCCAATAGAATATTGTCGCTTATAAACTTGCAATATTTAAACATTATGGTATTAATGAAAATTCATACACTTGTTATACACTTTCCACATCAACACATTTACATATGGATGTAAACTTTACAAAGATGTAAATAAAGCCATAACTAAATATCGTATGCGAATAATCCTTAATAGTTTAAAACTTAAGGTTTTTAAGGTAGAACTAGTTTAATTCTTATTTCATTGTTTCATTTCACACTTTCTCTCTTTATCTCTTTATATCCACCACATCCCTCCTACCTACTACGATGGATGCTCGCACACACTTTGATGAGTGGATCCATGAGACTATCTTTGCCAATCAAGGTGACGAGATATTCCAAGTTTTCTCTAAGAACTTCAACCTTGAAAGCATGCTCTCATTGCTGGACCCCCCCCCCCCCCCCTTCATGTTTTGAAAGACTTTGTGAGTACCATTGCTACTTGCATATACTCCATCAAGGGATCCGACTTGGGTGCCTCTCGAATAGCTCATGGTATTTCAAGCAAGGAAGAATCACCAAAAAGTGGTGAATAGGTGTACGGACCATGTGGATCCTCCACACAGAGTATGTACTATTCCCATGGAAAGTACACCAGATACATCACCTTTGGATCTCGTTGAGTATGATTGTGCATTTGCAATTTTCTCTCTTTGCATTGGATACACCCCTAGAGAAGGAAAGCGATGAAGATACAAATCCACAAGTTATTGCTATCACATACATGGGAGAAGAACTAATTGAAGAGCTCATAAATGTTAAAGAGGAACATCAGGTGGTGGCAAAGCAAGGGTTGGGTCTCATGGTGCCATCTTCTTCAGAACAGCCACAAGTCAACAAACCCAACCTTGCCTCCTTGACGCCCATTGAAGTAGGTGGTGTACAATACTTGCTTCTATCAGATGTGCTGCAATACTTGGAAATGAAGGAAGAATAGTTGTTTTCCATCCTAGTCAGGGATTCGATGGAAGACCTGATTGATTATGATTACATGGATGTGCATTCGACGATGGCAAAGATTGGAAGATATGATGGCACAAGCTTAGATACAGTGATTGCCATCATAGCAGTATAAGATCATATTACCTCGGTTGAAGAAGATTACCTTGTGCCAGATACTGTATTTAAAGCACTACACCCTCATTTGTTCAACCCAAGGCTCCATCTTCCTACCAAGGAGTTTATAGATTCCTTTGCCCAAAGAGGTGCCTAGCTGACACACGAGGAAATGAAGATACAAGATGATCTGGAGAAGGTGAGATTTCTAAGTACCATACATTTTTATGCAATGAAACTTAACGATAAGGTGCGTCGGGTCCCCTGAAGTCCATCGGTGAAATCTTGGTAAAAAATGATGCATGCAGCTGCCCTGTTCGAAGTTGGTGTCTGGGCCCCAGACGCTACGGAGAGGAAAGCGGCAGGCATCATTTTTTGCCAAGATTTTATCGATGGAATCTGCAGGACCAACGCACCTTACTGTCAAGTTTTATTGCTTTTTTATAACTCTAGGTTAGTCACTTAATATATTGTTTGATTTGACTTTGTCATTCAGGACATACTTTATATAGATGAGTTTGCATCAAGGTAAGGGGAAGCTCGATATGCAGATTGATAGAAGGATTCAGCTGTGTAGGAGTATATTGGCAACCTTGTTGCAAACTTGGTGGTCTTCCATAAGAAGTGCTTACCAGGAGGGCAAGAAATAATCATGAAAATTCGAGCTTTGACCAAGAAGTTTGGACCTTTTCGAGTTATATCTATAACATCGATCTTGGAGAAGGTGGTGCTAATCAAGCGGTCAAAGCTTATTTACTTGTTTGACCAAATGCGTGGTGGAGCAATGTGTGTGCTTGCTAAATTATGTGACCTTGCTAAAGTGTCAGATCCACTTCTCTTGGAGAAAGAGTTGAAGGGGAAGCACATCATTTTTGAAGCAAAGAAGAAATTTATATTTTCATCAGAAGCTAGCCCTCCTCTACACTGTTGAGAGTGGAAAAAGACTCAAATTTTGACTGATTTTTGTTGTTTTTGAGGTCTGAATGATTGATTTTTGATGGATTTAGAGTGATTTATGATTGTTAATGGAAGTGTTTGAGAGTGTTTTGCATGATATTGATTATTTTTTGAAATTCCATGATTATTTTTAGTGGAGATATGAAGCTCTATGATTTTTTGATAGGTTCTGATTGGTTCTGTATACCTTCTGTATAGCTTCTATTCTGTTTTGATTTTCTTCTGTATGAAGCATGGATTCATGATTAATGAAGATTGAGATCTTTTGGAAGCCTATTGAATAGTTTTTGATAGTTTGGAATGGTTTGAGTATGAGTTATGAGATTCTCATGACCTTCTGTAACCCTCTATAGACCTTTTGTAGAGCCTCTGTCTCTGCTCTGTAACTGTACTGTAGCTACTCTAGTATTGTATTGTATTGTTCTGTAGATCTTTTGTAAGTGTTCTTTAGAATTTATGTGTGACTTTGGAAAAGTTTTCTAACTTTTGGAAAGGATGAATCTAAGTTCAAAAGAGCTAAAACAAGTGGAAGAAGAAACTGCTAAAGATTGAAGAGAAGACTAAAGTGACAGTGACAATAGCGAGCTATGAAAAGAAACTGTAGTGGCTCTGGTGACTCTTCATATCAGACATACCTCTTGGGAGGTGCATCCACTACCTAAGAAATAATATTGATAGTTATTATGAGAGTATTGTAGTGAGGATATGATGTACTATTGATAGAGAGAGAGAGAGAGAGAGAGAGAGAGAGAAAGCCAGAGATAGCAAAATCTATCAAAACAATGTAACTGTATATGAGAGATTGAGAGAGAAAACTATGAAGACATTGAAGATGAATACTATGTGATTGATTTTCATTCAAAGATGGTGTATTATTTTATGTTCTTTGTTCTATTGATGGATTTTATGAAGATGTTGAAGATTATGGTTGATTCTATCAAATCCGTGGTGGGAGAAATCTACTACGATGCTGCGCGAAGATTTGCAGTTTTCTTTGTTTTGGTTATTAAAAGAATGAAATAAAAGCTTTTTGATGTTACAAGATAGATTTTCTCGCAGTAGAATCCCCTTTTCCTTGGTGTTCCTCTTGGGGCTCCATGTTTTTGGTGCGCAATCGAGGAAACTTGCCATCAACAAGCATAAGAAGAGGCTGAAAATGAAGGAAATGGCATTGTCAAGAAGATGAGAATTCAATGGATATTTGCAAACTTTCTTCTTCCACTGAAGAGTTGGAGATTCTTATCATCAAAGTCACTTTTCACAAGAAGTTCATCCCACAATGGCGGAAACATATCACCATCAAGATGCATACTCTATATGGTGGATTGTTTCCTCTTCCTCTTGAAGCAGCAGAAACTTGCATCTTGGTGGCAAACTGTTTGGGAACAAACTGAAGAGTAGAAATAGAGAGAATGACCATCCATGGAAGATTTGGCATTCGTTGAGAAGTTTTCAAACATCATCAAGTGAAAATTTGTGAAGAAGCTTCAGGAGTCGTGATCTGTGGAGGTTCACGAAAACAAGAAGGAAAAGAGTTGAAATTTGTTTGTGGATACTCAACAGCAAGATATGTGGGATGCTTGGTGCACTTATAATCTTCTATTTGTCCAATTAGCAACCCATTGGAAGTTGGTAGATAGAGTGTTTTTCACAACATACACTGTTGAAACCCTCAGAAGCTAGCATTATTATAATGGCACAACAACGATCCTAAGAAGAATGAGTTTTGATACTTTTCGAACAAAATATCTTCCCCAAAGCCGAATTTAGAGATGTTGAAAAGAAGAAAGTAGAGGAGATGTTGGCTAGAGAATCCTCCAGAGACTGATCCCTCTCTAATACTATCCTGTTGAGTATAGACCAACTGGTTGGAGCCAACCCCCTGATGAATGACGCAATAAAGAGGCAAGCATTAGAATGAGTCCAGAAATACGTAAGAAGAGAGAAGGCAAAAATCAAAGCTGAGAACGAGCTCGCAGTAGAAGCCTCCTTCTTTGACGCCCTAAAAGCACTCTTTACAAAAGTCTCCATGGCGACTCAAGGTCCCCTTCCTAGTCAGATTCATCCTGGAAATATTGATGACAGGCCAGCAAATGTAGTCCAATTGCCAGTTTTTAAGGAAGAGTACAATGAAGACCCTGATCTTCATGTAGCAGAATTTATGGTAGCATGTGTGACTAACAATTCCAGAACCCCTGAGCATTGGTTAGAAATATTCTCCGTCACTTTCAAGGGCGCGGCGTTTCAGTGGTATGAGAGACAAGCAGCAAGAACTTTTGGCACTTGGGATGATCTGAAGTTGGCCTATCTCACTAAATTCAGGCGTGAAGGTTTTGAAGAGCGAATGAGAGAGGAGTTTATAAACCTAAGTCCGAACCTAAGTCAGTCCTCTAGAGAAAGAGTAGAAGCTTATGTCTCGCGAATGGAATCCATCCTGAAGAGATGGACTAACCATGATTTGGATGAAGGAATCCAAAAAGGAATGTTTCATAGAGACCTACAACCAAAAGTTTGCAAGTTCATGGAATTGAGAAGACTAGTCAATCTGCAAGCTATAGTAGAAGGTACAAGATTGTATGACAAAGTTGAAGCAAGGCTGTCAATGACTCTAGGAAGAGGAGTCTTACCTCCTCCTATGCCAGGAATGGTATACCCACCAAATGTAGTCCCAGGGAAAGTTCCCTACCTCTATCCCTAGATATAAACAGTGCCTAGTATAATGCACATAATCCAGTATGGTCACCATAGATGACAGTGCCTCAAATGATGGCTCCACCACAACAATAGTGGCCTCAAACAGTTCCTCTAATGGTGGCTCAACAACAGTGGAATCCTACCAACTAGAATCAACAACCTCAAGTCTCAACAAGAGCTCTGAATCAGAGCCAGAACAGAGGACCTTTTGGATCGACCCAACCAGTTTATGCAGTAATTACAAAAGCTTCCCAGAATCCCACTACAAGCACTTCAGGAGGTAAAAATCTGAAGGACTACTTATCCAACTCAGTTGCAAGTATACAGAAAGAGCTTCTGGATGTGATTACAGAGCAGCTACAGACACTCAAGGTGAATACCACCAATATATCCACTCCTGTGGAAGATGGAAGAGATGTGATACACTCTAACACATGGTGCAAAAGTGTCATCAAATGGGAAATTTAGCCACTAAATGTACTCGAAAATGAACCATTCCTGGAGCCTTCTGTTCCTACTATTTGCGGAAGAACCATACAGAGGATATTTGCTCTCTAAAAGAGATGCATGAACGAAGACAGAAGGATGAAAATGTAAGATTGAACTTGCTGGAATCCAAAATGACAACACAGGATATTGGACCGAAGCCTAGGGGGTTTGGTCCTAATTTTGGTCCAAGGAGGTTTCCCTCTCAAAGTTATAGAGGATGACAGTCTGGTGGTGGTTAGAGATCAGAGGTGAAATGTTATAGCTGTGGAGAAAAGGGTCATATCTCCCCGAATTGTCCAAACCCTAGATGATCTGTGGACTATAAGCCCTTATACAGCTGATGCAAAGGAGAAGGCCACACTGCAAAGGACTATCTAAGCCTAGTCCCTGTAAAGGTCAATGGCACTGATAGCCAACAGAAGTACAAGAGCTTGCCTCCAATTTGGTAGAGTTGGAAGTTGTCGCTGTCACACGCACCAAGAAGAAGGAACTTGTTGTTCAGAATGAAAATAACTCTCCTGCCAAGACTGTGAAGTTCAACCTTCCAACAGAGGGATAGAGTAGTACAGGACAGAATAATGCAGTACAGAGCACTGTAGCGCTATAGAGAGTTACAGAGACAGTCCCAGAGACAGGACCAGAGGTCTAGGAGATAGAGGATATAGAAGCACTTCTAGAAATAGAGGAAGTGCCGATACTACAATTATTAGAAGAAAAAGGAAAGATAAAAATGGGTGTAGCCCCATTCCCCAGCCGGCCGGAGAAGCCTGTGAATCCTATCAAAGATTATGATTTAGTAAAAGACCTAGACACTTTTAAACCAAACCTAACATTCGGACAATTGTTGATGCTGTCTCCCAGTCTGCGGAAATAAATTCAAAAGCATCTTGAAAAGAAGACGTGGACTAAGAAGGATCGCTCCTTTGACAGCGACCCCAAGACCAATAAGACCCCAGAGCCTGTAAATGAAGTAGATATGGCTAATGCCTTCCTAGATCCTGGAACCCCAGAGATTAGTGTATGGATTGAAGGATGCTTCATCTCAGATGCATTGATTGATGGAGACTCATCACTAAACATAATGACGGATGTGACAATGAAGGACTTAGGATTGCAAGGAATTCAACCTACACAGTGGCTTATCAGATTGGCGGACCAAAGCTGAATTAAGCTGTTGGGCATTCTCCCATATGTAAAAACAACCCTTGCAGGAAGAGACTAATGGCTGAAATATCTGGTGGTTAAACCAAATTCTTATGGGACCTCATACCCTCTGCTATTGGAAAGACCTTGGCTTTTTTAAGCAAGAGCTAAGACGGATTGGTTCAAAGGAACCCTGACCCTAGGCAGAGGACCCAACAAAGTGGTGTTGAAGTTGTATGGATCGCAAAAAGGCAATGGATCCACATCCATCGAAGTTGTAACTGATTCCTCCAACAAGGTAAGAGATGGTAAAACAGGAGATGAAGAGGCTGTTAAGCAAATCTTTCCTAAGAAAACAAAGGCACAATCCCTAATAGTGGGCACTATAAGCCAACTACCAAGGGAAACAAAATCCTTGTCCATGGGAGAATACCTCCTACCTCAACTAGAATTAACTTCTGAAATCACCTGTGACAGTGAAATAGAAGCATGGATGTACTGTTCTCCCTGTTACATGATAGTCGCAGAGATAGTACAGAGGTAGAGCAGTTACAAAGTAGAGACAGAGCAGAGATAGTACAGTTACAGAGTAGAGACAGAACAAAGGAAAAACAGAGCCTCTACAGAAGCAGAGATGTAGCCTCAAGAGGAAGAGGATGAAAATGATGAGGAAGAAAATGAAGCAAGTTATAAAAGTGAAGATGAAGAATTTCCTCTGATAGCGGATGATCTTGCTGATGTCCCTACAGAGACCTCAGAGGCTGAAGATCTCAAGGTGTTGGATGGAATGACTATGGTTCCATTTGGGTTGGCCAATGGACCACAAAGCATGCAGAATCTATATAAGAAATGGATTAAAAGCATAAAAATTAAGTTCACCAGTGGCTCCTTTGCTCTGACCATTCAGTCCAGAGAAACGATGATGATGATGCCCCCTGCCAACAGAGGTCAAAGCCCTCTTAGCCATAGCCTCTAGAAGGTCTGTGCTATGTGACATTCCTGGACGCATCCTCTAAAGATGAATACCTTAGTCCAAAATAAATTACCACTCACACAGAAGAAAACAAAGCTCTGATACCCTTCCAGCAACCTCAATAGACAAAAGAGTCATCTGTTCAGAAGGAGGACATTGGTTCTAGTGAAACATCAGACGAGGACACTACTCTCTTGAAAGAGTCAGAAGTAATCCGTGGGACATTTATCCACCAAGTGGAAGGTGAAAGACAAGTAACGTTCTTGGATACTGATGGTACCAAACGTCACCTAAAAGTGGGCCTCAATCTTCCAGAAGAAAAACTAGTGGTCCTACGAGATCTACTAAAAGAGAACTTAGATGTGTTTGCTTGGTCATACAAAGACCTAAAGGGGATTGATCCCACAGTATGTCAATATCATATTGACCTAGAGCTTGATGCCAAACCTGTAAGGCAAAGATAAAGATGTATAAATCCTAATTAATCTGCTCTGGTGCAAATTATTGAAACTTCTTGAAGCAAAGTTCATCTATCTCGTGGCTAACACTGAATGGGTTTCGTCCATTGTGGTAGTACCTAAGAAGAACGGGAAAATTTGAATATGTGTCGACTTCTGGAAGATGAATTCGAAGACGAAGAAGGATCATTTCCCTATCCCTTTTACAGACCAATTGTTGGACACAGTGGCAAGCCATGAGCTGTATTCCCTCTTGGATGGATTCAACAGATATAACCAAGTCCAAATCGTAGAAGAGGACCAATCCAAAACAACCTTCACCACCAAATGGGGGACCTATGCCTACAGAGTGATGCCATTTGGGCTCTGTAATGCTCCTGCCCTCCAACGAGTAATGATGGCTACCTTCTAGAATCATCTGCATGATTTCATTAAGGTGTATCTTGACGACTTTTGTGGCTATAGCTTAATCCGCGAGCATTGGGGACACCTAGAGCAATGTTTTGATAATGCCGAGAGTATGGGATTTCTCTCAACCCCAACAAATGTGTCTTTGGCGTCTCCTTGGGAATTCTTTTGGGTCATATTGTCTCTGCACAAGGGATTCAACACACCCTGCAAATATTGAAAAGATTTCCGCCTTAACAGCACCAATAAACCTCAAGGAATTGAGAGGATTTCTTGGCCATGTGGGCTATTACAGAAGATTTATTGCATATTTTGCAACCAAGGCAACCCTCTACACAAGCTCCTAAGGAAAGATGCGGATTTTCTTTGGACTGATGATTGTGAAGAAGCCTTTAATATCCTAAAATAGTGCCTTATCCAAGCACCTATCTTACATCCTCCTGATTGGATGAAGGAGTTCCATGTGCACACAGATGCTTTAGTCAAAGGGCTAGGTGATGTCCTATGTCAAAAGGGCCCCTCTAAATTAGATCAACCAATTTATTATGCAAGTTGAAAGGTCACTAATAGGGAACGAAACTACACAGTGAAAGAGCTTGAATGCTTGTAAATGGTGTTTGCACTAGAGAAGTTTCGACACTATCTACTGTCAACACATTTCAAGTTCTATGTGGATCATGAAGCCCTATTCTTCCTAATGAACAAAGAAAATGTTAAAGGAAGACTGATGAGATTGTTGCTCCTATTCCAGGAGTTCGATTTTGAAGTGGTCACTAAGCCTAGCCATTTCCATGTCCTAGCCGATCATCTATTACGGATCCCTCAAATAGAAGAAGAGAAACAAGATGATCCAGACCTTCCTGATACTTCCTTGTTTCTAGTTGAAACAGTTACTCCCTAGTTTGCAAATATAGCCAATCTCCTAGCAACTCAACAGTATCCTCCTGGCATCTCAAGCCGTGAGAAGAAGAAGCTTCTATTAGAATCGGCCTCCTACACTTTGCTAGGCGGTGCACTGTACAAGAGAGGCAAAGATGAAGTATTGCGATGATGTGTTGCGGGGGATGAAATCGGCATAGTATTGAAAGCATGCCATGATGAACCATGTGGTGGACACTTTGCAGGAGAAGCGACAACTAGGAAGGCTTTGTTAGCAGGATATTGGTGGCTGACCCTCCACAAGGATGCATATGATTATTGCAAGAGATATGATGCTTGTTAGCGAATGGGGAAACCCACCATAATAAGTGCCATGCCACTGCAACCCATTCTTCCCCTAAAGCCGTTTGAGAAGTGGGGGATTGATTTTGTGGGTCCCATTGATCCACCTACGAGACGGAAGCAGAACTGATACATCTTAGTATGTACAAATTATGTCACAAAGTGGTGTGACACTAAAGCCTTGAAGCGGGACGATGGTAACAACGTAGCCGTGTTCATGTACGAGAATATTATCACCCGTTTTGGCAGTCCCTTAGAGTTGGTAAGTGACAGGGGTACTCATTTCCTTAACAAAATTATGGAGGAGCTGATTGAACTGTATAAGATCCGCCATCGCAAGTCCACTCCTTATTACCCCAGAGCCAATGGCCAAGTTGAAGTCACCAATCGCATTCTCTGATCGATTTTGACAAGAACGATTGTTGCACATCATCGCGACTGGGGCGATCTACTTACAGAGGCCGTCTAGAAAGCGTATAAAACCTACCATAAGGTAGCTACATAACATACCCCTTTCTAGCAAGTGTATGGTACAGAAGCTGTCTTCCCTGTTGAATTAAAATTGGCCTCTTTGCGAGTGGCAGTTAAAGAATGCTTGGGAGATAATGAGTCACTGCAATGCCGCCTCCTACACTTGGAATGCTTGGATGAGATATGGTGGATGGCCCTATAGTGCATGGAAACCACACATGCACGACGCAAAGCCTATCATGACAGTTTCATCAAGCACAAGGAGTTCAAAGAAGGTGATCTTGTCTTGGCCTATGATTCAAGATTTGACAAGTTTCCTGGTAAGCTTCAACAACGGTGGATGGGCCCATACAAGGTACTTGCTGTCAATCCTAACGGCTCTATTCAGGTGCAGACCGTTGATGCTTATGATGATCCTTTCCTAATCAATGACTATCACCTAAAGATGTATTTTCCTCCCTAGGGATCTTGACAATCACAGTCGATCTACCCTTTCCCTTTTGGGTGTCACACTGTCCTTCTTATCATGCTCCTGATAGCCCTTATGATTCTCCTCATGAGGTGGTCTCGTTCTCCTAACCCCTCGTAGATATATCTCAACCCAAATTTGTTCTCTTCTCGTCTAATCCAACAACGGTGGTGAGGTTGGTCTTGACATATGGTATGTCTACCATTCTCTTTCTTTAAAAAAAAAGAAAAGAAAAGAAAAAAAAAAAACAAAATAAATGCAACTGTTATGGGAGAAAAGGAAGAAATTCTCTGTCATGACAAGCCTCGTTCCAAGAAATAGTGGAAACACCCTTGGGTGGGAAGCTGATTGTGAAAAATGTGGTAACACCCCGCAGTTCAAGATAACTGACTCACCAGGAGAATATTTCCAGCATGTAATTTTAAGCCACTTCCCTTGGTGCGTTGTTTCTACAATATCAATCTGTCTACCCTTCTTAACAGATGACTCTTCTTACAAATCATTGAAATATGAGATTTGTTGGCTACCTCCCTGGGTACGCCTCGTCTTCAAGATCCTGATGACAACAACGGCCACCATGATCTTCATCACCAACCCCTTGAATGATGTGAGCTTTTATCCTAACAGGATGGGGACGTGAGCGTGGGCTATCCTTTGTATATATCAGAGAGTGAGACAGAGGGTGGGGTGAGTGACCATTCTTTCTCTTTAAATCAAATGAGAGGTTAGATGTGTGAACAGAGTGTTGCATGTACAAGATGGGCCTCTCAATGCACAATGCAGGATCTGTTCCTGCGCACTGCACCATAAGGCTCCATGGCCTTCTTCTTGCACTGTATGCCGGCACAGGGTGGGATGCACAGTTGCACTATCAATTGCACACAAGGCATACAACCTTTGCCCAAAGTGACAATCAGGATTACATCAATGGGTTTCAAGAATGGGTTGCCCTCTGTATCTTTCAACAGAGCGTGAGACAGAGGGTGGGCTGAGTGTGATTGGTGTTTCTTCAATCAATTAGTGAGAGGTGAGGATTGAGGGACGTTGCGACCATTGGAGTCAGGTACGTTTCTATTTCTCTATGCACCCACGGGCTGGGTCTCTGCCATCAGCACATGACACATCATTCTATTATGTACACTGCACTGCAAGGCTCCCTGGCCTTCCTACTTGCACTTATGCCAGACGGGGCGGGATGCACTGATGCACCATCAATTGTGCATCCTCGCATACTCTTTTCTGCACTGTTTCCTTGTTGATTCCTAAACTAGGTGTGAGCTTTGGGTTTTGTCATTATTTCCTTGAGTGATATTAGTAATGGGGCGAGTGACTGTTCTTTCATTCCATTTAAGTGATTGTGAGTTGAGTGCAATATCCCTCGTCCTCGACGAATTTTCCTGCAATTTCTTCAACCAGCTACCTCCTTAGGTGTTGTCGCTTGGTCCCTACCACGAAGGACATTGGACGTGTGCAATTTTCGTAAATTTTTGAAGCAATTTTCATAAATTGGACAGTTTTCCATGTGAACGCATTTTAATTGCTTTGGAACCCTGATCTGATATGCCAACCCTGTCCTACCCATTCCCCCCCGATATTTTTTCTTTTTTACTCCGTGTCATTCCGATGCACAGTTCATCCGTTATTAATTTTTACGGGTTTTCGATCCTTTTCGTGCTTTTTTTAAATACATTTTTCCATGTGAACCTACCCTCTTTTCATTGGAATTCTGATTTAATTTGACAGTCGTGTCTTGCTAGCCTTTGCCCCACTTTTTCCTTTTTTCTCCACCCTCTTCCAACTGCCGGATTTTTAGTTATTAGTTTTTTCGAGTATTTTTTGATGTGTTTTTCGTATTTTTTCCACGTGAACCCCTCCTAATTTCCCTCAAACTGAGTTTTGATGTGTCATCCTTGTGAATCCCTTTCTTTTGGACATTTTTCCTTTTTACCATCCTCTATTTTGGTGCACGATTTTTCCCGTATTAATTTTCGAGTCCATTTTCAATTCTATTTTTGGGGTTTTTTCCATGTGAACGCATCCTATCTCGATTGGAACTGTGTTTTGCCATGATAGGATTGTTGGACACCTTGTTCTATGCAACTTTCCTTTTTTCCGTACCTTATTGTGATGCGCAGATTTTCCGATATTAATACCCGGATGTGTTTTCGGGCTTGTTTTTTGTGTTTTTTCCATGTGAACGCCCTGGTCTTGCCCCAAAACCCGTGTTGCATGTTTCCATCCTATTCCCTTCGTCTCCTGACACATTTTTCCTTCTTACGGTTTTTCAATCCGATGAATGGTTTGGATTTTATTAAATGTTTTTCCTTTTTGCGGTGTGCTCACATTTCTTATATCGTGTGTGAACGTGCCTGTTTCTGGTTTTATGCACCTCGGAATGCTCTCGTGGCGTCTATGGTTCGATATCACCCAGCTTGCCTCGTTTGATCCATCACTACAATTTTTTTTACTCCCACCCCCGCACATGTGCACGGGACGGGGGTGCGTTTTTTTTGTCCACCCATCTTCCATGTATTTATTTATTTATTTTTATTTAAAAAAACAACCAAAGAAAAAGAAAAAAGAAAAAAGAAAAAAGAAGAAGAAGAAGAAAAAAGAGAGACCAAACAAGCACAAAAAAAGAAGACGCAAAACAACAAATATGAAATAAAAAGAGAAGAAAAAGAAAAAAGATAATAATAATAATAATAACAAAACAAAGAGAAAACATTTAAAAAAAAAAAATAGCAAAAACAAAAAAAGAGATAAAAGAAAAGAAAAAAAACAAAGAAAATAATTTTCCAAAAAAAAAAACCCTAACTACCTTACCTGCCGCACTCCTCCACCGTAACTCCCTCTTCTTCTTCTTCTCCTCACCCTTCTCCTTCTTCTCCTTCCACTTCTTCTTCTTCCTCCTTCTCCTTCTCCCTCCTACCTCTCCCTCCTCTCCCGTGATCAGTTGTGTTGACGTTGTGCCCCGCCCCGTCACCCCTCGCTGGCCGCCGCCTCCTCGACTATGTCGCCCGTCGTCTCCTCTTCATCCACTCACTAGCCGTCCCCATCGTCATGCTCCACCTCGCCCGCAGACGCCACCGCTCGCCCGGGACGCCACTCATCGCCGTGGAGCACCTCGCCTGTTTTGCCGCTGCCGTGCCTACCGCCTGTCGCCGCCCCGCTGATGCCGACGCCAGCCCGCCGCTGTCCTCCTCCCTCCTCCTCCTTCCTCCTCCTCCGCCATCCTAGTGGCCCACCCCCCTCCCTCCACCCTAACCACCCTGGTTAATTTCCCCAACCATAGTTCCATTCCCTAACCATAGTTCATTAACTAACCCTAGTTAATCAAACTAACCCTAGTGAATTAAACTAACCCTTAGTTAATTAACTTAACCTTAGTTAATTAACCTAGCCCTAGTTAGATCTAACTCACCCATAGTTAACCTTCCTAACCCTAGTTAAATTAATTAACCTTAGTTAGTTTGACTAACCCATAGTTGATCTCATTAACCATAGTTAGCTTAACTTAACCACAGTTAGTCTATCCTAACCATAGTTAGCCTCCCTAACCCTAGTTAGCTTAACTTTACCCTAGTTAAGCTAACTCACCCCTAGTTAACCTACCCTCACCCACAGTTAATTAACTCACTCACAGTTAACCTAACCTACCCATAGTTAATTAACTTACCCATAGTTAACCTACTCTAACCGTAGTTACCCTACCCTAACCATAGTTAGACTAACTAACCCTAGTTAGACTAACCTAACCTTACTTACACAGTTTAAATAGACTCACATGACTTACCATAACCTAACTTAACAAACTCAACTCACCTAACTAACCTAATTGATTTACCTCACTAAATTAACTTAATCAACTTTCTCAGACTAAGCTCACTTAATTCACTTAACCTACTTAGTTAGCCCCCGTTCCTGCCTTTTCTCTTTCGTTATTTTCCTGTTGTCAACGGGTGTGCTAGCAAGCGTTCACGCGTGAGGACGTGCTTCCGACTTGTCCCTGCGGTGGAGTATTGCAGTCAGTCGTTCACACACACTCATCCTTCACTGTTCACACGTAGACCGGGTACCGCCTTTTATTTTCAAACCCGCAAAATATATAAAAATACACAAAATAAAACATAAAACACAGAAAAATTCCAAAAATTCATTTAAAATGTCAAATATTACAAAACAATTTTTGAAAATTTACCAATATTGCTAAAATCATTTGAAATATTTTTAAGGTGGACATTTGAAACAAATAAATTGCAAAAAAATCAAAATTTAAAAATTCATTCAAAAATATATGTAAAATGAGTAAAATTCGTTAAAAATTAGTAAAAAATTAGAAATAAATCCAAAACAATCCCTAAAATTTCTACAAATTTCCTTGTCTCTTTTATCACTAATTTCTCAATTAAAAATGTTTCATAAATAGAAAAATATTATTTGAAGCCAAAAATCCTAATTTTAATACTTCACTTTATAAAAATTCATTTTAAATTCTAAAAATCAGTTGGAAAATCATGGATGACTTAACACACATTGTTGACACTTGTTGGATTCTTGAAATCCCACTTTTACACTTCACAACATATTCATGTGTCATATACTCCGATTTAATTATTAACAAACAAAAAAAAAGAAAACAAAATAACAAAACAAATAAGCCAAAACCAAACTCTACACAAAATACAAACACACCTAAAATACAATTGAAAAAAAACAAAAAATAAATAAAATTAAAAAAATCAAATCTAAATAAAACAAAAACACTAAGGTGCTTTATTTTTTCATGTTTGTTTTTTTTTTACTGGATTCCTTACATTTGGTGAACTACTCCGTGCGCCTTCAGTTTATTGCATACATACCCCTACAAAGTATTTATTTTTTGAGCTTTATGTATTTTCATTATCCCTTTACCACAATTAATTGTTAAAATGAACTATATTCACCCACCTTGTCACGCACACTCGCGCTAAACACACAGTTTTTAATAATTAAAAATGAACCAACCGTTCACTTTGCACGCGCTATGTGCGCTTAAGAGGCACCTTAATTTTTAATAAAAATAAACCAGCCGTCACAAAAAAGCACGCGTTAGCAAAAAAGCGCTCCACATCACCATTAATTTCTAATTAATGAATTTGCATTTAGAAACCTCAGTCTGGAAATCATAGTCTGGGTTTCGATAAAGCACAATTTCACCCTAATAAATTGTAATTAAAATTTTAAGAAATAACAGTCATTTTCTTATTAAGGTTATAACCTGATAAAGTGTCACCCATTGTTAATACTTTTTTAAAATGAACCCTTCATTAAAATAATTTCCCCTCACTCCACTTTTTTCCCCTTTTAATAAAAACGCTTCGTGGGATGGGCGCGTAAAGTCCTCTTAGTTGAAATTGATGGTCAAGGTTATGGTCAGGTCCTGATTAGATTTTTATGGTATAATGGTTTGCTTATGTGTTACGATTACGAGTATGGTTTGTAGTTTTTCTTTCTTTCTTGCTTGATACGGGGTTTTGGGTGCTTGTTTGTTACATCGCATGAAGTTTTCGGTCGCATATGTGTAGAGGTCATGCCAAATTTTTTCTAGGATGTGGATTGTTTGGGGTGGTAAATTGGTTAGCTACGTCTATGTGTGTGTCCTTTTGATTGATTCATTTTTTATAGCCATTTTGGTTGTTTTGCAAGCATTCTTTGTGATTGTCTGTGTTGTGGTGTGCGTGTTTTCTATCTGAATGGCGCCTCACGCTCCTCCTCCTATCTAGTATGTCCCACTAATCAGTAGGGATTATTCTTCCCTACTAGCTTTTGAGCCTATAGTGAAAGTATGACTTGCAACTTTCGTGGCTGCTTCATTCCCATTGATTCCAGATGATCCATCCCTGTGTGATGAGTTCCTTACATCATACAGTAAGAAGTGGGGTCTGGTTCATGGTGCTTCCATGGGGTTGACACCCCGAGGGTTGGGAAGGATTTGTCTCTTCACTACAAAGGAGAGCCCTTTGTTACAGCTAGACAATTAATCTCAATCGATGAGATTCTCAAGCTGTTACAGAAGTAGATCAAGGAGATTCTAGATGTCAAGGAAGTGATAAACACTTTAGGAGTATCTTTTTCCATGATCACTGATCCTCTTTGAAAGTTAGTCTGTCAGTTTGTCCAAGACAGGTTTATGCCTGCCAGAACACCATCCCATTACTTGTCCAAAGAGCTCTTCATAGCTTCTAGGATAGTGTTAAAAGGGGTGGCCATTGATTGGAGTACTTACCTCCTTACAAAGTTGGACCAACAAAGTAACCAGAGGAAATGACACAAATGTCACCTATGGTTCCTACCTGTATGCTTTCTTGACATACTCAAGCCTAAAGCAGGGTGTGCTACCACCTCCTCCATCTGATCCAATACCTCCCCCTCCACCTTCAGAAAAGTCAAAACCTATTGACATAGAGGATCTTGATTCCCCTCCTCCACTGGTCATTCAGCGGAAGCGCTTGAAGCGTGTGGCAGATAAAACTCCTTCAGTCCTTCCTTTAGTCACAATTCCTGCTACATCAAACAGTGACCTCCCTGCTTACCTCACATGTAACAATTTATTCAGAGCACATAGAGAGGGTTCTTTGGAAATAGCAGTCCCTTCACTACTGAATAGTTTAGTGTCGGGAGACGCTATTCCATTCCTCTGTAAGGACATCCAGAGTTTGATTGAACTTTCAGTGATAGCTTGTGCTCAACAACTGTATGCTTCTTTTTATGAAGAACTGATGCAGTCCAAAGACCAGTTGCATAAGGCAACATCAGAGTTAGCCTCTACTAAAGACACACTTGCAGATCTGTTTAAGAAGATGGAGTAGCAGACCCAAATGATTGAGACCCAAAGAGAAGAAATATCTTCTTTGAATATTCAGTTAGGAGAAGCTCAGTTAGAGGTCACTAGAGTCTCAAAGGAGAAAGAGAAAATGCCCAAAGAAGCTCAAGAGTTTCAGAATCTTTTAGATGCAAAACTGTTAGCCTTACAGACTATTCATAACACAATGGAATCACAAGGTTCCCAAACCAAGCAGTTGCAAGACCAACTGGCACAATCACAGTCTGTTTCTCCAAGCCCCAATGTTCCTATTATTCATTCTATCTCTAAGCAGGACTTGGCAGTTCTATAGAGACAAGTCACATTATTTCCTTTGTTCCAAGATAAAGTGGAAAGATTACAGTCCAAAATGGATTTGTTATGGTCAACATTTGAGCACTTTCAGGAGTATGATCCTCCGGACCATTCTTTCTTTGTCCACTATGAGTTGCAAAAGGTGGCCTTTTATAAGAAGCTTTCAACAATGGATCTTCCTCTTCCAGAGGATGGTTGGAGTGGGGATTGGTCTCCTGAGTTGTTGACAGAAGTGGTCCATATGGTATTTGAAGATTCTGTGATGACGGATATACGAGGTGATCTGTTGATTCCAGATGATGTAGATATGGCCTGGTATGTGGGGGACATGGTTTTGCAAGCTGTCTTGTATGTCAACTATTTGGAGTTGCGGATAGATGACATGTTTCAATGTTACTCCTCAAAAGTAGCTACTTGCCCTGACAATTCTTGGCACTCAATGATTGATTCTATGGTCCTGAATCAACATTAGAATACATCTTCTACCTATGTACAGAGCACTAACCAACTGAGGGTGGATCTCTTAGCTCACCTTTCCAAAAACCATCCATTTGATTCAACCCTTTTTTATGCCTATCAGAGAAGACCTGTCTTAGGTCCCTTTATTCCTAGCCTATTGTACTATCAACAAATGGCTCATTGCTATGATACTTATCTTTCCCTTTATCAAACCAATTCAACAGTAATCTTACCTCTTCTTTTCCAACCTCAATATTTTCCTCAAATTCCCATATTTAGCTATTGTTCTTTTATCGAAGATAGAGTATTTTCCCCTTCTCCACCATGCCCTTCACCATCTATCCATATACCTTTTACTTTTCATGTTTATCAATTAATACCTTTCCTAAAACTGATTCCCTTAAATTTTCAGCCACTCCTTCTTTATTTTATTCCTCCTTTTATGATTTTTCCTACCCCTCTCTTCATCCTCTTTTACTTATTCCACTTCCATCTCCTGCCACTTCTATTTCACAATCCCCTCAGTTGGTTAGTGAGTATGATGGATTTGATTAGCAGATTCTGAGAAGAAGAGGATGGAGCTCGACTAATTCTCCTACAGGACCCCAAATAAACTGGCCAATAATTCCAGGGGATTGGAAAACTACTATTCAAGCATACTAGAACTACCTTCATTTTGCTCACCAATATTCACAATCTCTAGATCCTTCAGTGAGATTCACAGCTCATTTTGCTTGGTATCTAGCATATATGCATAGGCATTCCCATAATGATCAAAAGGCCATTCCAAAGCTTTGTATGAATGTCAGTGTGAACATTGACTCCCAATAGTTGGATGTCCTATGTTTTCATGCCCTATGTCTACCTAGCAGATACCTTGTTTTGCTAGAAAGGATGTGCTGCCTGCAATTCTTTCAAAATCCTCCAAAAACATTTGTAGATGAATCCTTCTCCATGGATCGTTTTCGAAACCACCAAGCCTTCAAAAGGGATCACCTTCATTGATGCCTTTGCAATGTATTTTGGATGATTCTTGATGATAGATAAATCTCTCTTTTTGGAGGTGTCATTCAGATGGTTGTTGTGTTAGTGTTTATGTGTGTGTTGTGGGTTAATTATATGTGATGAGTTCGTGCTGGTTGAATAATTTGTTTGAGAGCTCTTTTCAAACTATTGATGGTGATGGTGGATGGAAAGCCTATGGTGGAAAGCTGAAGAAAAACCTCTTATATCCTTTACAAATTTGTTATGGCTTTTTAAATGATTAATCAAATGAGTTAATGAATAACGAAAGTTTTCTTTTAGTAGTATTTTTTCTATCAGATACATGTGATAAGTTGGGTCGTGGTTTGGCGAGATTATTGAAGATCCTACGGAAGTTAAAATTGAGCTCTTTAGTGAACTCATATTCTTCTTTTCCTTATGTCGCGAGGACTCTTCCTTTCTAAGTGTGGGGATATGTTGAGAGTGGAAAAAGACTGAACTTTTGACTGAATTTTGTTGTTTTTGAGGTCTGAATGATTGATTTTTGATGGATTTAGAGTGATGTATGATTGCTAATGGAAGTGTTTGAGAGTGTTTTGGATGATATTGATTATTTTTTGAAAGTTCATGATGATTTTTAGTGGAGATATGAAGCTCTATGATGTTCTGATAGGTTCTGATTGGTTATGTATACCTTCTCTATAGCTTCTGTTTTATTTTGATTTTCTTCTGTATGAAGCATGGATTGATGATTGATGAAGATTGAGATCTTTTGGAAGCATATTGAATAGTTTTTAATAGTTTGGAATGGTTTGAGTATGAGTTATAAGGTTCTCATGACCTTGTGTAACCCTCTGTAAACCTTCTATAAAGCCTCTGTCTCTGCTCTGTAACTGTACTGTAGCTACTCTGATACTGTACTATACTATTCTATAGACCTTCTGTAAGTATTATGTAGAATGTATGTGTGACTTTGGAAAATTTTTCTAAATTTTGGAAAGGATGAATATAAGTTTAAAATAGCTAAAACAAGTGGTAGAAGCAGGTGCTTAAGATTGAAGAGAAGACTGAAGTGACAATGACAGTAGTGAGCTGTGAAAAGACACTATAGTGGCTCTGGTGACTCTTTATATCAGACATACCTCTTGGGAGGTGAATCCATGACCTAAGAAAGATTATTGAGAGTTATTATGAGAGTATTGTAGTGAGGATATGATGTACTATTGATAGAGAGAGAGAGAGAGAGCCAAAGATAGCAAAATCTATCAAAACAATGTAATTGTATATGAGAGATTGAGAGAGAAAACTTTGAAGACATTGAAGATGAATAATATGTGATTGATTTCCATTCAAAGATGGTGTATTCTTTTATGTTATTTGTTCTATTGATGGATTTTATGAAGATGTTGAAGACTATGGTTGATTCTATCAAATCCGTGGGCGATATCGAGTATGATGCTACATGAAGATTTGCTGTTTTCTTTGTTTTGGTTATCAAAAGAATAAAATAAAATCTTGTTGATGTTACAAGATAGATTTTCTTGCAATAGAATCCCCTTTTCCTTGGTGTTCCTCTTGGGGCTCCATACACCGATGAAAAAGCCAAGGAACAATTGAGAGTTCTTGTGGCTATCGGCTTTTTGTATCTACCATCACTAGTAGCCATCACATGTATTTCTCTTGATGAATAAAAGTTATTTTACTTTATCTCTATAAATAAATATTTATTAAATAAATGTGTGGTTTGTATAAGTGTGACGATAATGTGTGATACGTGAATGACACATTTGCATACGTTAACATGATTCAACACGTAGTATTACACTTAAGATTGTGTAAGTGTGATGATAATGTGTGGTACATGAATGACACATTCGCATACATTAATATAATTCAGCATGTAGTACTACACTTGTGATTGTGTATAAACAATAATGTAACTCGTATTCGTACATATTACTACTTTCAATGCATTCGTACATTAAACAAAATTAAAATTCGTGCATTTCAAGAAACAAAACAAAACAACTTTACTCAATTATTTTAATTCAATATACATCACATGAGATATTATGTATATATAAATAGATATTCCAATGTAGTAGAGTATACAATTTTTTTTTGTCTTCCAAGATGCTATGGTGCTATAACACTCATTAAAAAGCCTTGTATCATTAATCTAGTAACCTATGATGGATTCCCCTTGCCGTGTGTCTAAGCTGAATGATAAAGTTCATGTCTTATCTGTGATTGTGACACACTTTGCATGGATGGCTGCAAGCTCTATATCATCGAACAAGTCGATGAGAAACCCCTTTACAGCTATTTGTAGGGCCTCCATAGTTACAGCAGTCCACCTTCCTACTGGTGGGCCATCCCTCACTCACACCCAAAATTTTCACATCCCTTTCAGCTCCAAGTCTTGCATGACTTCTCGAACAACCTTATCAAAATAACTTTTTGGGATGAGAAGCTCGTATCCGCATTGGATTCTCCTTATCTCTCGAAGGGCGACAATACCTATTTTCCATCTACTCTTCTTCTATGGTGGTCCTTGTGCTCTATGCAGAGCATCTGTTGCTACACTATAGGAGGCTCCACCTTGTGCTCTAGGTGGTAGGCCTTGGCATGAGGTCTTTCCGGGGCCAAAACGGTGACATGCTTGGTGCATGCCATACAAGCTTGAGGAGGGCAAGATGGAGAAGAGATAGAGGTTGGGGATGTGAAAATGAGAAGAAGAATGAACTTTTAACCCATTTAAATCTCAAAATCGGGCTCATGCAGCTTCATATGCACTATCCATCATGTGATCGTAAATCCATTACCTTTTATCAGAATGCGACGAAACTTCACACACGCACTCGTTAGGTGGCCAAGAGTCCAATTTTCTTTTTGAAATAAAAAGCATGGAGACCCCGGGTTTGAATTCTGGTGTCTTGAGCCACCTAACAAGTGCGCATGTGAAGTTTAGGTTCTTGGCCACCTAACGAGTGCGCATGTGAAGTTTCGTCGCATTCTGATATAATTTATTATTTTTAACATTATCCCATACCAAAATTATGGATGGATTGACAATTGAGAAATCAACATCGCGACTACTCGCCCTTAGAAACATCACACCACATAGACTATACAGAGGCATCAAGAGTAAAGTCCGCAATAAAAAATGCTAAAATTTTGCATGTTTTTCCTATTGAAATTTCCTATTGAAATAATTGATAGTGCTAACAAAAACTCTAAGTAAAAATTGAATATACAACGAAGATGCATAGTCAAAGTTGAGAGCAAAGGACAAGTGTAAAATTTTAATTCATATTTGTAATATTCCCGTGCTCCCCCCTTGTGCCTCCCCCCCATAGGAACTCCCCCTCCTTAATTTTTAAAAAAATTATTAATGTTAGTGCAAATTTTTTAATCACTGTCTCTCTCCCCACCGACAGCACGTCGGGGAGAGAGAGAGAGGGAGTGAAGCGAGGATGTAAGGAGAGCATGCAGCCCCTAGGTGGGAGGGGTGGCAGCCATGCCACCCTCCTCCCCCTCCTATAAAAGAGAGGCTCCCCCTCCACCTTGGATGGTACAATGCTCCCCTCTAGACGTTCGCAGGGAGGTCCTCCCCCCCCTCGTGCTCGTCACCTTCCCCCCCTCCTTCGTGTGACAGTAGCAGCCCCCCTAGGCTTCTGTAAGAAGACTCCCCCCTGTTTTCTCGGTAACTATCCCCCCCCTTTCGTGATCAGCGAAAATAGAGGGAGGGAAGAAGAGAAGGAGAGGGAGAGAGGGAAGGAGAAGAAGAGCAAAAGAAGAAGGAGAGGAACAAGAGAGGGAGAGAAGAAGAGAAGGAGAGGGAGAGAGAAAAGGAGAAGAAGAAGGGAAGAAGAAGAAGAAGAGGAAAAAGAGAGGGAGAGGAGAAGAGAAGGAGAGGGAGAGAGAAAAGGAGAAGAAGAGAATAGAAGAAGAAGAGGAAGAAGAGAGAGAGAGATAAAGAGGTAGCTACATGCATGGAACAAGAACGAGTCTTAGGATTTTTGTTTACTCTAAGTGCTAGGTTGCATGCATGAAATGGTAGAGTATGGAGTTCGCATAAGTTTATATGCATGGAATGATAGCTTTTACACACATAGAATGATAAGGTTTTCACATTATTTCACATGAAATAATAATTTTTAAACCAGTTCAGTGCATGAATAGCCATTTAGAATTCATGCTTCGCAATCATGATTAAAATAAACACATGAAATGTTAGTTTTCGTTCATAGGATACAATTGTACCCATGGATAGAAACCTAGACTTTCATATGCCCAAGTCACATGAGATCCGATACATTAGGAATAAGTATTTGTTGCCAGGTATGAAGAGAGTTAAACATCGTTTAGGATGTAAAAATATATTAAACGCACCATGTGCATGATGGGTAAGTTTGATTGGAAAACTTTACATAATACCGCACTAAGAGAGATGGAAGGGACACATGCATCTAGACTGTACCTTGAAGGCCTAGATGAAAAGTCTTGAGGTACCAAGTGTGTTAACTGAACTTGGTTGGAGGGAGATGAGTAAAGATCTAGATGAATAAAAGACCCTTGGTTGGGTTGTGAATAAGGCATGCCCGTTGCCATGGTTGAGCAGTTAAGGCTTTGAGTTAGGATTAAGATACCATAGGGTAAAATTCAAGGGCAAAAGCAAGTTGACCAGTTAAGGCTTTGAGTTAGGGTTAAGATACCATAAGGTAAAATCCAAAGGAAAAAGCAAGTCCAAATAATTTAACTTACCAAGAACATTTGCTTGCATCACCTTGTTTGAGATTATTGGGATCTCGCCAAGTCATGAATGATCTAGGATCGGATGGTGGGAGTATCTGGGAAAAAGGAATCACACCTTAGTAGTTGGTCGTATAAACGGCCTCCGAAATGTTCGTGATTGTACACTTAGGTACATTATTTGTACTCAATGCTCAAGGAACTAATTCAAGGAAAAATACTTAATGCTTTAGGTTAAAAGCTTGGAGGGAGAGGTAGGAACAATTATCTCCGAGGACTGTCTGCCTAGCCCTATCCAAGGGGGTTGTTAGCCGCGCTGGGTATATGGACCTAACCCACCGCGAGAGGTCTCTCCATGAGTGATGCTTGGAGCAGGAGGACGCTTGGGTGCCAGGGGAGGCTCTGGCTATAAATTCCTTGCCTTCGGATCCCGCACAAGAGGCCGACGTGACTCGAGATGGGATCTCAAGGCCCGTGTACTAGTCTACAGGCAGAACTTGGAGCAGCAATCCTGTAGATTGCTGGGATAGCCTTCGAGAAGGATACTTGATGTACTCCGGGATTATGATAAATAAAGAACAGATATTTGAGAAAAAGAAATGTGATTGACATTGTTTTTGTGTTAGTGCCTAAGTTACGTAAAGGAACCAGTGATTAAATTGATTAATTAAGAAAGTTGCTTTTGGATGTCAAACGTAATATGGTAGGTAATTACGTAACTAAGAATACTGAGGAAAGTGTGGTGGACGTGACTTGGGTCTGTCCTGCAGAAGGGTGGTCCTGGTTAGCTCGGAACTTTTCTCAAATGACGAGATATCGAGACTATAAAGGCCTAGTATCAATAGATTTAGAATCTTGATTTATGCTGTTTTAGGGGAAAGGAATGGGACTATGCCCTATGGCAGAGAGGTTGAGCTATCCCTCTCGTTTCCCATACTCCATGAACCAAGTGCAGCATGAATCCACTTTGACTCTATTGTTCCCACGCAAGTGGTTCATCTAGAGCTCGACGCTAGCTACTTCCTAAAGACCTTGCTAATAGGAAAGGAACCCTCACTTCAGGTCGATCCTAAGTGGGAATGGCCGGACACTTCCACTCGCGGCAGACTTGTGAAGATCTAAATCGCAAACCCTGTGACATTCCTTGCGAGTGTCAGGCGGAGCTTTCTAGGCCCTCCTCCCGATGGCCTGCTAAGACGTGTCCCACAAGCGTATGAGCGAACATGTTATAGTTGGTTGGATGATAGCTACATTCATCCTGTGGATGCCTATGACACATCCCATGACACCTAGGATAGATTGGACACATTGTTTGGTGCCTAGTCAAAGTCTTCTAAGTATGGATTGCTAATTGAATTTTTTAGACTAGACATGAAGCCTAATACATCCCTGGCATATCGTCTGAACTACATGGAAAGTATTCTAACCAAGCTTGCAAAAATAAATCTGAAAATGGATAAAGATATATGTATTGGTGTCTTGCTAAAAAGTTTGCCTCCTGATTATGATAATGTTTCAACCACTTTAATCAATATGCCAAACCCTAAATTGGTTGACATTAAGGCCTCTCTATTGGAAGAAGAAAAGAAGATAAAAAATGAAGAAGAGTCAAGTACTTCTAAGGATGAAAAAATGTTGTATGTCAATAACATGAACAAAGGAAAAAATGACTAGCTATTTTGTGACTTTTGCAAAAGGACTGCACACATTGAGAAGTTCTTTCATGCTAGAAAGAGGTCTCAAAAGGCATATCTTGCAGCTATAAAAGAAGAAGAAGATCGTGAAGCAAAGGAAGAAGAAGAAGAAGAAAACCATCAGGAGCAGAAGGGCAAGCCTCACCAGTCCTTTTTCCAATTTTCTGATGGACTTTTTTAAAGCCTTGTATAACCTTGCCCTAATGCTTCTGTTATAAGAGCGAACCAACGAGATACAAGGATTACAAGGGAACTTAATGGAGGAAAATAAAGGGAATGAGGGGATAGTCAGGGGATGGTGAGTAGAATAGAGCAGTGTTTTCTGTTGAAAACATTTCTTTACTCACTTATGGATGCTGGGTTGCAGAGTCACGAAGCATGGAGCAAGTTCTTGGTGTTCCAAGTCATGTTCATGACTTCAATGCATGCTTCGAATTATTGCCAAAGGCTTGGCATGATGAATATTCTGGACATCTATAATCCTTCATCTTTGTATGTAGAGCATAGATGGATGGGAGATTCACGAATATACTACATAGCAGCCCACTGACTCGCGTACCTTCAGACCAACTTGAAGAGAATTAAGTGGATGGAGGATTTAAAGATCGTGAAGCTGTTCATCTTTGTCGAAGCTCACACAAACGCAACTTTGCATGTTAGCAATCGGCAAGTCAACCAGAATAAGTATGTTTATGAAGAAGTGACGCGGGTGATCTCTACCGATAGGATCAAAGTGTTAGGGTGCTATGAGAAGAACATGTATCAAAGGAAGGTATACCCCAAGCTTCCTATGACTTATCGTTTTCTGAAAATCCATGACTCCACTCCATATTATTATTCCATCCTTGTGGCCGATTGTAACACAATTCTATTTTTCCCAAACTGATGTATCAATCAGCTTGTCCTACTTATCCAAAATAAATGTACTCAAGGGTTATGCCCTCATGAATGAACAAGACTTTTTACTATTTTCTATCTTGATCATAAATGTTAGCTAAGGTGTTAAGCGATTAAATCACTTGGCTAAAAGATGTGCTAGTTTTATTAACGTAATATGGGGAATGTTTGATAAGATGTTAATATAAAGAATCTTATTATCCAGATGCAACCCCAAGTGTAGGTTCCAAGTCCGACTCCTGCACTAAGTACAACTGTGATTCAAGAGAAGAAGTTCCTTCTTAAACAAATTAAGCAACCCAAGTTTGATGGCAAGGGGAGGACTGTTCAAGCCGATGCTGAGATCTGGATTGAGTCCATGGAGGACTATTTTAAGGCAGCAGGAATTGCACCTGCTGCTAACCAAGCCATGCTCGCCAAACTTAATCTTATAGGTGAAACAAGACTTTGGTGGAAACAGCGGTGCACAGACCAAGCGATCTTGGAGGGGGCAGTCACTTGGGATAAGCTTAAGGAAGCTGTGCGAGGGAGGTATCTGCCACCTGCCTACCACACACAAAATATGAATGAGTTCTATGACTTGAAGCAGCTAGGATTATCCCTTGAAGCATATTATTCAAAGTTCATTTCACTCCTAAAGTACACGCCTCCAATGGATATGACATAATAGGTGTCAAAATTCTGTGTTGGGTTGAATCCACCCATAAACACCCGATTGGAATCCATGTGTCCAACGGACCTACAAGACGCACTCATTCAAGCTACTCCAATAATATAGGAGGTGTAGACCAAACCAAGGAACAATAGGATTTGGCCTTTCAAAGATCAGAATAAGGGTATTTTAAGGCTTAGACTAAGAGAGCACAGAGTCAAAATCAGGGCCAAAGAAAGAAAGCTAGGGCCAATGCTATCAATAACTTTGTTCCTACACAAAGGAATGATCGCAACCCACATTGCTTCCATTGCAACAAGCCCGGAAACTTCAAGAGGAAATGTCCCAAGCTTAGTAGAGGACATCACCAAGGGCAATTCCAAGGTCAAAATAGAGCTGGTCATGGCCAAGGAACCACCATTATGGCTAGAGGGAGGACCTCCAGTGTTTCCAACAAGGAGATGGACGATGAAAAAGATCCATCCATGGATGCTGACATTGAGAGGGCAATGGTTCATGTTGCTCTTCACAAGAAGGGTCCGAATCGCCAATTCTCGGTGATTAAAACTCCATCAAATTATCAAGGTAAAAGCTTCAAAACCTTGATTGACTATGGCAGTACACATTCCTTCATTTCACCAACCTATGCAAAAATATTAGGGATAGCTACAATAAATGCACCTACTTTACTTGTGGAATTAGTAAATGGTCATGAGGTCACTTGTACTAGGCAAACTGCTAAGGTGAAATTCCTACTGGGTGGGAAGCCAACTTTGGTGAGATTCACGGTAATGAACCTAGGTGTCCACGAATGTTTACTTGGAATGGATTGGCTAATATCCAATGATGCCCACATCCACTAGTTACGAATCAAGGAGAGGCTAGTAAGCCAAAAATACAATTGGAAAAAGCAACAGGGATAATAAAAGGTGTTCAAAAGGGTCTGCCTGTCTATCTGATTAAACTCAATAAGCTAGATCAAAATTAGGAATCTGGGGAAGAACCTTCATGGTTAAAGGAATACGCAGACGTATTTCCTAAAGATCTGACAGAACTTCCTCCTCAAAGGGAAGTTGACCACAAAATCAAACTTGTGCCAAGAGCTACACCAGTCGCAAAGAGGCTGTATAAGATGCCCATTCCAGAAGCTATCGAATTGAAAGAGCAACTCAAGCAACTGTTGGACCAAGGCTACATCTGCCCTAGTAGTTCACCATGGGGAGCTCCAGTACTGTTCCAAAAGAAGAAAAATGGGACGCTGACTACAGAGGGTTGAATCAATCAACCATCAAACAGAGGGTTGAATCAATCAACCATAAAAAATAAATACCCCATTCCAAGAATAGATGAATTACTTGACCATCTTCAAGGAGTGAAGATCTTCTCTAAGATAGATCTCAAATCCAGATATTATTAGATAAGGATCAAAGAAGAAGATATCCCGAAGACTGCATTCAATACAAGGTATGGGCACTTCAAATTCCGAGTGATGTCATTTGGGCTAACGAATGCTCCTGCTACCTTCAATAGGTTAATGCAGGATATCTTTAGGCCCTATCTTGATGACTTCGTGAAGAGCACCCTACCACGACACCATGAGAACCACAATCCGGCCAAGAGAGGCTGCAAATACATTTGCTAGCCATGAAAACTTGCAAGAAAACTCTCCTTCTCACCAAGAATCCATATCCTCAAGACACACAAGAGGAAGGCACACAATAAATTAGGAAATTCTTCCATCTCACCCTCTTCCTCTTCATCACTCTCCATTATATTTTGCAAAGGAGCACAAGAGAGAAAAGCAAGAACAAGAAAGATGAGAGTTGTGCCAAAATGAGAGAGGGAGAAATGAACCGTGAGAGGAGAAGATAAAGGAAGAGAGAGGGTGTAACCATCTCAACCTCCCACCTCCCCAAATCCCATGACTGCAACCACCTCCTTTTTCTTTCTTGAATTATAAAATTCAAATTTGCATACATTGACTAAGGTGTAAGGACCTTTCAATTTTTAGCATGAGACAAAAGGGTTTGACCTTTCCTTTTTCTAGCAATATTTTTAGATGTGAGCTTAAGGACCCATATTGTTACATTGCTTCATAAATGATTTTTGACAAAAATTACATTTGCAATGGATCATTTTACAAAAGATGTTTCCATGACAAGCACATTTTGGTTCCTTTATTTGCATATATTTGTCGGTCATCATTCCTCCCACGCTTAAGTGTGAAGCGTCCCTACAAACAAATTTGAAGAAGAACCACGATCAGCTCTTGAAAAATCTTCATCTTCTTTCTTCAATCTTCATTTCTTTTCTTCAATATTCTTTGAATTGCCATTGGATAAGGAGGGAAATAACACAAAAAATAGAATCACAACTAGGACATTGAAGCCTAGGGTATAAAGCACACCAAACAAAACTCAAAAGATAGGGCTCTTCAATAATTTATGGACAAGAGCAACATCACACTCAAGTTAGGTTGAAAGAAAATCACACTGGGAAGCACAATAATAAACCCAAAAATATATAAAAATGAAGTGCATCCCTTACAAAGGATAGGGTATTGAAGTTCTCCCACCCGATAAAATGTGTTTCAAAAAAGGAAAGGGAAGAGGCTTTATTAAAGATAAAACAAAAAGAACAAAAAACGATCTTGTGTGCTTGAAGGAGAATGATCTTGATGAAAGGGCATGTTAAACATAAAGATGATGCATGTGAATGAGCCTTGGAGAAAAAAAAATTAATAATTAAAGATTAAAAATGGTTTGTTCATGGTATTTAGGGTCTGAAGAATTCAAAAGAAAGAGTTGAGAATAGGATAATGCCATCGTTGATGCTACTTGTAGGATGAGGAGGGGTGTGGACTAGATGGGACATTGCTAGTGCTTGTCGTCGTTGCTATGGATCTTGCAGTAGGCGTAAAATGTGTTGTAGGTTGTGCCATGGGCCAACAATTTCTTGCCCTCATGTGAGGCATTGGCATTGCGAGGAGAGAGGCTCAATGGGAGAATGAGTAAGGCACAGGGGTGGTGTTCGTTTGTTGGTAGAAGTAGACATGAATGGCGTGTGGTCGTCTGATGCAGCTACCAGTGAGGATGGGGGTAGGCCGTTGTTTTGTTGAAGAAGGGGTGAGAGGGAATGATTTCCATAGCCGAGGAGGAGGAATGGAGGAGCGACAACATGTGAAAAAAGGTGGCGAAGGCAAAGTCATGATTGCCACCACCAAAGGAAGACTGGCGCTACGAGGGTAGGTGGACGAGAGAGAGCACGTGAAGTCCAGGACTAGGGATGTGTCAGGCCCCCTATCGCATTAGTCCCCTAAGAAGGTGGATAGCAAGAAGGTCGGGGTGCCAAGGCGCAACTCCAGATTGTGCCATAGCCTGCGCAGCTTGCCTACATAGCCATGGATGTCCCCCACGCACACTCACCCCTTCTCCTTCTTCAATCTTCTTCTTCAATTTAAGTGTGGGAAGAATCGGAGGGGTAGGCATGGGTGTGTTGGAGGGGGAAGGAAAGAATGGTTGATGCCAGCAGCACGCACAATAGTAGCATGAAGCCCATTGAATAGCCTCGTCGATCCTCTCTTTCATTCTCCTCTAGCATGTCAACAAGATTGTCTTCATCCCTTGCTCTTTCCCTCAAAATGCAGCAAAGAAAAATCATATTCCATGGCAAAAATGCATTTGCAAATCCTTTCTTCTTGCAAGTTCCATGACCACCTCTTTCTCGGCCATTGCACCAAATGAAGAGCACCCTGCCACGGCACCATGAGAACCACGATCCGGCCAAGAGAGGCTGCAAATACATTTGCTAGCCATGAAAACCTGCAAGAAAACTCTCATTCTCACCAAGAATCCATATCCTCAAGACACACAAGAGGAAGGCACACAAGAAATTAGGAAATTCTTCCATCCTCACCCTCTTCCTCTTCCTCACTCTCCATTAGATTTTGCAAAGGAGCACAAGAGAGAGAAGCAAGAACAAGAAAGATGAGACTTGTGCCAAAATGAGAGAGGGAGAAATGAACCGTGAGAGGAGAAGATAAAGGAAGAGAGAGGGTGTAACCACCTTAACCTCCCACCTCCCCAAATTCCACGACTGCAACCACCTCCTTTTCCTTTCTTGAATTATAAAATTCAAATTTGCATACATTGAGTAAGGTATAAGGACCTTTCAATTTTTAGCATGAGACAAAAGGGTTTGACCTTTCCTTTTCCTAGCAATATTTTAATATGTGAGCTTAAGGACCCACATTGTTACATTGCTTCATAAATGATTTTTGACAAAAATTACATTTGCAATGGATCATTTTACAAAATATGTTTCCATGACAAGCACATTTTGGTGCCTTTATTTGCTCGGTCATCACTTTGTACTCGTCTTCTTTGACGATATCCTAGTCTACTCTAAACAAGAAAAAGATCATGAACCACAGCTTTGCATTGTTCTTGAAACAATGAGAGCACACAAGCTTTATGTCAAGAAGAAGAAGTACGCATTTTTCAAGCGACAAATTGAATATCTGGGATTCATTGTATCAGCAGAAGGAATTTTAGTAGATCTAGCTAACGTAAGAGATGTTCTGGAATGGCCAACACCAACTTTTGTCAAAAAAATACGTAGTTTTCTTAGGTTGACAGGATGGTACAGGATTTTCATAAAAGGTTATGCTTTGATTGCAGTACCTACGACCGATCTACTAAAGAAGCAAGTAGCAATTGTATGGTCACCTACTGAACAGACCAGCTTTGACAAACTAAGGCAAAGCTTAGTATCAGCACCCATCCTGAAACTTCCTTATCTTAGTAAGGAGTTTGAAGAGGTAATTGATGCTAGCGCACTTGCTTTAGGATGTGTACTTATGCAAAAAGGTCATCCCATAGTATATTCTTCAAGAAAATTGAAGAGCCATGAAATGAATTATGCTACCCATGATCTGGAGCTGTTGGCTATCATCCATGCCCTCAAACTTTGGAGGCATTACTTGCTAGGTAAAAAAATTTCCTTAGTGATAGATCACAAGAGTCTTAAATGGATCTTTACCCAGAATGAGCTCAATATGAGGCAACGTCGATGGATCAAAGTGCTGGAAGAATATGATTTTGAAATCAAATATAAGCCTGGAAAAGAGAATGTAGTTGTCGATGCACTCAGTCACAAGGCATTTCTAAACTCTCTTATTTTGCAAGATTCGTCAACGGCAAGGTCTCTAGCCACAAATGTATCAATGCCAAACAACCCGATTCTTGAGCTAGCTAAAGAAGAGGCATATCATGACCCAGTCTATCAGAAAACGCTAAGGGAGATCCCCATTAAGGATCAAGACCCAAAGCTAAAGACATAGTATCAAGAATTCTCTGTCAGTAGTGGACTTGTCTACTTTAGGATGAGATTATGTATCCCTGCATGCCAAACTCTCAAGCAGAAGATACTGTGGGAAACCCATGACTCCCCTTTCTTAGGGCATCGTGGTTATGCCAAGACCCTTAATGCGGTCAGAAAGAGCTATTATTGGGAAAGGCTCAAGGATGACGTTCTTAAATATGTCACGGAATGTTTGTCTTGTCAATGTATTAAGGCAGAACATGTGGAAATGCCTGGGAAATTGCAACCACTTGACATTCCCCAAATGAAATGGGAATTCATTAGTATGGACTTCATTATTGGCCTACCCCAAGTTCAGGGAGGATACAACTCTATTATGGTTGTAGTAGATATGCTCACCAAGATCACACATCTCATCACTGTCAAGATGAACTATAAAGCTTCATACATCGCTAGATTATTCATCAAGGAAATATTCAAACTGCATGGGTTACCTAGAAGAATCATTAGTGATCATGACTCTCTATTCACATCACACTTCTGGAGGGCTATCTTTGAGGCTATTGGAACTCAACTATGTTTCAGTATAGCTTACCATCCCCAAACTGATGGTCAAATGGAACAAGTTAATCGAGAGAATGCTTCATCCCTAGTGGAAAGATTATCCCAAAGAGGTTGCCACCTGGATGGATGAAGATACTCTCAACCAACAATACCCCCAGGTCCTCTCGAGATGAGGACATCTCCATTCCTCTAAGGGGGAGAGGATGTAATATTCCCGTGCTCCCCCCCGATGCCTTCCCCCTCCCCGATAGGAACTCCCCCCCCTTAATTAAAAAAAATATTAACGTTAGTGCAAATATTTTTATCCCTCTCTCTCTCCCCCCCGACAGCACGTCGGGGAGATAAAGAGAGGAAGTGAAGTGAAGATGTTAGGGGGCCATGCAACCCCCCAGGTGGGAGGGGTGGCGGCCATGCTACCCTCCTCCCCCTTTTATAAAAGAGAGGCTCCCCCTCCTCCCTCGATGGTACAACACCCCCCTTTGGACATCCTCAGGTGGGTCCTCCCCCCCTCGTACTCGTCACCTTTTCCCCCCCTCCGTGCGATAGCAGCGGCCCCCTTGGGCTTCCAGCCCGACAATTGCGCCTCTCCCCCCCTCCTCGTTCACTTGGCAGCTATGCCTCCCCCCCTGTGATTAGTGAAAAGAGAGGGAGAGAAGAAGAAAAGGAGAGGGAAACAGGGAAGGAGAAGAAGAAGGGAAGAAGAAGAAGAAGAGGAAGAAGAGAGGGAGAGGAGAAGAGAATGACAGGGAAAGAGAGAAGGAGAAGAAGAGAAAAGAGGAAGAAGAGAGAGAGAGAGAAGGAGAGAAGGAGAGGGAGAGAGAGAAGGTGAGAAGAATAGAAGAAGAAGAGGGAGAGAGAAGGAGAAGAAGAGAAAACGAAGAAGAAGAGGAAGAAGAGAGGGAGAGGAGAAGAGAAGGAGAGGGGGAGAGAGAAGGAGAAGAAGAGAAAAGAAGAAGAAGAAGAAGAAGAGAGAGAGAGAAGAAGAGAAGGAGAGGGAGAGAGAGAAGGTGAGAATAAAAGAAGAAGAAGAGGGAGAGAGAGAGAAGGAGAAGAGGAGAAGAAGAAGAAGAAGAAGAGAGAGAGAGAGAGAGAGAGAGAGAGTTGGTGAGTGGAGAAGGTTTCGAGGGCCATGTTCGAGGAGCCACTCTTCAAGCCACCCCCTCATCGGCGAAGGACCCGCTTCTCACGGCCTTCCCTTCCCGAGACTGTCATCTTGAAGGCTGTTAAGGTCAGGACTATCCAAACTCCACATGGAAAATGGCTCCCAAAAAGAGATTTGCGGGAAGTGTAAGTGCCAAAGCTACCGGTAATGCGGGAGAGGCGAGTGGAGCGACCAACGCAACAAATGCCCCTACAATCACGAATCAACAGGTTCTTTAGATATCCTAAGCTTTATAACTAATTCTGTATTATTTCTTGAGGAAGAAATAAAGAGGTAGCTACATGCATGGAACAAGAACGAGTCTTAGGATTTTTGTTTACTCTAAGTGCTAGGTTGCATGCATGAAATGGTAGAGTATGGAGTTCGCATAAGTTTATATGCATGGAATGATAGCTTTTACACACATAGAATGATAAGGTTTTTGCATTATTTCACATGAAATAATAATTTTTAAACTAGTTTAGTGCATGAATAGCCATTTAGAATTTATGCTTCGCAATCATGATTAAAATAAACACATGAAATGTTAGTTTCCATTCATAGAATGCAATTGTACCAATGGATAGAAACCTAGACTTTCATATACGCAAGTCACATGAGATCCGGTACATTAGGAATAAGTATTCATTTCTAGGTATGAAGAGAGTTAAATGTCGTTTAGGATGTACAAATATATTCAATGCACCATGTGCATGATGGGTAAGTTTGATTGGAAAACTCTGCATAATACTGCCAGTAAGAGAGATGGAAGGGACACATGCATCTAGATTGTACCTTGAAGGCCTAGATGAAAAGACTTGCGTTGCAAAGTGTATTAACTCAACTTGGTTGGAGGGAGATGAGTAAAGATCTGGATGCATAAAAAACCCTTGGTTGTGTTACGAATAAGGCATGTCCGTTGCCATGGTTGAGCAGTTAAGGTTTTGAGTTAGGATTAAGATACCATAAGGTAAAACCCAAGGGGAAAAGAAAGTTGAACAGTTAAGGCTTTGAGTTCGGGTTAAGATACCATAAGGTAAAACCCAAGGGGAAAAGCAAGTCCAAATAAGTTAACTTACCAATAACATTTGCTTGCATGACCTTGTTTGAGATTATTGGGATCTCACCAAGTCATGAATGATCCAGAATCGGATGCTCGGAGCATCCGGGAAAAAGGAATCACACCTTAGTAGTTGGTTGTACAAACGGCCTTCAAAATGTTTGTGATTGTACACTTAGGTACATTATTTGTACTCCTTGCTCAAGGAACTAATTCAAGGAAAAATACTTAAGGCTTGAGGTTAAAAGCTTGGAGGGATAGGCAGGAACAGTTACCTTCGAGTCTCTGTGTGGTCTTATCCAAGGGGGTTGTTAGCCGTGCCAGGTATATGGTCTTAACCTGCCGTGAGAGGTCTCTTTATGGGTGCTGCTTGGAGCGGGAGGACGCTTGGGTGCCAGGGGAGGCTCTGGCTGTAAATTCCTTGCCTTCAGATCCTACATAACAGGCCGACATGACTCGATATGGGATCTTGAGACCCGTGTACTAGTCTACGGGTGGAACCTGGAGCAGCAATCCTGTAGATTGCTAGGATAGCCTTCGGGCAGGATACTTGATGTACTCCGGGATTATGATAAATAAAGAATACATATTTGAGAAAAAGGAAGATACTTGACATTGTTTTTGTGTCAGTGCCTAAGTTACGTGAAGGAACCAGTGATTAAATTGATTAATTAAGGAAACTGCTTTTGCATGTCAAATGTAATGTGGTAGGTAATTAGGTAACTAAGCAAATTGAGGAAAGTGCGGTGGACATGACTTGGGTCCGTCCAATGGAAGGGTGGTCCCCGTTAGCTTGGAACTTTTCTCAAATGATGAGATATTGAGACTATAAAGACCTAGTATTAGTAGATTTAGAATCCCGATTTATGCTATTTTAGGGGAAAGAAATGGGACTATGCCCTATGATAGAGAGGTTGTGTAACGTGTCCCCTAGTATCATCCAGGACACGTCTTAGCAGTCCATCGGAAAGGATGTCTAGAAAGCTCCACCCGGCACTCCCATGGAATGTTACGGGTTTTACGATCCAGTTCTTCCCGCGTCTACCATGTAGCGGAAGTATCCTGGCCGTTCCCACTTAGGATCGACCGAAATTAGGGTTTTCCTAATGGGTCACTAGCTAATAGCAACTCGCGTCAGACCCGAGCGAACTACTTTACGCAGAAATGCCAGGTCGGAAGCAGATTCACACTGCACTTGGTTCAAGGAGAATGGGAAATGAGAGGGATGCAAAGCTCAACCTCTCTGCCATAAGGCATAGTCCCATTCCGTTCCCCTAAAACAACGTAAATCGGGTAAGACGTAACTCTAGGTCATTGTTCTCGTTATTCTTTTTGATGATGATGATCATTCCACTGTCTTTCGAGATTTATGAGAAAAGTTCCCGGCTAACCGGGACCACCCAACTGTAGGACGGACCCATGGCCCATCCTCCGCACTTTCCTCGGTTTGTTTTAGTTATGTAATTATCTAACACATTAATTTGACCTATAACAATCAACTTCTTTAATTAATCTTGTTAAGCATTGGTTCCTTCATGTAATCTTATCACGTGACATATAAAAACAATATCAAGCAAGTTCTTTTAACATCTCATCATTTTATCTTTGAATTACAAGAAGTTCCGCCCGTAGGCTTGTCCATAATCTGCCCGAAGGATAACCAGTAATCTCCAGGGATCACTATTTCAAGCTTCCGCCCGTCAACTAGTATGCGGGCCTCGAGATCCAATCCCGAGTCACGTTAGCCTCTTGGGCAGGACTCGGAAGGCGAGGAATTTAAGGCCAGAGCCCCCCCTGGCACCCAAGCGTCCTCCTGCTCCAAGTAGAACTCAACGGAGAGACCTCTCACGGCGGGTTTGGTCCACGTTCCCGGCGCGGTCAACAACCCCCTTGGTTAGGGTCAGGCAGGCAGTCGGGGGTAACTAAAGCTGCCTCTCCCTTCAGGCCTTTAACCTGAAGTATAGGTACTTATTTAATTTATAATTCATAATTCAAACAGAGCCCTAAAATCTCTAGTAAGCACAAACATTTCCATTAATCAACCCAGTTGTATGGCAAACTGCTAAGGAAGTGTTCTTTCCTTTCTGAGTGTATCAAGAGTCGTTCTCAAGATGTCTTGTAAACTTGGCAAGATCCCTTATATTTGGGTGTAGGGTATACCCAACTTGGTTAACCCTAAGGTACCTTAGATATGCTAGTTCCTATTTTACAACTTTTCTTATTTAGAAGGATATCCAAAACTACATCTTTTTGCAAGATAACTTGTGTAAGGATCTGCCGTCCTTGAAGAGGGTTTTTCCCTTTTCTCCTTGTGAATCAATCACAAAATGATTTCATACATGTTGCACAAGTCCGGCGATGGAATGATCTGTTTAGATTCCTTAAGCTGACGTATGTCAGGTCTAGGGTTTCTTCATTTAAGAACCTTATGGACAAACCCTAGTTTCTTATCTTTATGAGTTTATTGTCCCTACGGTAAGGAAAGTAGTCAAGTGTTTAGGGTATGAATGTTTCTATGTTTAGATTGGTTCGGTTATCTTTTGGAAGGTAATCTCACTCGTCTTGTCACGGTTTTACTATCCTTGTGACAATTAACCTTCCTAATCAATACAGTTTAATTTGGCATATAACATAATGCCAAGATGATACAAAGACGACAATACTCCTTGGGACAAAAGGCCTAGCTAAGAAATTTGTGTATACACACTTTATTAGTTCCAAGTCCTCAAATAGCAGGGGAAAAGTGTTAATAGAGTGTCATCCAGCAATTCCACATGACATTTTCTTTCCAAATGAGTTCGTATATCTAATTGTTATACTTGTTAATTCTTAACATCTAACTTCCGTTTTCTTTAAAGATGAACTCATGCCAAATAACAACAGTTGCTAAGATGTGCAACTAGCAAAGATAACTCCCTAGTAATTTGAGCATCGAAAGAAGCTTTTCATGAATTTAGCCATTTTACCATGATTTGTTGCGAAAGGAATAAGACTAATGGTGCAAGATATAATTTCTACACTTTAGGAATAGATTACTATAGTAGATGGTTAATCTTGCCTATAATTTTATAATGCTTGATGCAATTTGAAGAAAGCTAATTTGTATACATTGTCGTCCATAGGCTAACTCCTTCGTAAAAAAAATAACTCGAACAAATATATCTTTTCTTAACAATTTTTCTTTGCATGATTGACTTAAAACCGAATTAACATCAAGAAGAAAAACCTAGCTTTGAGGTGAGATATCCACATGGATACCGGGAGATGACCCTCTCGCAACTACACCTTGGACTTTCTTCGGCGGCATCGTAGTTCGAATGTGAGATAGCCTTTTCCTTTTTCTTCTTGGAATTCCACCGTCTTCTCCTTCCTTATCTTTTACCTTTTTCCCACTCTTCCTCCTTCACCCCTCTTTTCACTCCCTCTACTTCCCTCCCTATCTTTTATCTCACGGCTATTTCTTCCTTATGGGATACCATACGAAGCCATGATGATGAATTTGATGTTTTTAGGACGTGGGAGTGTGTGGACACCGGCTTGTTTGATAAGATTAAGAACACAAAGCTTAACTACGAGAGCACTTGCACAAAAAGATTTGAAAGTGAGTGAAGGGATTAACGCAAGAGAATGGAAGTCTGCAAGGTAGCCTAAGGACAAAGTAGGCCTATGGTTGTGACCTAAAAAATCTAAAGAGCTATGAGGAGGGGAAAGAGCAAGGGCTTAGGGGGAAAATTAAAACCGGAAGGGGAAACAAGGGGGCTTAGGGGGAAAATTTAAACTCGGGGGGGGGGGGGGGGGGGTAATAAGGACTTTTAGGGGATTAAAATCCGGAGGGGAAAAGAACAAGGCTTAGGAGGGGATTATACCTGGAGGGGGGGAAACAAGGCCTTACGGGGGTTTAAAACCCTGGGAGGGGGGGAAAAAAATAAGGGCCTTAGGGGGGGATTTAAAACACCAGGAGGGGGGGGGGGGGGGGAGAATAAGGGGCTTAGGGGGGAATTTAGAATCCCGGGAGGGGGGGGGGAATAAGGCTTGGGGGGGATTTAGAATCCCGGGAGGGGGGGGAATAAGGGCTTAGGGGGGAATTTTGAATCCCGGGAGGGGGGGGGGAATAAGGGGCTTAAGAAGCCCACCTTGGAACCTTCCAAGGGGCTTCTGGAAGGGCCACGTGGGGGGGGGGGGGGGGGGAAAGAACAGCTAGTTTGGCCAAAACGGCGGGACTGGACTGCAGCAGTGGATGGTGGCGTGATGGAGGGCGGACGGTCGGCGTGGGAGTGGCGATTCGTCTCCTTCCTTCAGCTCGAAGCTATGGCGGCGTTCGGTTCTTCTCACGGCCCCCCCAGCCTTCTTTGTCTAGTGGCCCCTCCCCTCCCCTCGTTTAAATAGTGGAGGGAGGGGGATCTTCTCCTCCTACGTGTCGACACGCATGCCCTCTCTCCCTCCACAAGCTCCACCAAGGAGCTTCATAACTCCTTCTATTCCCCTCCCCCTCCAGCTCGTCAGTTGACTGGAGGGATAAGAGGGGGGAAATTTTTTTAAAAAAAATAAATCAAAAGCCCGATCTATTTTTTTTCCACGCAAACTTTTACAGGTTGAGCTTCGCATCCCTCTTGTTTCCCATTCTCCATGAACCAAGTACAGCATAAATCTGCTTCGACTTTGTTGTTCCCATGCAAGTGGTTCATCTGGAGCTCGACACTAGCTACTTCCTAGAGACCTTGCTGATAGGAAAAGAACCCTGACTTCAAGTCGATCCTAAGTGGGAACGGTCGGACACTTCCGCTAGGGGCAAACTCGTGAAGACCTAGATTACAAACCCTGTAACATTCCTTGCAAGTTCTAGGCACAACTTTCTAGATCCTCTTGTCGATGGGCTGCTAAGACATGACATGTTACAATATTTTAAGGGCACATATAATAGTTTTGCACTGAGACATAGTCATATATCCAATGCACAAGGATAACACTATGCCAAAAAAGATAACATTACAAATTGTGTTCATTCCATTGGAACAAATGCATCCTTCATTGCTTGAAGTTTTTTTACAAGTTGGAAGCCCTTCGGAGTTATGGTGATGCACTTCACATGTATTGCACAACATTGAGTATCAGTCATCAAGTCAACTAAAAAGGTCTCTGGAGCACATTATAGAGCATGAAGAAATTCTTTTGTGAAACAAAATAGGTCTATCTTGACCTTGTGTCAAAAACCACCTCTTGCTTCCTGTGCAATAGAGGACTTGCACAATCTCACGGACAAGTTTTGAGAAGCTTGCCTTCGGAATGATGAGATCAAAAGAGAATTGATACCTCCTAATTTCTCTCAAGGCCACCGTATCTAGCTTCCACTTGCATTTCTTGTGGGGATGTTGAGGAGGATCCTTGTGAGGGTGGCTTGAGGAAGGTGGGTTAGGTTGAGAAGGGAGTGCATCCCAGCTAGTAGATGCTCCAAGGGGTTGAACACAATATGGGGCTCCAAGCAGAAGCTTATTTGCAACTACCTTAGACCTAACCATCTTTGCTGCACAAGAGATGTGAAAACTCAATGAATAAGATAGAAAGTGAAACCCTCTTTTATATAACCTTAAAGTGTAAGACTCATTCACATAGATGCACACTCTCTCTTTCTCTCTTAAACTATGAATTGTATTCACATTGAACACATTGTTCATCTTACTATCTTATCTCTCTTCGAACCCATTTGCTGCCTTGTCAAAGCCTTGTTTCTAGCCACTTTGCATGGTTTTCTTTGGCACTTGAGGCTTTATAGTGCACTCTTTTAGTGATGCGAGGTGATTTCATCATGTCTACAGCTGATTCATTGGCACTTTTATTTTCTCTCTTTTGTGAGAGTTTAGCTTCATCCGCTACTATAATCCTATACTACCAAGATAGCAATTGGATCATTGGATTGCTACCATTCACCCCTCCACCATAATAATTTTTTTTTGATATGCACCATGTGCTATCCAACGTGAATTCTCCATCCCTTGTGTGGACCAAATTCTAATGCTTCCCTTTTCTGCAAAATATGGCCCATGTGTCTCAAGGATATGGTAGAAAGACACGTATTACACATGAGTAAAACTATGCTTAATAGTTTATACAATTCATACAATTTTAAAATATTAACTTAGTACACACCATGTAATGTGTGATAGAGCTTTTGCCCCATGCTTCTACCATGTTTTCGTAGAAGCTATGCATAGCATTGATAAATTCTTGCTTATCTTCATTGTTAAACACCATCTTGTGAAGTAAGGGAGCCAATTTGTTAAGACTTATCCAAACCTTAGCTTTGGCCAATCTTGTTTTTCCTCCATTACTTCGATCAGGAATTGCAAAATGTAACTTTTTCCACCCATCGTAGTTCTGTGGCCTACAAACCATGGCATTCCATTCCTCATTGATGGGTGCTGAGAGAAACTTCCTAGCCTTTGCTCAAGGCTTTTTTGACAAGTTACCAGATTTTCATGATTTCTTCTCATCTTTTTCTATCATCACTTGATGCTTATGTAGCCCAATTTTTTATAGCACTCGCTCCACATTCCTACACGTTGCAATTGATTTTTTTTTCTGGTTGCATCTTATAAGAAAAGAAATGTATTCATATACAAGTTTCTCCATGATTCTGACAAAAGCATGCAATGAACAAATGTGAATACAATCCAACGGAATGTTGAAGATGGGCTTCCAAGTGGGATCTTCTCTATTGCGCGTCGGTGCAGTACTTGTTACCCTTTACCAGTTCTTTTTTCTGTCCTTTCCTTCCACCCTCTCTGTCAAGCAATATAGGCATGGATTCTTTGTATTTTCACCATAGATTCTTTGTATTTTTAACAAATCTAAATAGTAATTATTGAGTTCAGTGAACTTCACCTCATATGTATTTTTGGTCCCAAATTTTACTATTTATATACACATTGAACATACATGGGATCTCCTATCAGCTCCAAAACCTTTGCATTAAGTTTCCATCCGGCCTCTATTAACTTTGAAGGTTGAGGAAGAGGCATGATTCTATTTCTCTTTAGCACACAACCAAACCCAGTCTTCACACCTTTGAATATCTTTGAGTAGGTTGTTGTGCTAATATCAACCCTATCACAAATAGATTGTGCATCCACAGCTGAGAACTCATTTGACACATCTTTTAATGTACACTCAATCACCTTTTCCTTCATAGCCTTAAACTTTGGATTGCTCAAAGCATTTTTCAATGTACTTGCCTTTAGTAATCTACTAATACACGATCCAACCTCACCCTCACTTAGGCTCTCTTTCTGAGCTACCTTACATGCTTTGATACGTCGCTTCCACTAGCTGCTATTCACAATTAACTCATTGACTCGCTTCTTCTTTTGTTTGTGCTCCTATGTTAACTTGTTGTTGATCTTTCTCAAGTCGTCCAATTGTGCCTTTGCCTCCTCATATGAGATACCAATGTTATGGATAGTGTCCTGCATTGAAATAATTTGATTGTTTTGTTTAATTATAATGTCATTCAGTTGTATCACTTGTCCTATGAGTTGTTTTATATGAAGTTGATGTGCAACAATCATATCATGGCAAGTTTTTATGGTTGCTTGGCAAGTTGTAAATACTGTGAACGCTTGATCATTGAGCCGCCTAGTATAACCGAGTAACCCATTTTCACCCTTGCACACATGCATTAAAAAATTTGTGATTCTTGAGAAAGTTGGAGGTCTATTGTTTAAGGGATCAATTGGGTAGATTCCCCCATTAACCCACAAATCCACATGTTTCAATCCCATTTGTCTATAACTCTGCAAAACCTAAGGGTTGACACTAGTACATTGGGATCTTTTGAATAATGGGGCATATTCAATCTCTACCTCAAAATGCAGCTCCTTGTTTCCTGTATTCATTTTACTATTAATAGAAATGGAGACCCTACTTGGTTGTCACAGGAGGTAGAGTGGAGATGCACAGAGGGGCACACAAAGGTACCAAGGGAAAGGAGGGTGTAAGTAATTCACTCTATTAATGAAGGTTGCATAAACACAAAGAAGAGGTCACATTAGAGCAATGAGAGAGTATAAATATGGGGGAAAATAGCTCAGAGGGCAGGGATGTCCAAGTATTCTACCTCCAAAAACATCTCCAAAAAACACAAAATTTGACCAATAGATTTGTTTTTTGACTAAAAGCTAGAATATAAAAAATTCCCAAAATACCTTAAAATAAACTTCCAAAATTTCATTTTTCTTGTTCTCAATTAGAAAATAAATTACCTCGTATCTACTAATCATTTTACATTGAAAACAAAGCACCACACTCCCATAACTAACTCCTTTTTTAATATAAAATTTGGTTGAAAAAGGCTTCTTGAATAAGGAGAAAGAAGGAATCTGAGTACATCTTTGTAGATAATATAAAAAAGGAAAAATGAGATTGCAAAAATGGAGAGAGAAGAGGATTATTTTACTATTCTTCTCTCCTCTTTTCCTTGTTTTAAGGAGAAGAGAGGGGGGGCTAAAACGCCCATTTGTGAGTTCATTTTTTTCCTAATAGCAACTCGATTGGGCATGGAGGTAAGCTCACTACACTCGTAGAGAGAGATAGCACGTTCGCTATGTGAGAGATAGCCATTAGTGCTCAGCTTGAAACACTTGAGCAATAAGCGGTCAGTGGGTCTTGGTGGTGATTGAGCTTAAGCATTGGCTCTCGCCTCTAGAGGTGGATATTGGTGGTGGAGCTTAAGTGGTCCGTGGGTCTTGGTGGTTGTGAGCTTGAGCTCGCCTCTACAATGGATATTCCATGCAATTTTCCTTGCACTTTCATTGATAACTCTTCATCAAGTATTACATCACTAGCTTTTAGAAAAGATAATGACTCCTTGATACATGAATTGCTTTTGCCAATGACTCATATGGTATCTTTGTTAAAACCAAAGCAATATAAGAAGACTTGTTCTCATGTTGGCCCCAATAGTGAACAAGTGATCTTAAAGACCCTTCACCTTCATGAGAAAGATTTGACTAGATTCCCCATGTGTGTCATGGGTAAAGTTTCTCTAAAGCTGAGATTGAAGAGCAATGACACAAGAAGAACTTCATTGATAAAGCTATTGGAACACTTCCCAAACCTCATAACATATTATAAAGATTGAACAATCAAGGTTTACCTATGAAATAAGGCTCATGAACTATGGAGGTTACCTTTGTAGTAACGTTCATGAATAATGTAGTAAATGTATTCATGTCCCTCTTTTCCCACTCTTCAAGTGACTCCAAAAAATCTTCCTAGCTAGTTGTCATATGTTTATGGTGCTCTAACTTAGGTTCCACACATGAAACAATGCTTTTCCTATTTCTTACACATAATCCATGACTTCTTTGTTAGCTTTTAATGAGGATAATAAGGGCCATCAAACATATATTCTGGTTTTGATACCGAGGGGTCATGATGGAGACACAATACCAATCACTTAAAATAAAGTAAACACTAACCCTCACAAAATAATAGTCCCAAAACTCACAAAAAAGAAAAAGACAAACTCATAAATCATGATGCTAGAGGATGCACAATAAATGTTGGAACTGTTTGAAACAAAAACTCATGAATCATAATGCAAATAGTTTCCATGTAGGTAGGGTAAAGGGGCCAATAAAGTGATGCTCTCCCAAAAAGAAAATGCGCTCCACCCCAATTGAGTGACAATTTTAGAAGATGCAACTTTTTTAGCTACTTTACATTACGATATAAAATTTTCAAAATCACATATGAGCTTAATGTGAGTCAAACAATTGAGCCATGTTTAAAAAAAAAAAGCTTGACTTTTCTAAAACCTTAATACAATTCATCCTTCAGTGTGACTCTATTGGCCCCTCATTTTCACTCTTTTTTGAACCACCCCAATGTTTTTTCTATGAGCTCCATATCATATAAATAGTTTTACCTTTGGAAAATTTTTATAAAACTCACTTAGGAAAAATGAAATATATAATGGAGGATCGTTGGACGACACTCTATTGAATGCTTTACCTTGAAAGCTTTGAAAATTAAAAGCTGTGAAATGCACTCATCTTTGAGTCTCATATTGAATGTTTGATGAAGAAGACATTAATAAGACCTTCAAGATGTTAATGATAGCATGCACAATAAGTGGTTGTTGCTTTTCTTTAAGATTTCAGCTCAGTTGGAACTAACTATTTCAAACTTTTTATTGACAGATTTTGTGTCTTTGAGCTTCTTTAGTTCAAATTTGCATCTTGATGGGTATCCATGTGTAAGAACATGAGTTTCAACATGTCACAAGCAAACATTATCTTGCAATGGCAGTGCATGAGGCTATTGTTGTATCCATCTCTCTATGCATCATTGAATAGGTGCAAAGGCAGTTTTCCAAGAGCTAAGAGGTAAACCCTTACTCTCATCATATCATTCCAAGTGATAAAATTCATATCAACTTTTAGCATTGGTTCAAAGGGGCCCCAAATCCCCCACCTTGAAGCAAGAAAAGAGATACATACTGCATAAGTTAAGGAAGGATAGTACTACAATTGACAAGAAATGGTACTACTAAGACCCTTCTTTTATGCACGCTCGAGGGGGGGAGGGGGGTCACCTTATAGAACATAAAATATACCACATGAGTTCAAAAGAAAGGACATTTTTGTTATGTTGTTTTATAGTTTTCCAAAAACTGAAGGGGTTTATAAATGCACCTCATGTAAAATTTACATTAGGGGTATTTTTATTCAAAAACTTCTAGAAGCACACTTTTTTAGGGGGTAGGGGGTATGTGTGGGGTGGGAAGGGGATGGGTGGGGAGAAGATGGGGGGAGGGGAATCGATACTTAAAGGAATATATGTTCTCATGAGACAAATATTTACAACTAGCATGGGGGAGGGGGGGGGGGAGTGAATTCTATCATAGCTTTTCATCAATATGAATTTACCTTGTGTTCACATTAAAATCTAGACAACTTCCAAGTTTGAGGATTATAGGCAATACATGTGCTTTTGCTAAGTGAGGCAAAGCATCGAACCATAGTTGTTCCCTCTCCTTGCAATTTTATTAGCATTTCCCTTTAGGGAATATACTAGTAAAATGGTGCGTGGCAAGGTGATGCATGGCTCCAAAAAATTAGCCACACTTTATTGAAGTTAAGTGGATCACTATCTAGAGTAAAGTGGCCCACTTTATGAGTTAAGAGTTGTTGATCTTGGAAACAAAGGAGTCCTTAAAATTAGGCATTCGCTACATCAAGGTAGATTAGAAGTGTTGGAGGAGGGCAATCAAGAGGTTGCTCAACTTACTCAACCTTGTAAACTATCATGGATAGTGGTCAAACTAGAAGTAGTACAATGGTGTAGTAGTAAATCGCATCTTAGTATGCATAGCAATCCCCCCTCTCTGCTTACTACTAAAACCCTCCCTTACCCCCCCCCCAAAGCTTCCCCAACTCCAATCATGGTGCTAATTCCCCTACTTTCCCCTCCGATCCCACCTTGGATTTCATGGGCCCCCTCCATGTCAACATGACTATGGATCCCCAAAATTGGGGTGGAGGGGAGTACATAGAGGAGCTATTGTAATATTTCTGCTGAAAAATATTATGTGCACCTGTGAGTCTCATGCAATGACGATGCCGGCATTGAAGATATGGACGGTGCGATCTTTAAAAGTGTACACAACATATCCTGATCTCCATTGGCCAAATGAGACAAGGTTTAAAGAAACCCACATATCTTGGTATGAACCTCCTCTTAGGAGGAGGTCAAGAGGATAATGTTATAATTAGTGAAATTTTTTTTAATTTCCTTCCCCCAGCCGAAGCGTGGCTGAGGGAAGGGGATGACTAAAATGGGAAGGAGAGAGGTGGCAGGGGGGATAGCCATGCAAGGCAATACGTGGAAGGAAGCCCTTACCTCCCCTCTTCCTATAAATACCTCCCCCCTCTAAGGGGTGAAGGAGGGAGGAAAATAGAATCATGAGGCTGCCAGAAAGGAGGGAGGAGCCATGACACTGCCAAACCAAGGGAGAGAGAGGCTGAGGAGGGTCGCGACGCTGCCAGTCTAAGAGGAAGAGAGAGGAGAGCAACGTCGCCTCTGAGTGTGCTGTGAGGGGGGAGGTTTGCCGCAAAAGAGCCGCCAATTGTTCTCGCGTTGCCATTGTTTGACTTCCTTCACCAACAAAACCGTCCAAAAGATAGTCGCCTCCTCCTCCACGTGAGAAATCACGGCTACAGAAGCTTCCTAGAAGCTTCTTGGGAAGCTTCTAAGGGGGGGGCTCTCTAAGCCTCCTTTTCTATTGCCCTTCCCACGCGGTTTTTTTATATAACTCCCCCAAGATTTAAGCACCCTTACCGTGGGGTTCCACCAAAGCCCTATAAAAGCTCACCTTACCCTGGGGTTTAAGCAACCTTTCCTGTGGAAATCCCCACTCAAGCTCATATTACTCCCGAGTTTCTTAAAACCCTTTTTCATTGGCCCTTCTCAAGCGGTCTTCACACCCTCGGAATTAAGGCCTTTCCCCTTGCATTCCACAAAGCTATTTTAACCCTTTTCTATGGATTCCCACACTAGCCGGTTTTAAGCCCCTTTTCCCACTGAATCTCCTGAAGTTCACTTTATCCCTCGGCTTTCTTTTAAAGCCCTTTCCGTGGACTCACATAAAGCCATATTAGCCGAGTTTTAACCCCTTTCCCATTTCAACTCCCACAAGCCATTTTACCCTCGGTTTTTTCTTAAGCCCCCTTTCCGTGAAGATCAATTGTATTCCCGGAACTTCCATGAAAAGAAGGGGAGTTCATAAGTTCCCATTTCCAAAGCCCAAATTCCGAAAGAAGGTGCATCTGTCAAGGAAGCCCTATTTCAAAAGGGAATTGCGCGTATAAGGGAGACAGGCCAAGATCATAAGTTTGTGGCCAAGGCAAGAAGGTGGAATACGCGATGGCCCCTAAAAAGGCATAAGGCGCAACTGCATGAGGATCATCTCCTAACATTCACGTGGACATCTCACCGAATCCACAAGTCCAGGTTTTCTTCCTAATTTTGGTTTACGTTGAAATATTGCAATTGTGCATGGATAATTTATGGAATTAGGGTGCACTTTTGGCTATTTTAAAGGAAATAACTCACAATCGAAGAATCGATCATTTGTATTTTTTCAAAGAAATGAATGGAAGAAGGACCTAAGATGTCTATAAATTCTTAGCAAGTTGTTTTTATGCATTGCAAAGTAACGAATTTAGATCAACTAATGATCATCTTTACAAAGTCGAAATTATTGTTGTACACTTCGATTATGCATGGAAAGATAAAAATCGCATGTTGCATTATTAGACATCTCTTTCTTCGCAAGGATTCATTAAAGAAGATTGCTAACAACCGTAGGAATTTGCAAGGCATGGAAATGATTCTAGGACTGCATGAAGAAGATTAAACTCTAGGCAATTGGCATAAATCTCGTTTCACTTGTGTAGTTGTTAGAAAAAGCTGCATGGCTCATTTCAAACATAAAACCTTAAAGCTTAGTAGCATGAATCTTGAATGCATGTTCTAGAAGGATCAATAGAAATTATGTCGTAACTTAGCATATGCTTTGATCTTAACCAGAAAAGTAGGGTTTGTAAATCTAATCATACGTAGGCAATGAATCATGTGATTACAAGAAATAACTTCAAAAATAGACAAGTAAATTGGTTTACCCTAAACACCTTAAAACCGCAAAGGAATCGCTTAAGAATGGTTAAATCAATGCAACATATCCCAAGTGCTAACTAGGGTTTAGCACGTTGAGGATGTGACCTAGACACACTTATTGCCAAGATGAAACTCTCATACCCTAAAGACCTGTCCACATTCACGCAATGTAGAGACAATAGAACATACTTGCGAGAAGCGATCTAGGGTTTCTACCCTAAGGATCGCTTGTTAAAAAGATGAAACTCGGTTTGAGTGGAACCCTAGGACCGACGATGTCGGCACTAGTGCAATTAGAAACGGATTGGATATGAAGACACCCTAACCCTGTTTCCTATCTAATCATGATTCCGTGATTAGAAGTCATCATTCGATGGGTAAATTAGTCCCATGGAATAAATGCAATACTTGTGCAACAAATTGCAGAGTCACATGATCTTGTGGTTTGACCACAAGACAATGACCAATTCCTTGGAATGAGATTGGCAGATTCCTGCACAAGTTTATCTTGCAAGAGGATGAGTAGTCATCCTGTTATAGCACATTTCTTGGGAAAAGTGACCAAGATAAGGGAATTAGACATTTGCTAGGAAGCAAAGGACCAATCAATAAGTTGGAGCTACATATTTTATGTTAATAGAACTTAAGGTATTGGTTAAGTTGGGTTAATAGGGTACAACGCTAACCCAAGGACATAAGGGTTATCAAACAAACCCTTGGGGATCTTGCCAAGTCGCAATTGATCCTAGATCGATTGCTAGATGCATTCAGAGAGAAGGATTCACTCCTTAGCAGTTGGCCAAATAACGACCACTAGAAATGATTGTGCTTGTAACAGTTTAAAGAGCACTGTTTTGCTTTGTTTGCTCAAGGAATTAAAGGATGAAAAGATATCTAATACTTCAAGTTGAAGGCTTGAAGGGAGAGGCAGCCTTAGTTACCCTCGACTGTCAGCCTGACCCTAACCAAGGGGGTTGTAAACCGTGCTGGGAAGGTGGACCGAACTCACCGCGTGAGGTCTCTCCGTTGAGCGCTACTTGGAGCAGGAGGACGCTTGGATGCCGAGGGGGCTCTGGCCCCGTAAATTCCTCGCCTTCCGAGCCCTACACAAGAGGCCAATGTGACTCCGGATTGGATCTCGAGGCTCGCATACTAGTCTACGGGTGGAATCTTGGATTAGTAATCCCTGTGGATTGCTGGATAGCCTTCGGGCGGATTATGGATAAGCCTACGGGCTGGACTTTATGAATGTATTCCAAAGATAAATATGATAACCTATTGAAAAGGAACTTGTTTTACACTATTTTCTATGTCAAGTGCTATGATTACGTGAAGTAACGGGCTAATTAAGGAAGCTTTTTGATGCATGTCCAACTAAATGTGGTAGGTAATTAGACAACTAAAACAACCTGAGGAAAGTGTGGTGGATGTGGCCATGGGTCTGTCCTACGGACGGGTGGTCCTTGTTGGTTGGGAACTTTTCTCAATCATAATGGACAACAAGAAGATCGTCTCAAAGGAAATGAATAGCAAAGGCACTCACCTAGACTCTAGGTTATAATAATCCTAGTTTACACTATTTTAGGGGAACAGAATAGGGCTATACCTTATGGCAGAGAGGTCAAGCTTTGCATCCCTCTTGTTTCCCATTCTCCTTGAACCAAGTGCAGCGTGAATCCGCTTCAGCCCTGGAATTTTTGTGTAAAGTAGTCGCTCAAGGTTCGACTCTAGTTGCCTTTTAGGAAATGACCATTAGGGAAAGCCCTGATTCAGGTCGGTTCTAAGTGGGAACAACGAGAATACTTCCGCTACGTGGCAGACACGGAAAGTCCTAGATCGCCAATCCCGTGACATTCCATGGGAGTGCCGGGCGGAGCTTTCTAGACCTCCTTTCCGATGGATTGCTAAGACGTGTACCTTGCGCAGGGCCACTCATGTCTCTTCTAAAGAGAGGCCAACACATGTGGTACTTCTCACATGGCCATCTGGAGTAGGTTGTAGTGTCCACCCAAGCACATAGCACCAATCAACAAATCCCTCGTACTAAAAGAAGTCATCTTGGATCCTATGCAGAGTTGTGAATATGATTATGAGTGCCGATGAGCCTGAGATCAATGAATTCTTCGCTCAACTCTCTCTCCTCCTCAAGGTTGATTAGACTTCCAACCTTGCCTAAGAGAAAAAAGAACCTCCTTCTCTACCTAAGGCTCCTATCTAGATGTTCACCAAGATCCTTCATGCCTATGATAGAGCTCTGATACCACCACCCATGGCGGCTTCTTTGTGCTTTAGAAGTATGCCAAAGAATGCCTTCCCCCCTGGACATGGCTTAGGAAACACCCATTTAGGAGCTGGTGGCAATGGACCTTCATGGAAAAGAGTGGAATATCTGACATACTTATAGAGGCCATCCCAAGAGGCATCTACTTACAATTGGATAGAGCTACTTTGTTAGTTAGAAGAGGCTTGTGGTAGGGGATGTCATGATCTTTCTCTAGGGTAAGAATGGACAGTTGAGAGTGGAAATTCGATAGACCAAGTGGCAACATGCATCTGAGACTTCAAATGTCCTTACAAGCCACAACATGCACATGGGTGTGGTTGCCACTGTTTCTTGTGCTATGGCATGTTTAGCGTGTACTATAAACAGAGGGTAAGCCCATCATCATTCATTGTTCAAGTGGAACAGCTTGCCAATAGTAGGTCCAAGAACTTCTCAGTGAGTCAGAGGTTCAAGATGAAGTTTGAATTTGAGGATGCCTCTCAGAGAGGAGATTTGCCAAAATCCACCCCTTAGATATTGCATGACAGCTTGCTCCAATGTTTGCAATTTTCAGTGTTGTAAGCTTGGTAATCTTTCATAAACAATTTCCTTCACTTGGTATAATAATGCAAGTGCCTTCACTATGTAGTGTTGGAATCACAGTAACATCCACTGCATCCACTTTGTATTCACTATTGCACTTAGTGTTTAGTATTTGATTTCGTAGCAATTGTGTCAAGGTTTTTTAAAAAACAAAATGTAGTGCGATCAGACCTCACAATTTCTTCATAGTTTAGACATGGAATCATGATTGCATTAACCTCATCCACAAATATATTTCTTATGTTGCATTAAATGTTTTGTGTTACCATGAGGCATTGGCAAATGGATACCATCATGATCAAAGTTTTTGGGTACTAGAGAAGGGCAAAGAGATACATACCACAACAGTTAGGGAAGGTTACTACTACAACTGACAAGCAATGGTACTACTAAGACCCATCTTTTGTGTAGGTTAGCAGTAGCCATAACTTTTGTAGAAAAGTCCTATTATTGGTATGCAGTCATTCTTGATTGCTAGTATGTTGCACTATGTGAATAGTAATATGATGATATTTGTGATTGATTCGAGTAAAGGGATCAATAGAGGAAACATATTCTTTGAAATAAAATAGAAGAAAAAGTTAGAAAGTTGAATTTTGTAATCTCTATTTAATGCTAACAATTAATAAGGCAGAGAAGGAAATGCTAAGTTCATTTTAGTATAGGAGAAGCAGAATAACTTTTTAATGGGAAGAGCAACAATCATGTGAGTTATGGACTTCTATAGTTTGTAGAAATCTTCATAATATAGGGTTCGGAGTTGGTGACAGTGTAGAATAACATCACAACTCCCATATTACGCCCTGGTAGTTAACAGATCGTCCTAGCAGTCAGTTTTACATTGCGACTAGAAGTGAGGTAGGCCAAATGATGTCCTCCCTAGCAGTATCACGCAAAAAGTAAAAAATTAATATCATATACAAATTTGGTTTTGCGCTACTTTAGGTTCTAGTGTGGCACTATAGTGGAGATTCATAAATCTAATAACACCTTCATGGTATTTTCATATCACTAGTGTCCCTTTGGTAGTTAGGGATTTACCTTCATTAAAGAAAAACACATGCAACACTTGCACTAATTTAGAGAGACTAGATGGAGGAAAAGAGACCATCATGTTGTATAGTACTAGCACTTTGGTTAACATGAGAATATGGTAATATGGTCCTTGGTGCTTAAAAGATTAGATGTACATATGTAGAGGTGGCAATTCTAGACCCAAAAGGAACAGAAAATAACAAAGATGTCTACTAGCTAAAATGATGGTGCATACAAAGGAATTAAGGGGGCACCTATATCTTGTAGGTGCATTCAATAGCAAGCATGTGTTAAGGGAAAGCCTTAGAAACTAGGAAAGCAAGTTGAGCTAATGTTGAATAGGCTGTGGATAGGGATAAGGCATGTCATTGAAGCTAAAGGGGATAAAGCCTTAGAAAATCAGAAAGCATGTGAGTAGGCTGCTTCAAAAATGGAAAAGCAAGTTGGTGTTGAGTAGGCAATGGATAGGAATAAATCATTTCATGGAAGCTAAAGGGGATGCACTCCCATCAGTTTACTAAGTGGGTTGTCTATAGCTCATAGAATGATTAAATGGGCCATTCTAATGCACTCCCCAAAGTTTAGTGGGTAACTTATAAAATGGGTTGCCATGATAATGTATTTCTATTGAGATGTATAGTATTTGACTCATCTCTTTTTCCTCTACTTAGTTAAGTGTTGCTATGGCTACCAATTTGCAACATCACTCTCATGGTGTAACGTGTCCACCTATTATCTTCAAGACACGTCTTACCAGTCCATTGGAAAGGATGTCTAGAAAGCTCTGCCTAGCACTCCCATGGAATGTTATGGGGTTTGTGATCTAGGACTTTCCGCGTCTGCCACATAGCGGAAGTATTCCGGCCGTTCCCAGTTAGGACCGACCTGAATTAGGGTTTTCCCTATTGGTCATTTCCTAACGGCAACTAGCGTCGAACCCGAGCGAACTACTTTATGCACAAACGCCAGGTCCAAAGCAAATTCACGCTGCACTTGGTCCAAGGAGAATGGGAAACGAGAGGGATGCGAAGCTCAACCTCTCTGCCATAAGGCATAGCCCATTCCGTTCCCCTAAAACAACGAAAATCGGGATCATTTATAACTTAGACTCTAGATCAATGCTCTTGCTGTTCATGTTCTTTGAACGATCTTCTTGCTGTCCATCATGATTGAGAAAAGTTCTCGGGCAATCGGGACCACCCATCCGTAGGACGGAACCATGGCCACATCCTCCGCACTTTCCTTAGGTTGATTAGTTATTTAATTACCTAACACATTTAGTTGGACATGTATGAATCAGCTTTCTTAATGAGCCTGTTAGGCACTGGTTCCTTTACATAATCATAGCACTTGACATAAAAAAACAATGTCAAACAAGTTCATTTTCAACATGTTATCATATTTATCTTTGGAATACATAAAGTGCAGCCCGTAGGCTTATCCATAATCCACCCGAACGCTATCCAGCAATCCACAGGGATTACTAATCCAAGATTCCATCCGTAGACTACTATGTGGGCCTCGAGATCCAATCCCGAGTCACGTTGGCCTCTTGTGCAGGGCCTGGAAGGCGAGGGATTTACGGCCAGAGTCCTCTGGCACCCAAGCATCCTCCTGCTCAAGGTAGCGCTCAACGGAGAGACCTCTTGCAGCGGGTTCGGTCCACCTCCCCCGTGCGGTTAACAACCCCCTTGGTTAGGGTCAGGCAGGCAGTCGGGGGTAACTGAAGCTTCCTCTCCCTTCAGGCCTTCAACTTGAAGCATTAGATATCCATTTATCCTTTAATTCTTTGAGCAAACAAAGCAAAACAGTGCTCTTAAAACTGTTACAAGCACAATCATTACCATTGGTTCTTATTTTTGGCTAACTGCTAAGGAGCGAATCCTTCTTTCTGAATGCATCCAACACTCGATCTGGGATCAATTGCGACTTGGCAAGATTTCCAAGGGTTTATTTGTTAACCCTATATCTTAGGTTAGGGCTGTTAGTCAATATCTTAAGTTCATATATTATTCCAATTTATTGATTGGTCTTTTGCTTCCAAGCAAATATCTAATCCCCATATCTTGGTAACTTTACCCAAGAAATGTACTATATCAGGACAATTATTCATCCTCTTGCAAGATAAACTTGCGTAAAAATCTGCGAATCTCATTTCGAGAAATTGGCCATTTCCTTGTGATTAAATCACAAGATCATGCGACTCTGCAACTTGTTGCACAAGTGTCGCATCAACTATAGGACTATTCTACCCATCAACGGTGTTTTCTAATCACGCTATCATGATTGGATATAACAATCCGTTCCTGATTGCATTAGGCCGACATTGTCTGTCCTAGGGTTCCGAGTTTCATCTTTTTAGCAAGAGATTCTTAGGAAAAACCCTAGATCACTTCTCGCAAGTATGTTCCAATGTCCCTACATTCCGTGAATGTGGGCAAGTCTTTACGGTATAGGAGTTTCAGCTTTGGTGATACGAGCAACTAGGTAATGTCCTCAACGTGCTAACCCTAATTAGCTCTTTGGGATGTGTTGCATTGAATTAATCCTTTTTAAACGAGTACCTCTCGGTTTTAGGTCTTTAGGTTTAAACCAATTTAACTTGTCTATTCTTGAAGATAATTACGCTATCATTTCCATAACCACATGATTCATTAGCTAAGTATAAATTGGTTTATAAACCCTAACTTTTCGGGTTAAGACCAATGCATAGATTAAGTTATAGCATAATTCCAATTCATTGTCCTATAACATGCAACAAGATTCATGCTACTAAGCTTTAGGATTTTATGTTTTAAACAAGCAGCCTTTTTCTACTTTCATTTTTGAATGAATTTGTCGTATGCTGAGCTTACATAACCTTTCGTTGATTTGAGTTTTTAGGCCACTTGCCTAGAGTTAAATCTTTTTCATGTAGCCCTAGCAATTTCCTACGGTTGCTAGGAACTTTCTATGACGAATCATTTGGAAGAAACCATGTTCAATAATGTGATATGTGGTTTATTCCTTCCATGCTTAATCGAAGTGCACTATCATAATTAAAGATGGGCATTAATTAATCTAATTAATGCATAAAGCCACTTGCTAGAAATGCATAGAAATCTTATGCTCACTTTATTTTATTCGTTTTATTGAAAGATACTAATGACCGAATTCTTCCATCATGAGCTTTTTTTTTAAATTAGTCAAAATATTTAAATCAAAAGATGCATCCTATCTCCAAAAATGATCCATGCACGATTGAATTATAACAAAACAAATCAAAAGTAGGAAGAAAAACCTAGACTTGAGGTGAAATGTCCACATGGATGTTAGGAGACGATCCTTCTGCGGTTGCATCTTGCGTTTTCTTAGGAGCCATCGTGAATGTGGCCTTTCCGTCTTGGATGTAGATCTATGATGTTGGTCGTCTCCTTTACACATGAAACTCCCTTTGTGGTTCCACCGTTCTTTAAAAACGGACCTTAGAAATGGAATTTATTAATTTCTCCTTCCTTTCGTAGAAGCTCTGGGGTGCAAATTGTCTTAAAGAGGGGATTTTCTGTGGGGGGAAAGGGGGTATCTTGTGGAGGCCAATAGAAAGGGGTTCTAAGGTACCCCGAGATTTGAAATAATCCTTGAGTAAGAATGTGAGGGGGAAAAAAGAAAGGCTTAATGGGATTTTTTTTAGAACTTTGAGAGGGTCTACGAGAAAGGGGGGTTTTTGGATCCCGGGGGGTTTTATCAATCCCACATGAACCAGGGCTAGGAGGAAGCCCACTAGTAAGAAATTGGGGGCGGGGGGAGGGAAATGGAATATGAAAGGGGGACTTTGGAAGCCCCCTTGGAAGCTTTAAGAAGCTTTTAGAAGCTTCTGCCAATCGTGGAGAACCCACATGGAGGGGAAAAAAAATCGAATAAGGGCGGTAGCAGGGTGATCCCCAGTGGTGGCTTTACGAACTCCTCCTCTCCACGACAGCTCCTTGAAACAGCGGCACAAGCAATTCCTCCCTCCACTCTCGACAAGCAGAGCGGGCCCTTCTCGGCAGCGTGGCGGCTTTACTCCTGGGCAACGTGATGGCTTTCGTTCTCTCTTCTCGGCGACCACCTCCCTGGCTTCACCTCACACACTCGACGGCAATCTGCCCCTCTTCCACTCCTCAACAGTAGCATTGGTGTGTCGGCCTCTCTCTGACGGCTGTGTCCAGCCTGACAGCTCCTCCCATGGCATTTATAGCTGAGGGAGGGGACCTTCATGCCCCCACGTGGCATCTTGCATGCCCTTGCCCCCTCCATGGTATCCAACAGGGATGCTTATTCATCTCTCTTTCCCTCCCTCTCCCCCAGCACGAGAGTCGGCTAGGGGAAGGAGGGAATAATTTTAAAAAAATCCCATAATTTTCAATTAATTATCCTCGTTAAGAGGAGGTTCATGCGAAGAACATGTACTTAGAATCAGGAATGTTACATTCTCTCCCCCTTGGAGGAATCGAGATGTCCTCATCTCGAGATAAACTGGGGATATTAATGGTTGAGAGTGCTTTCATCTATCCAAGTGGCATCTTCTTGGGGATAATATTTTCACTGGACAAGGCATTCTCTCAAGGTTCTGGATCTTAGTTGTCTCTCCGTAACATCTAAGATCCTATCAGGCCGTAGTTCAAGGACTCCTTGACTAGGCATTACAACTTGTTGGTCATCAAGTACATGGTTAGGATTTGGTACATACTTCTTTAATAGGCTGATATGGAATACATTATGAACCTTTAGGTTCTCAGGGAGTTGCAATCTATAGGCATTAGGTCCTAGGCACTTGAGGATCTTGTATGGTCCATAGTACCTTGGACTTAGCTTCTTGCAATCTCCTAAGGATAGAGAACTCTTCTTTGGGCATACACGAATGAAGACCATGTCTCCTTCTTCGAAGATTCTATCTTGACGCTTCAAATCCGCGTATGCCTTCTGTCTATCCTTGGCAGCTTGGATGTCTTTTCTTATTGACTTTATTTGGTCATCCATCTCTTCCAACATCTTTCTTGAACCTTCAATTCTCAAGGTTGGATCTCAGAAGTTTAGGGGACTTCGATAGTCATGACCATACAATGCTTGGAAAGGGGTCATCTGAATGCTTTGTTGGTAAGAAGCATTGTAGGCAAATTCAACCAAATGCAAGTATTGAATTCACCTTTTTGGCTCACGACACCAGTATGCCCTAAGCATATCCTCGATGACTTGTTTGACTTGCTCCATTTTTGAAGAATGGATTTTAGGCCCCGGAACGTGCCTAAAAATGGCAAAAAAATGTGGAAATGCGGGGAAAAATACCAGATCGCGAAGGCGGCGGCTCGACCTAGGACGATTTTAAGCATTAAGTGCTTGACGGGCGCCCGTGCGATACTCCGTGAATTTTCATAATTTTTCCGTGCGCCCGTGCCAGTCAGTGAAGCTGTAGGCCTGTCCAGGATGTTGAGACGAGCTCACAGGAATTTTCAGATCAAAGTTCGGAGTCCGGATAAGGAAGATGGCCCGAAACCAGCAGGGGTGCCCAAGAGGGGGCCCAAAAGGAAAATCCCAAAAGGTGTAAGAGAGGGGGGGTGACCTTTGGCACCCCCCCCTCCAAAAAAAATCGTGGATATGGGGGGGGGGGGGGGGGGCGGCTGAAAACAGCCACTGAAAAAATCGCGCCCCCCCCCCATTGAGAGATGTCAGGCTACACATAAGGCATGAAGGTGATCAGCCTGGGCTCCCGCATCAAGGCTACGCTCCGTATCGCCGCCCTCCGCGCACAAAATGGTGGATTGGTTGGAGAGAGAGAAAATCAGTCTTTCTCTCTCCTCCCTCTCTCTCCTCTTAGCCCCCATTCATGCTTGAAGGAATAGGATGGAGATGGACGGCCGGATGGATGCCGATTCTTGACGGGATGAAAGAGCAATGCAAAACCATTGTAGATTGCTGATTCCAAGCAGAATTCATGGCTGGAAATCAATCGTGGGACGTGCCAAATTTAATGAAAAACCTGCAAGACACGGTAATAATTGTTTTTACAAAGAAAATGGTCTTTTGATGCAAATTTGGTTGATAAAAATGTGTTCATATGGATTGAGTTTTGAGTATGTCGTGCTTTGAGTTGTTTTCTAGCTGTTCATCATTTAAAAATCAAAAAAACATGTGTGGGATAGCAAAAAATAGAAAACCGAGACACGAAAAACCATAAAAATGAAGGAAAATAGGGTTTTTGGGCTAAAAATGATGCAATAAATTAATCCACACCTACTAAAATTTCTGTTTCTGCTGGAATGAACTAAGGGCCACAGCCCATAAACTGAACTTAATTTTAAGCAATTAAAAAATGGGAGAAAATGGGAAAATTTGCAAGAAAATGATGGAAAAACCCTAAAAAATTAGGGAAAATTTATATTTTGGGCTTCGGAAAATTGGAAAAATTATGAGTAATGTTCGTGAATGTATAGCAAGGCTGAGGCATGAAGATTTGCTTCAGATCAACCTTGTTTCCGTGTTTTAGTTTGTTGTTTTCCGCTTTTTATATAAAAAATAATGGGAAAAAACTGTAAAATAACATGCAACGAAACAATACTAAACCGGGGGAGGGCAGGGTAGTTGAGAAGTGTTTAAATGCTGTTGCAATTAATGATAAAGTTGCTGATTTCCATTGCATAAGCATTTAGGACGAGGAATTAATTAAAATTAAGGCCTAGTAGCACAAAGAACACTTCGGTGCTAGGTCTGGCAACGAGGCACAATCGTTAGAAAGGAACCATGAAAAGGATGTTTTGCACTTGTGCACGATACTGTTTTGCTAAATGTTTGAGCACTAGGCATCCGCCAAATGCATGGAGCATGAAAAAGAATTTGAAAGTGTCAGTGAGCAGCTCCTGGAAATGCATTGCAATTGGTTTGTGAGGATATGACCTACGTTGAGAGGCAGTGAGATACCCATGCTGTAGACTAGTCGTGGGGTCCTAAAGGGAAAAACAAGTGAGGACAATGGTACATTCCTGGACACGCTTATTGAGTACCTTGAGCGACGTTTGTGCGAAATGTCTATATGTTGAGCGACGCATCGAGGGGCCAATCCCCAAGGTGTAGGAGAGTCGCAGAGGGTTGACGGCATTCAACCGTAGGAGGAACCCCATGTATTGTGATTCGAGCCTTTTGGCTATGTGCAAGGAACTCCCTCTGAGGAGTAATATTGGGTGAGGATCAGTTGGACTTCAACGTATTACAAACGCAATGTTTAGGAAGGCAGAGATTTTGATAGACGCTCCTGGCCGCGAGGCCGAGGGGTTGTCTTGTGCATAGTGACGAGGTCCGGCTAGTGCATGAGCCAGTGCCGGCCCGTTTTTAGGTCCATCAGTGGTGCGTCTGCCGGGAGCCGCTTAAAAGTGGCGGTTCTCGAATCCTGGTTGTTTAGGGACCAACTAGCAGTTTATGCCAAAGGATACTGAGATTGATCCATTATGTATCGATAAGCATCGTCTAGCAGAAATCCAAAAGCAAGAAAGGGACGAAAGAGCTAGGCGACGTGCTGAAATTTTTAGGAGATATTCCCCTAAGCGTAGCGGTGCTGAACCCTTACGAGGGAGTAGATCTAGTGGTCTTAGTACCACGAGCAGTAAGTTAGGAGAAGGTGGAAGCTCTAGTGCTCCCCTTCCTTCTATAAGCCAGTCCACGTCAAGTACGGGAGGTGTAACTCCACCGTCCCCTATTCCTAGTGCAAATCCAATCCTCATCATGGTGCAGCCTATTGCAATTCCAGCAGGAACGACGGATTTGCCGGCTCTAGGTTACCCGCTACCCATTTTTAATGGGTTAGTTGAGGAAGATGCGGAACTCCACATTAGGGAGTTTCAGAAGCTGATGTTTAATTGTCGCATCCAAGAAGAAGGACATTTAATGATGTTCTTCAACATGACTCTCAAAGGAAGAGCCGCTATATGGTATCATGGTTTAGAAGCCGGAACCATATTGAACATTGATGCATTTTATGGAGCTTTTCGAAGGGAGTTTGCCCCTGAAAGGGGTGGGCAATATTGGTTGCGTGTACTCAACGTGACCCGTCAAGAACCCCATGAAGATATTCGTGCTTATGCGAAGAAGATAAAAGAGGTTTTCCGTAAGTTGGATACCTCTATTCCCATCCCCGCAGCTGCCCAATTGCAGTATTTCCTACATGGTTTGTACTTTAACATTCAATTGCAGTTGAGTAGTGTCCCCTTGGGGGATATAGACACTGCCATTATACGAGCACAAGAGATGGAATCCCGACTACAAGCAGCCTATGCTTCTCGAGGCAATTCCAACATGGGTTTAGTATTGGGAAATAATGTGGCAATGGCCAACGGCAGTAGTGGTCAAGGGATAGCGATGGCTAACCCTAATGGGAGAGGGAACATGATGCAGAATGTGCCTTTATTACCAGCTCCCCCCGGCATGTCGATGCCTACGGGCAGTCAAATGATTCCAAACGGTGGAAGCCAGGCAGTTAATTCTAACACCATGCCTGTGGTTCAACAACCAGTGCCTAATCAAATTGTTAGGCCGATGGAATGATATGGTAATGACCAAGGCTATGAGTCCAGTTCTTCCAATGTTCTTGGTGAGGTTAAGGACATGATGAAGCATTATACCGACATGATTACGGAGCAGTATCGACAAATAGCCGTGGATGTCAACTTCCTTAAAAAACAACAAAATTTGATAGGAAGTAGATACCCAGAGGAGGGTGCACCGTCGAGGTTTAGTTGCAAATGGTGTGGTGGGCAGCACTATCCAAGGAATTGCCCAAATGTTAAGTGTGACATTTGTGGAAAATCCGGCCATTTAGCAGCTACTTGTTGGAGTAAGATCAGTTCTCTCCAGCGTGGTAGTCGGCAACCAGGGCGTGTTAATCATCGTGCCCAAGGAAATGATTCCCAGCGAGAGGATGGGCCTAAACAAATACTTCAACGACCAAAGACTACAGTGGAGGAGCTACCAAGTGGTAGTGGGGTTAGTTTGATTGAGGCTGTACGCGTTAACGATGCTGAAATCTCTAATTTGCGAGCTGTCCTTACAAGAGGTCAAAAGGGCAGAGGAGCCGACAAGGATAAGCCTGTCGACGGAAACCCTAAACAAGGTGACAAAGGAACGCAAGTTTTGGATCCTGCCCTGGAAGGGGGACCTTTGAAGCCCGTAGAAAGTAAAGCCGATAAGGAAGCACCAAAGAAGAAGGTGAAAGTTAAGAAAGAGGCAATAAAGCCAGTTCAGCGACCTAAAGAGCGGATGGTTTGGCGTGAGAAGCGAGCTCTATCAAACTATCATGAATTCGATTTAGCGGGCTCTCTTTGCGAAGTCAAGCCAGATGTGAACCTTTTAGAGCTTATTAAGCTTTCCCCAGGAGTACGTAAGGAATTTAGAAAGATCTTACGTACTGGGTATATCGTAGAACCTTTGGGTATTGCGCGAGTTGGTGATGACTGGTTTCAGCATGCTGAGAAGCATTGCCCAAGGGTTGCAGCCTATGTCGATGGGATATTAGTAGATTATGCCATTGTCGACACGGGATCATTTGTTAACATTATGAGTTCTGAACTGATGGAAAGGTTGGGTCTTGCGATTCAGAAAGATACCTCCACAATTCTTAGAATGGCAGATGATAGTTTGAGACAACCGGAAGGCTGCATTACTAAGGTCCATGTCACTGTTGCAAATGTAGAATGCATGTTGGACTTTAGGGTGATTCGTTTTGCAGGGCGGCCAAGTTACCAAGTATTACTTGGACGACCTTGGATCTTGCAAGCGGACTGCCAAGTAGATATACCTGCCGGTCGACTGATATTCGGGAGAGGTGCCCAGCGTGTGGTGGTTGATGCTTATCCTGAGTCCCCGCAGAGTGCGAGAGCTCCTCTATCTTCTACAAAATTGGAGACATTAGAAGATTTATCTGCCAGTGAGACATCATCGAGCAATGAGTCCAAAGAGGGATCTACCACGGAGGACATCTATCAGATCACTTTGAACGAGCCGATAGAGGGCCAAGATCGTATAAGAGATGCAGATGTTATCGAGCTAGACCTTGGTACGCCTGATGATTCGCGACCAATCAAATTAGGTTCTATGCTCAGCTCAGCAGAAAGGGAGGACTATGTGGCCTTGATCCAGGAATTCCGTGATATCTTTGCCTGGAGTTATGATGAGTTGAGAGGCATTCCTCCTAGTCTTGCTGTTCATACAATTCCATTGAAAGAGGGCAGTCGTCCTGTATGGCAGAAAGTAAGGCGTATGCCTTTCGAATTGAGGGACGGGCTCTTTGAAGAGTTACAGAAGCTTCGAAAAGCGGGTTTGATTTTTCCTGTACAACACACAGAATGGTGTTCGCCAGTTGTGATTAGAAAGAAGAAGAATAATCAAATCCGTTTATGTGTAGACTTTAGGAAGCTGAATAAGCAGACACTTAAGGACTACTACCCGCTGCCATTTATTGACCAGATTTTGGATCAATTAGCGGGTAGGGAGATATATTCGTTTATGGATTGCTTTGCAGGATATAACCGAATGGCAATTGCAGAAGAGGATAAGTTGAAAACAACTTTCATCACTGTATTTGGTACTTTTGCGTACCATGTGATGGCCTTTGGTTTATGCAATGCGCCTGGTTCGTGGCAACGAACAGCAGATAAGATATTCGGTGACATATCCCCTGAAGAGCTGAAGGTGTTTATTGATGACTTAGGGGCCGCCACCGTGAGAGGAAGGTAGTTGCTCATTTTAAGAAAATGCTTTGAGCGCTGTAGGCAATTTTGCATCGCCCTAAACCCACGGAAGTGTGTTTTTGGAGTACCCTATGGGCTGTTGCTGGGTCATGTGGTCAGTTCGATAGGAATTGCGACAGACCCTGAGAAGGTTAAAGTTATAGTTGCCATGGATCCACCACGCACTCCGAAAGAGGTTCATAGCTTTCTGTCTTCGGTTGGTTACTATCGTAGATTCATCAACGCCTTAGAAGAAAGAACGTTGCCGCTTACAAATTTATTGTCCTTTAGCTGTTCGTTTGTATGGGGTGACCCTTGTAAGGTAGCATTCGAGGATGTGAAACAAGAGCTAGCAAGAGCGCCCGTTTTAAAAGCCCCTAAAAGAGGTGAGGTGTTTTATATATTTTCGGCAGCCACCATGTATAGTATCAGCTGCTGTTTAGCCCAAATTTGGGAAGAGAAGTGGTACCACCCGATTGCTTTTGCCAGCCGGAAGCTGGGGGTATCCGAAATCAATTATACTTACATGGAGAAATTATGTCTAGCGATGGTCTTTGGGACCAAGAAATTCAGGCATTACGTTCTCTATGAGAAAGTCGTGCTTTATACGAAGGCGGAGGGACTTCAATTATTGATGAATAAGTTACAGCCGCCTGATCGTCTAGCAAAGTGGTTAATCACTTTGCAGGAATTTGATTATGAAATCAAGAGTAAGCCACCAAGGTTGCAAGGCATCGTGGAATGTCTTGTGGACTTTGGGGAGCCGAAAGAATCTGTGGCTGAAGGTAGTGATGTGGAGTGGTTATTTAAAATAGATACGGCATCTATTCCCTCCTGGTATGCTGCAATAACGCATTATTTATCAACAGGAGAGGCGGGATCCGAATTATCTAAAGCTGAGAGAAGGAAAATTAAGCAGCAAGCGTTAAAGTTTGCTTTGATCGCAGGTACATTATATCGGCAAGGGGTTGACGACATCTATCGGCGATGTGTGATGCCTGACGAGGTGCCATTCATTTTGAAAGAGTGCCATGATTCCGCTTGCGGTGGCCATTTTGCTGGACGGCTTACAGCACAAAAGGCTTTAAGAGCAGGTTATTGGTGGCTTGCCATCTTCCAGGATGCGTTTGCGTATGTTAAGAGATGCGATATTTCCCAACGGCATGATAGTTGAGAGAATAGGAAACGACCACTCACCCCTATTACGGCGATACTTCCATTTGAGAAGTGGAGAATAGACTTTGTGGGTCCTATTACTCCGTCGTTGACTACGCAAAAGAGGTACATCATTGTCGCAACTGACTACTTCACAAAGTGGTCAGAAGCACGGGCAACAAGGAAAGATGATGCTAAAGAAACTGCTAGTTTCCTTTTAGAGCAGATAATATGCCGGTTTGGTCCGCCGAAAGAATTAGTGTCGGATTGCGGAACCCATTTCCTGAATAAGGTGATCAAAAGTTTGACAGAGATGTGGCAAATCAAGCATAACAAGACAACCCCATATAATCCGCAAGCCAATGGTCAGGTTGAAAGTACCAACAAGCAGCTTGTGGGCATCCTGTCCAAAATTGTGTCGGAAAAGAAACGGGATTGGGATAAAAAGTTATTCGTGGCAGTGTGGGCTTATAATACGACTTTCAAACGAGCCACTGGCCATACCCCGTTCAAGTTAGTATATGGGGAGGAGTGTGTCTTGCCTTTAGAGATTGAACTGCCGACTATTCGGTTCGCCATTAATCATTCTTTGAGCGATGAAGACGCACTTTTTGAACGCTTGACGACACTGGCACATTTAGATGAGCTTAAGTTACAGAGTTTATTGCACCAAGAAGTGGCGAAGCGCCGAATGAAGCAGCTACACGATCTCCAAGCCAAGAAATACACCTTCAAGAAAGGACAGCTTGTTCTGTATTATGATGCACGACGTGAATTATTCCCAGGCAAGCTAGAGCCTAAATGGGATGGGCCCTATAGGATCGTTAGAATAGGAAAGAATAAATCCACAGTGTTGTTAGCTGACCTTGAGGGGATAGAATTTAAAAATAAGGTTAATCTTAATAAGATTAAACCGTATTATTTCTGATTGCACTAATGCTATGACTGCCTTGCAGGTCTAGGAGAAATCAATTAAACATCTGCAAGGAAATCGTGATAGAGGTTGATGGGTCGTCTGATCCCTTATTTAGAACACCCATATTTAGAACAGAGGTATCATCAGGGAAAGCTCATTTGGTGGAGCAAAGGATACAAGGTGATTGAGCAAGAAGGCGGGACATTCATTTGGGAGATCAAGGTCTTATGCCATCATTGCCTACAAATTTTGACGAGCATCCCTGTTGAATTCAATAATGATGGAGGGATGGAGCCTACAGTCCACCCGTTGAATATGCTGAATTTTGATTACCATAATTACGAGTAGAGTTCAGGATGGCGGGATATGTAAACCCTTTATGGACGTACACCTTGTACTTTGATGGGGCGTCCAGGGGTGCATGCAAAAAAGGAAGTGTAGGAGTTGTCATCCGAGACCCCCGACGACGCATTGTTATGAAGTTAGCTGCTTATCTCGGGGCGAATTTTACCAATAATATGGCCGAATACAAAGCCCTGATTATGGGTTTGAATATTGCAAAGAGGGGTGGTATCTGCCAGTTGTTGGTGAAAGGGGACTCTCAGTTGGTTTTAAATCAACTCAATGGGACATACATGGTACGGAATCCCATCCTTTGTACGTATCATCATACTGCCATCGCCCTGCTAGACGAATTCGATAGAGTGTCTTTTCAGCTGATTCCACGAAATTGGAATCAGTTTGCTGATTCATTGGCTAATTTTGCGTATGAAGAGGACCTCTTCTTTAATTGTGGCCCTTGTCCCGATATATCTATTGATGGTGAGACAGGACCTGGTCGTTTGTGGGGTATGCTTTCTGAACATGCCCTTTTTGGCAGACGATGGTTGCTTTGGGTGATACAAAGGGTAAGCGAGACTCATCTGCCTTTATTATCTCAGACCCACAGACTGATTCGACAACATGTGATGCGAACACCTCTTGCGATATACGCAGGAGGGATAGGTCATAATCTAATGCACCTAGTTTAGGGCTACAAGCCCTGTTCCCTTGGGAATGGTATGCTTTGATGTCTATCATGGTTGTTTCCAGGTGGATGTTATGCGTAGTCAGTGTCTGATTTCATTAGGCCAAGAGGGCCGATGCAGTTTTGTAGTGAAGTGTTTGATGTCATTAGGCCAAGAGGGCCATTTCCCTGTCTAGTGCGGGTGTGTTTAATCGGGTTTTTGTTTTAAGTGTTGTGCTGGACAGATTTTGTGGTTCGTAGACTTTGGTGAAGCTTGGAGGGAGCCTTTGTCGCGGCATCGATGGAAACTTCTTGTGGCCAATCCAGGTGATACCTCTCCTTTACGAGTATTTTTTTTCCTGTTATATTTGTATTTGTACTTGTCAAGGGGGTACATTTTGTTGGGGACCGGCAACCAAGGCATTAAGTCCCAGGTTGAGGTTGAGCATGTATGTGGGAGGTCGGAGTAGTCATTGCCTCCTGCAACGACATTATTAGACATTGAAAGACCTGTTTTAGAAGTCCTAGTGGCCTTGTCCTGCTAGCCTGCTAGGCAGCCGTTCTAGGAGTTCTTGTTAGTAGTGAGACAATTAGAGAAGCCTGCCAGAAGATAATAATGATGATGCCCAGAAACTTTGTATATCCTAAAAGATGACTGTAAATACAAAGGTGTGTAAAAAGGGGTTCTAACCCCTATCAAAGCAAAGAAAAGGAATGAAAATATATAAGCATTTGATCATTGCCTTGCGAAGGCCTGGTAGGTTCTTGGGGACGAGTCAGACCCGAGGCCGATACCTTGTCTTCCTAGGGGTGGCTTCTTGCTGAAAACCAAATGAAATGGCAAAATAAGGAAGGCTGGAGTGAAAATAAAAGTGAGCGTTAGAAAATGATTAAGTGTTGCCTTGCGAGGGCTTGGTAGGTTCTTGGGTGCCGAGACAGGTCCTGAGGCCGATGCCTTGTCCTCCTTGGGTCACTACGCTCAGCTCCCTCCTTTTTACACGCCCGAGTATGGAAATAAAAAACCTAAAAGCTGAAATGTGCTAAAAAATTATATATATATCTTTTGATCAGGCTATAGGAGTCCTCGCCTAGGAGGCACTCCTGGTTCTATCGTCCTTAGTTAGGTAGGCAGTTCAGACCACCACTTAGGGCAACCTCCATGATAGTTCTTTTAGTCTGGCCGTGTTGGAGCAGTGGGTTAGTGACTGGCTTCAGGCTTTCTGGCAGATTATGCTGGGCCTACTCCTCGTGGATTTCATGCCTTGGTTTTGTCAGGGGTAGGGTGAGCATTGTGTTGTGTTTTATAGCATTTTTGTTTTGTAGCAGTTTGATGCTCCTTTGGTTGTTTATGTGCAGATATGTTCGTGGGTTCGACGGACTAAGTCGTCCTATCCCGTGGTCGCCAATGAAGGATGGATTTTAGGCCTTGGAATGTGCCTAAAAATAGCAAAAAAATGTGGAAATGCGGGGAAAAATACCAGATCGCGAAGGCGGCGGCTCGACCTAGGACGATTTTAAGCATTAAGTGCTTGACGGGCACCCGTGCGATACTCCGTGAATTTTCATAAATTTTCCATGCGCCGGTGCCAGTCAGTGAAGCTGCAGGCCTGTCCGGGATGTTGAGATGAGCTCACAGGAATTTTCAGATCAAAGTTCGGAGTCCGGATAAGGAAGATGGCTCGAAACCAGCAGGGGTGCCCAAGAGGGGGCCCAAAAGGGAAATCCCAAAAGGTGTAAGAGAGGGGGGGTGCCTTTTGGCACCCCCCCCCCTCCAAAAAAAATCGTGGATATGGGGGGGGCGGCGGCTGAAAACAGCCGTCGAAAAAATCGTGCCCCCCCCCATTGAGAGATGTCAGGCTACACATAAGGCATGAAGGTGATCAGCCCGGGCTCCCGCATCAAGGCTACGCTCCGTATCGCCGCCCTCCGCGCGCAAAATGGTGGACTGGTTGGCGAGAGAGAAAATCAGTCTTTCTCTCTCCTCCCTCTCTCTCCTCTTAGCCCCCGTTCGTGCTTGAAGGAATAGGATGGAGATGGACGGCCGGATGGATGCCGATTCTTGACGGGATGAAAGAGCAATGCAAAACCATTGTAGATTGCTGATTCCAAGCAGAATTCATGGCTGGAAATCAATCGTGGGACGTGCCAAATTTAATGAAAAACCCGCAAGACACGGTAATAATTGTTTTTACAAAGAAAATGGTCTTTTGATGCAAATTTGGTTGATAAAAATGTGTTCATATGGATTGAGTTTTGAGTATGTCGTGCTTTGAGTTGTTTTCTAGCTGTTCATCATTTAAAAATCAGAAATACATGTGTGGGATAGCAGAAAATAGAAAACCGAGACACGAAAAACCATAAAAATGAAGGAAAATAGGGTTTTTGGGCTAAAAATGATGCAATAAATTAATCCACACCTACTAAAATTTCTGTTTCTGCTGGAATGAACTAAGGGCCATAGCCCATAAACTGAACTTAATTTTTAGCAATTAAAAAATGGGAGAAAATGGGAAAATTTGCAAGAAAATGATGGAAAACCCTAAAAAATAGGAAAAATTTATATTTTGGGCTTCGGAAAATTGGAAAAATTATGAGTAATGTTCGTGAATGTATAGCAAGGCTGAGGCATGAAGATTTGCTTCAGATCAGCCTTGTTTCCGTGTTTTAGTTTGTTGTTTTCCGCTTTTTATATAAAAAATAATGGGAAAAAACTGTAAAATGACATGCAACGAAACAATACTAAACCGGGGGAGGGCAGGGTAGTTGAGAAGTGTTTAAATGCTGTTGCAATTAATGATAAGGTTGCTAATTTCCATTGCATAAGAATTTAGGACGAGGAATTAATTAAAATTAAGGCCTAGTAGCACGAAGAACACTTCGGTGCTAGGTCTGGCAACGAGGCACAATCGTTAGAAAGGAACCATGAAAAGGATGTTTTGCACTTGTGCACGATACTGTTTTGCTAAATGTTTGAGCACTAGGTATCCACCAAATGCATGGAGCATGAAAAAGAATTTGAAAGTGTTAGTGAGCAGCTCCTTGAAATGCATTGCAATTGGTTTGTGAGGATATGACCTACGTTGAGAGGCAGTGAGATACCCATGCTGTAGACTAGTCATGGGGTCCTAAAGGGGAAAACAAGTGAGGACAATGGTACATTCCTGGACACGCTTATTGAGTACCTTGAGCGACGTTTGTGCGAAATGTCTATATGTTGAGCGACGCATCGAGGGGCCAATCCCCAAGGTGTAGGAGAGTCGCAGAGGGTTGACGGCATTCAGCCGTAGGAGGAACCCCATGTGTATGTGATTCGAGCCTTTTGTCTATGTGCAAGGGACTCCCTCTGAGGAGTAATATTGGGTGAGGATCAGTTGGACTTCAACGTATTACAAACACAATGTTTAGGAAGGCAGAGATTTTGATAGACGCTCCTGGCCGCGAGGCCGAGGGGTTGTCTTGTGCATAGTGACGAGGTCCGGCTAGTGCATGAGCCAGTGCCGGCCCGTTTTTAGGTCCATCAATTTGACCATCAGTTTGGGGATGGTAAGCTGTACTAAAACAGAGTTGAGTCCCAATGGCTTCAAAGATAGCTCTCCAAAAGTGTGATATGAAGAGAGAGTCACGATCACTAATGATTCTTCTGGGTAGCCCATGTAGCTTGAATATCTCCTTGATAAAAAATCTTGCAATATCTGAGGCTTTATAGTTTTTCTTTTCTGGAACAAGGTGTGCAACCTTAGTCAGCATGTCAACCACAACCATGATGGAGTTGTATCCTCCCTGAACTTGGGGTAGGCCAATAACAAAGTCCATACTAATGAATTTCCATTTCATTTGGGGAATGTCAAGTGGTTGCAACTTCCTTGGCATCTTGACATGTTTGGCTTTGATACATTGACAAGACAAACACTCGATGACATATTTGAGAATGTCACCTTTAAGCTTCTCCCAATGGTAGCTCTTCCTAACTGCATTGAGAGTCTTGGCATAGCCAGGATGTCCTGAGAAAGGGGAATCATGAGCTTCCCACAATATCTTATGCTTAAGTAACTGGCTTTTCGGTATACATAGCCTCGTTCTATAGTAGACAAGTCCACTATTGATAGAGAATTCATGATACTTAGCCTGCAGCCTTTAGTCCTGATCCTTGATAGAGATCTTCCTTAGCATGTTTTGGTAGGTTGAATCATGCCATGCTTCCTCTCTAGCTAACTCAAATATTGGGTTGTTTGGCATGGATACCTTTGTGGCTAGAGATCTAGCTGTTGATGGATTTTCCAAGATTAGAGAATTAAGGAATGCCTTGCAACTGAGTGCATTGGCAACTACATTCTCCTTTCCAGGTCGGTACTTGATTTCAAAGTCATACTCCTCCAGCACTTCAATCCACCGACGTTTCCTCATGTTGAGCTCATTTTGGGTAAAGATCCACTTGAGACTCTTATGATCAGTCACTAGAGTAAACTTGTTACCCAGCAGGTAGTGTCTCCAAAGCTTTAGAGCATGGATGTCAGCTAACAATTCCAGATCATGGGTAGCATAATTCTTCTCATGACTCTTCAGTTTCCTTGAAGAGTATGCTATAGGATGACCTTCCTGCATGAGCACACATCCTAAGGCAAGCGTGTTAGCATCTGTTACTACCTCGAACTCCTTATTGAGGTCTGGAAATTTTAGGATAGGTGCTGATATCAAGCTTTACTTCAATCTATCAAAGCTAGTTTGTTCGGGAGTTGACCATGCAATGGAAGTTTGCTTCTTCAGTAAGTTTGTCAAAGGTGCTGCAACCAAAGCATAGTTTTTTATGAAGACCCTATACCATCCTGTCAATCCAAGAAAACTGCGTATTTCCTTGACGGTTGTTGGTACTGGCCATTCTAGCACATCTCTGACCTTGGCTAGGTCCATTGAGATTCATTCCACTGATATGATGAATCCCAAATATTCAATCTAATGCTTGAAGAATGTGCATTTCTTCATCTTAGCGTACAGCTTATGTGACCTCATTGTCTCAAGGACAATCCGTAGTTGGGTCTCATGATCTTCCTTCTGTTTGGAATAGACTAAAGTGTCGTCGAAGAAGATGAGTACGAAGTCATCAAGATATGGCCTAAAGATATATTGCATTAACCTGTTGAAGGTGGCAAGCGCATTCGTAAGCCCGAATGACATAACTAGGAACTCAAAGTGCCCATATCTTGTGTTGAAGGCCGTCTTTGGGATATCTTCTTCCTTGATCCTTATTTGATAGTAACTAGATTTGAGGTCAATCTTGGAAAAGATCTTCACACCCTAAAGGCAATCAAGAAGCTCATCTATTCTAGGAATAGGGTACTTGTTCTTGACAGTTGATTGATTCAACCCTCTGTAATCAATACATAGTTGAAGTGTTCCATCTTTCTTTTTCTGGAACAATACTAGAGCTCCCCATGTTGAATTGCTAGGACGGATGTAGCAACAGTTGCTTGAGTTGTTCCTTCAGCTCAATTGCTTCTGGTATGGACATTCTATAAGGTCTCTTTGCAATTGGCACAGCTCCTGGTACTAGCTTGATCTCATGATCCACTTCTCTTTGAGGTGGGAGTTCTGTCAACTCTTCAGGAAATATGTCTGCATATTCCTTTAGCCAAGAAGGTCCTTCGCTAGACTCCTGCTTTTGATCTAATTTGTTGAGCTTAATCAAGTAGACAGGTAGTCTCTTTCTGACTCCCTTTATAATCTGAGATACTTTGGCCAACTGAATTTTTGGCACTCTAGCCTCACCTTGAGTTGTGACTAAATCCCCTTTAGAGTTCCGAAAGGAAATTTGGCCCTTTCCACAATGAATGTGGGCGTCATTAGGTTTAAGCCAATCCATTCTGAGTAGATACTCATGGATACCTAGGCTCATGACTCTGAATTTGATCGAAGTCTTCTTTCCTCCCAGAAAGAATTCCACCTTAGCAGTTTTCCTGGTACAAGTAACCTCATGACCATTTGCCAATTGCACAAGTAAGATAGGTGCTTCTACTGTGGCTATTCCTAATCTTTTGCACAAGCTGGTGAGATAAAGGAATGTGTACTGCCACAATCAATCAAGGTTTGAAAACCTTTACCTTGGTAGTCCGATGATGTTTGAATCATTGAGAACTGGCGATTTGGCCCTTTCTTGTGAAGAGCGGCATGGACTATCACCCTTTCAAACTCTGCTTCCATGGTTGGATCTTCTTCTTGTTCTCACATTTGCCTATTGGCAATGCAGGCGGTTCTTCCTCTGCCTCAGGTTGCAGCTCCCTAACCATGGCCAGTTCCTTGGAAAGGTGCTTGGAGATGTCCTCCTCCAAGCTTGGGACATTGCTTCTTGAAATGACCGGGCTCGTTGTAGCGGAAAAAACGGAGGTTCTGGCCATTGCTTTGAGTAGGGACAAAGTTGTTGACATTATTAGTCCTTGCTTTCTTTCTTTGTCCCTGATTCAGACCTTGAACTCTCTTGATTTGAGGCCTAAATGCTCCTTTGTTCAGGTCATTATAAGACCAAGTTTTGTTACCTCTTAGTCTAGCCTGCACCTCTTGAATTATAGAGGCAGCTCGAATGAGTGCGTCCATGGGCGGATAGATTCGAGATGGATATTCACTGGCGGGTTTAAACCAACACAAAATTTTGACACCTGCTGTGTCATATCCATCTGTGGCACATACTTAAGAAGTGAGAAAAATTTGGAGTAGTATGCGTCAAGAGTGAGTCCCAGCTATTTTAGCTCGTAGAACTCATTCATTTTTTGCGTGCAATATGCAGGTGGTAAGTATCTTCCCTGTACCGCTTTCTTCAACTTCTCCCAGGTAACAGATCCTTCTGCGATCCCTTGATCTCTGCACCATTGCTTCCATCAAAGCCTGGCTTCGCTGGTGAGCTTCAGCTTGGCGAGCATAGCTTGTTGGCAGGTGCAGTACCGGCTGCTTCAAAGTAATCCTCCATGGATTTAATCCAAATTTTAGCATCTGCTTGGACGGACGTGCCTCTCTCATCAAGTTCGGGCAGCTTAATCTGCTTGAGAAGAAACTTATTCTCTTGGATTACAGTAGTACTTGATGTAGGAGGCGAACTAGGGATCTGTACCTCGGGTTGTGCATGGATAAATGTTTATTACTCGATAAACATTGAGATTTATATTTCATTTCCATTTTAGCTATCAACCAAGTAATCTAACCACTTAAATTCTTATCAATTCTCATGAACAAACAAACATTGATAAAAAGGAGTCTTATTGTATTTATATGGGCATAGCCCTTTCGGAATACAACATGTCTTGGGATGATAAGCCAACTGTGTACATTTAGTTTGGGGAGAATAATGTTGTATTATATTTATCTACAAGAACTCGATAATAGTATGGTTTCGGGTCATGGATCTTCAGGAATCGGTAAGTCATTGGAAGTTCAGGGTATCCTTTCCTTTGGAATATATTCTTCTCATGGTGCCCCAACACTTTAATCCTGTCAGTGGTCGGGGATTACACGGGTCACTTCCTCATATACATATGAGTTCAGCTCAACCCTCCGACCTCGAATCTGTAAAGTTGAGTTTACTTGAGCTTCCACAAAAATGAACAGCTTCACGACTTTCAGGTCTTCCAACCACTTGATCCTCTTTAGGTTGGTCTGTAGGTATGCAAACCGGTGGGCAGCTATATAGTAGATTCCTGAGGTGCACATCCATCTTCGTTCCATGTATAAAGGTGATGGATTATAGATATGCTCTAGGATGTTTATCATCTCAACCCTTTGTCGATAATCCGAGGAATGCATCGTAGTCATAAACATGACTCGGTACACTAAGAACTTGTTCCATGCTTCGTAATTCTGCAAGATAGCATCGAAAGTAGGGAAATGTTCAAAACGCAACATTTGATTTACTTATTTTTATTAAGATTTCTTAAAATCAAATCCTTTGTTGGTTTGCTCTGATACCAATTGTAACATGTCCACCTGTTATCTTCAGGACACGTCTTAGCAGCCCATCGGAAAGGATGTCTAGAAAGTTCTGCTCGGCACTGCCATGGAATGTTATGGGGTTTGCGATCTAGGACTTTCCATGTCTGCTACGTAGCATAAGTATTCTGGCCATTCACTTAGGACCAACCTCAATTAGGGTTTTCTCTATTGGTCATTTTCTAATGACAACTAGCGTCAAACCTGAGCGAACTACTTTACGCAGAAACGCCAGGTCCGAAGCGAATTCACGCTGCACTTGGTTCAAGGAGAATGGGAAACGAGAGGGATGCGAAGCTCAACCTCTCTGCCATAAGGCATAGTCCCATTCCATTCCCCTAAAACAGTGTAAATCAGGATCATTTATAACTTAAACTCTAGGTCAACGCTCTTGCTGTTTGTGTTCCTTGAATGATCTTCTTGCTGTCCATCATGATTGAGGAAAGCTCCCGACCAACTGGGACCACCTATCTGTAGGATGGACCCATGGCCACATCCTCCACACTTTCCTCACGTTGTTTAGTTATTTAATTACCTAACACATTTAGTTAGACATGTATTAATCAGCTTCCTTAATTAGCCCATTAGGCACTGGTTCCTTCACGTAATCATAGCACTTGACATAAAAAAACAATATCAAACAAGTTCCTTTTCAATAGGTTATCATATTTATCTTTGAAATACACAAAGTGCAGCCTGTAGGCTTATCCATAATCCGCCCGAAGGCTATCCAGCAATCCACAGGGATTACTAATCCAAGATTCTACCCGTAGACTAGTATGCGGGCCTCAAGATTCAATCCTGAGTCATGTTGGCCTCTTGTGCAGGGCCTGAAAGGCGAGGGATTTATGGCCAGAGCCCCCCCTGGCACCCAAGCATCCTCTTGCTCCAAATAGCGCTCAACGGAGAGACCTCTCGCGGCGGGTTCAGTCCACCTTCCCGGTGCAGTTAACAACCCCCTTGGTTAGGGTTAGGTAGGCAGTTAGGGGTAACTGAAGCTGCCTCTTCCTTCAGGCTTTCAACCTGAAGCATTAGATATCCATTTATCCTTTAATTCTTTGAGCAAACAAAGCAAAACATTGCTCTTAAAACTGTTACAAGCACAATCATTACCATTGGTCGTTATTTTTGGCCAACAACTAAGGAGCGAATCCTTCTTTCCTAATGCATCCGCACTCGATCCAGGATCAATTGCGACTTGGCAAGATTTCCAAGGGTTTATTTGTTAACCCTATATCCTGGGTTAGGGCCGTACCCTATATTAACCCGACTTAGTCAATACCTTAAGTTTATATATTATTTCAATTTATTGATTGGTCTTTTTCTTCCAAGCAAATATCTAATCCCCGTATCTTGGTCACTTTACCCAAGAAAGGTACTATATCAGGACAATTATTCATCCTCTTGCAAGATAAACTTGCGTAAAAATCTGCCAATCTCATTTCGAGAAATTGGCCATTCCCTTGTGATCAAATCACAAGATCATGCAACTCTGCAACTTGTTGCACAAGTGTCGCATCAACTATGGGACTATTCTACCCATCAACGGTGTCTTCTAATCATGGTATCATGATTGGATATAACAATCCGTTCCTAATTGCATTAGGCCGACATTGTCAGTCCTAGGGTTCCAAGTTTCATCTTTTTAGCAAGAGATTCTTAGGAAAAACCCTAGATCACTTCTCGCAAGTATGTTCCAATGTCCCTACATTCCGTGAATGTGGGCAAGTCTTTAGGGTATAGAAGTTTTAGCTTTGGTAATACGAGTGACTAGGTAATGTCTTGAACGTGCTAACCCTAGTTAGCTCTTTGGGATATGTTGCATTGAATTAACCCTTTTTAAACGAGTACCTCTTGATTTTAGGTATTTAGGTTTAAACTAATTTAACTTGTCTATTCTTGAAGATAATTACGCTATCACTTGCGTAACCACATGATTCATTACCTAAGTATAAGTTGATTTATAAACCCTAACTTTTTGGGTTAAGATCAAAGCGTAGATTAAGTTATAGCATAATTCCAATTTATTGTCCTATAACATGCAATAAGATTCATGCTACTAAGCTTTAGGATTTTATGTTTTAAACAAGAAGCCTTTTTCTACTTTCATTTCCAAATGAATTTGTCGTATACTGAGCTTACATAACCTTTCATTGAATTGAGTTTTTAGGCCACTTGACTAGAGTTAAATCTTTGTCATGCAGCCCTAGAAATTTCCTACGATTGCTAGGAACTTTCTATAATGAATCATTTGGAAGAAAATATGTTCAATAATGTGATATGCGGTTTATTCCTTCCATGCTTAATCGAAGTGCACTATCATAATTCCGTTTTGTAAAGATGGGCATTAATTAATCTAATTAATGCATAAAGCCACTTGCTAGAAATGCATAGAAATCTTATGCTCACTTTATTTTGTTCGTTTTATTGAAAGATACTAATGACCGAATTCTTCCATTGTGATCTATTTCTTTTAAATTAGTCAAAATATTTAAATCAAAATATGCATCCTATCTCCAAAAATGATCCATGCACGATTGAATTATAACGAAGTAAATCAAGAGTAGGAAGAAAAACCTCGACTTGAGGTGAAATGTCCACATGGATGTTAGGAGAGGATCCTTCTGCAGTTGCGCCTTGCGTTTTCTTAGGAGCCATCGTGAATGTGGCCTTTCTGTCTTGGATGTAGATCTATGATGTTGGCCGTCTCCTTTACACACGAAACTCCCTTTGTGGTTCCACTGTTCTTCAGAAATGAACCTTAGAAATGGAATTTATTAATTTCTCCTTCCTTTCGTAGAAGCTCTGAGGTGCAAGTTGTCTTAAAGAGGGGATTTTGTGTGGGGGGGAAAGGGAGTGTCTTGTGGAGGCCAATAGAAAGGGGTTCTAAGGAACCCCAGATTTGAAATAATCCTTGAGTAAGAACGCGAGGGGGGAAAAAGAAAGGCTGAATGGGCTTTTAAAATTTTTTTTGAGAGGGTCCACGAGAAAGGGGGGGTTTTTGGATCCCATAGGGGTTTTATCAATCCCACATGAACTAGGGCTAGGAGGAAGCCCACTAGTAAGAATTTGGGGGGGGGGGGGGGGAATGGAATATGAAAGGGGGCTTAGGAAGCCCCCTTGGAAGCTTTAAGAAGCTTCTGCCAATCGTGGAGAACCCATGTGGAGGGAAAACAAAAATCGAATAAGGACGGTAAGAGCCAATTTGATGGCGGCAGGGCAATCCCCAGTGGTGGCTTTAGGAACTCCTCCCCTCCACGGCAACTCCTTGAAACAGCGACGCAAGCGACTCCTCCCTCCACTCTTGACCACCAGAGCGGCCCCTTCTTGGCAGCGTGCGGCTTTTCTCCTAGGCAGGGTGATGGCTTCCGTTCTCTCTTCCTGGCAACCACCTCCTTGGCTTCACCTCACACACTCGACGGCAATATGCCCCTCTCCCACTCCTCAACAGCAGCATCAGTGTGTCAGCCTCTCTCTCGACGGCCGTGTCCACCCCGATGGCTCCTCCCATGGCATTTATAGCTGAGGGAGGGGACCTTCATGCCCCCACGTACCATCCTGCATGCCATTGCCCCCTCCATGGCATCCAGTAGGGATGCTTATTGATCCTGCTTTCTCTTCCTCTCCCCTAGCACGACAGTCGGTTGGGGGAAGGAGGGAATAATTTTAAAAAAATCCCATAATTTTCAATTAATTATCCTCGTTAAGAGGAGGTTCATGCGAAGAACGTGTACTTAGAATCGGGAATGTTACACATGGTCTTGGGAACATAGCATCTCACTAATTTAGGGGGCTACTCTGAGAGTTAGAACATCACTCTCCCAATACAAGAAGAACGTTGACATGTAGAAAATTTCAAGTTCATTGGTATATAGAGAGATTCAAGCATGATAGATAAGGTTGGGGATGAGGGCGAGCCTAGAAAATACATGTGTGAAGGCTTGAAGGATACTCTCGAGGACACTAACTTCAATGCAAGCAATGAAGGTGATCATAGTTTATGTAAGTCAGGTGACAACCTAAAGCATGTTAATAACTTGCTCAAGAGCACATTGATTTCAAAGTATACTCTTGAAAGTTGGATAAACCAATGTGAGAAGACTCGCAACAAGAAGTGGAGGGAGCAAAACCCACCAAGAGATGATAGGTTTGAGCTTGCCATAGAAGATCTTAATGATGCACCCTTGGCTTGAGTATGGTGCCATGAATGTGACACCCCTTATGGATTGGGAGTCATTGGCAAGCAATCCGCTTACTCATGTCTTTCTAATTTTATGAGAACCCATATATTGGAAGTTCAAGCACATGAAATAAGATATTTGACAAATTGAGGTTGAAGGTTGGAGTGACATCTAGCTGAAAAGACGTAGAATAAAGTAATGAAGATAATATGGTTGCGGTTTTTGCTGCAGTGCAAGAGATAGACATTTTTCATAGCATTCATGAAGGCAAGTGACATCTTTTTAACCATTGAAACCTCCAATACAATGTTATTTTCATATATGACAATTATTGGTTTATGAAAGAGATGAGCTTTAGTAAGGTTTGGGTTTGTTTGTAAATCACTTTTGTATATGTATCTTAGGGATAATTTCTAAACATTTTGGAGATTAATTTGTGAAAGTCTTGACTTGAAATCATACAAGATCTGATTTTGAGCTTATTGAGGCAACATTAAATGGCTACAAAGATAAAGGGAGAGTAAGAGTTGTATGCAAGTATAATTAGAAATGGTTGCATTTGTGCCCTTCAAGATCATACTTGCATACGATTCTCACACAGCATATCAAGGCAAAGTCTCACATCATGGATGAATCCAAAAAAACATATATCGACCATGTAGTTTTTACAAATGCTAGAGGGCGACCAAAGAAGCTCTTTCACATGCAGATCCACAACAAAAGTCACTAAGTTGTTTTCTTCAGTAGAGCCAACCAAAGAAAGTACCATACTAACATATTTAAAAGGACCTTCTATTTATACAGATGACCTGTACATACCTTCTTCTTGTGATTTAAATTTTCTATGTTGGGATTATGGCAAACAACAATGGCTCACAAAGCATGTGACGTCAACATAAAATCTATTCTACTTGACCTCAAAATAGGAAATGAATGGTATCTAGAGCCATATACAAAAGCTATCTTATATGAAGGATCTCTTGAAATCAAGGTAGATGAATGCTACAAGCACATGAATTGCCTTTGAATTTCAAGTGGTGGAAATCCCTTTGATAGTTTTACTTGTGAGTATCATTTGAAAATTTCCACTTGTGATGATTTTCATATGAGAGTATACAGAGAGAGTACTGCTATTGAGAAGAGAGGGGCTAGGAATACAGGAGGAAGGCGATTAGATTATCTTAGAAGTGAAGAGTTGAAAAATGTGATAACTAAGTCCAAAACAGATTTGAAAGAAGCCAAGAGAAAGCTATGGTGGTTAGAAGCAAGAATTGTCATTCTTTCTGTGAGGATTACATCCTTGAAAGAAGCAAACTTTGAATGCTTTAATAGGAAGGATTACATCCTTGAAAGAAGAAAACTTTGAATGCTTTAACAGGAAGGATGTGCAGCCCTTTTGTAATAATATAGTTTAGGCCAATCAACAAGGTAAATTTGGGGGTAAACAAGCTTTGTGGGACTTTTTTCAAAATGTAGCAAAGAAGATAGTACAAAAAAAATAAGCACAACGATTCAATGAGTCCACAAAGGCCATGTTTGAGGTCATTAAGCATTTGGGGTGGGCCATGCTTTCATGAATTTATGAGTACTAACCTTGGAGGTCTTTCCATGTGCACTACAAGAAGGCAAGGGAAGAAAGCAATTCACTTCATATCTCAAGAGCGCGAGTATATCCTTGAGGCAATGGGTAATATATACATGGATGCAAAAAGTAAACATGGTGTAACGTTAATGGTGTTGATGATCATTGTTGAAGATGAGATAGCCATCAAATGTTGCATAAGGTGAGCTTAATAGATCTAATGTCTTGTAGTTTGCAACGTTTTTTACTTTCAATAAGGTAAAGGAAGTTGTAAGATATTGAAAGTGAAAGAAAATTTTTATTTTTGCAGGTGGAATGGAAGGATGACACTCTTATTGGATTTTATGGAAGTAAAGGAGAACGTCACCAATGCCTTACAAACGACATAATTATTGTGAAAGAGGGGTCAGAAGGTTATAATAAGATAATGGATGCCTTTCAAAATCATATGGTGGGAAATTATGCAAGACTTTTGATAGTAAACCCTCTTCATGAGAGTCTTCCATGACTAGCTTTGGTAGTGCAAGTCACATATAATCGCTTTGATAGTGTTTTTATTAGAAGTCAATGGAATCTTGTGGAGCGTTTATGGAGTGTAAAGCTAAAGGATAAAATAGGTCCAATAATTGGGCATTCTTCAAATGGAGATAGTAGACAGCACAAGCTCATGCTTGAAGATTACCCTGGAGAGTATAGAGACTAACTCTTTATTGATTGGTATGGATGGAAATTAAAAGGGAGAATTGTGGAAGGATTGTAGGTTTCATGGTGATGAGCAAAGCTCCAAGCAAATACTTCACTGTTAGGTACCCTAGTTTTGTGCTTCTTGGTATGATGGGTGAGAGCCAATCACTTTAGAATGGAATCCATATTGAAGAGATGGACCAACCATCCTTTGGATGAAGGCATTCAAAAGGGAGTTTTTCTTAGAGGCCTACAACCAGAAGTGGTTCTTGCTGCCCTAATGCATCCTTCTCAAGAGAGGATGATGATGATGCACCTTGCCAACAACCACCAGTCGTGCAACCCAAACATAACTCTGAAGGCTCTTGTTATATAACGTTCATGGATGCATCCTTGGAAGACGAATCCTTGAGTCATGAGATAAACAACCCTTTCACCAAACCTAAAACAACAATGATACCCTTTCAGCCTCGCAAGGAGTAAGCTAAGTCTCCATTGATAGAGGAAATTGGTTCAAGTGGAGCATCAACTGAGGAAACTACTCCCTTGAAGGAGTCAGATCTTTATCTAGAGGCAATCCATGGGGCCTTCATCTATGAAGTGGAAGGTGAAAGCAATTAATGTTCATGAATGCTGATGGTATTGAATGCCATCTTAAGGTGGGAATTAGTCTTTCCAAAGAAGAGTTGTTGATCTTGTAGGATTTACTCAAGAAGAACTTGGAAGTGTTTGCATAGTCCTACAAAGATTTGAAAGGTATTGATTCTACATTATGCCAACATCACATTAACCTAGAGCCTCAGGGAGTCCACCTTATAGAACATGTAAGATACCATGTGAGTTCAAAAGAAAGGGTATTATATTTAGTAAAATTTATAGGATTATATTTACAAAAGGGGTTTTTAAATTACAATTTTTTAAAAATTTGTAAGTTTAGTAAAGTAAGAGGGGTCATTTTAAGACTTTATAGCATGTAAAGAAAGGGTATTTCCTAATATCCTTTGAATGCACATTATATAGATGATTTCTTATAGGTGGACCCCCCCCCTTCTCCCTGAGCTTAGAGCCTAAAGCCTGTGAGGCAAAGACAAAGGCACATCAATCCAAGTTACTCTGCCCTTGTGAAAGCTGAATTGTTGAAGCTCCTTGAAGCTAAGTTTATTTATCCAATGGCGGATAGTGAATGGGTTTCGCCCATCGTGGTAGTTTGCAAGAAGAATGGAAAGCTGTGGATATGTGTGGGCTTTCAAAAGCTAAAATTCAAGACTAAGAACGATAATTTCCCTATCCCTTTTATAGACCAACTGTTGGACACAATGGTTGGCCATGAGGTTTATTCCCTCTTGGATGGATTGGATGGATATAACCAAGTCCAAATCGCAAAAGAAGATCAATCCAAAACAACCTTCACAATCGAATCAGAACCTAAGCTTACAGAGTGATGCCATTTGGGCTCTCTAAACGCTCTTGCTACTTTTCAACAAGTGATGATGGCCGCATTCCAAAACCATTTGTATGACTTCATTGAGGTGTACCTAGATGACTTCTATGTCTATAGCCTAATCCATGAGCATTGAGGACACCTAGAATAGTGCTTTGATAAATGTCAAGAGTATCAAAGCATTGATGCATTTGTCAAAGTCCTAGGTGCACTCTTATGCCAAAAAGGCTTCTCAAAGTTAGATCAACCTATCTATTGTGCAAGTCCAAAAGTAACCGATAGAGAAAGAAACTACACCGTGATGAAGCTTGAGTGTTTGGCAATGGTATTTGCCTTGGAGAAATTTCGATACTACCTACTGTCGATGCACTTCAAATTCTATGTGGATCACAAGGCCCCGTCCTTCCTTTTTTGAATAAGGCCAATGTGAATGGAAGAATGATGAGATGGGTCCTTCTGTTTTCAAGAGTTTGACTTTGAAGTGGCTACCAAACCCAATCCTTCCCATGTCCTAGTTGATCATTTATCGTGAATCCATCAGAGCGACAAAGAAGAGCAGGATGATTTAGACCTTCCTAATGATTCCCTTTTTCTAGTCAAAACTACACAGACATAGCCAAACTCTTCTGGCAACCCAATAGTATCCCCTTGGTATGTCTAGCCATGAGAAGAAATAGGTACTATTGAAATCAAACCCCTACACCCTATTAGGTGGTGATTTGTACAAGAAAGGTAAGGATGAAGCAATGCGCAGATGTGTTATAGGAGAAGAGATTGGAATAGTGTTGAAAGCATGTCATGACGAGCCTTATGGAGGACACTTTGCAGGAGAAGTGATAGCCAAGAAGGCCTTGCTCATAAGATATTGGTGTGGCTGACCCTCCACAAGGATGCCTATGAGAACTACAAATGTTGTGATGCTTGTCAATGAATGGGGAAGCCTACAAAATCCAACGCCATGCCACTGCAATCCATCCTTCTCCTATGGCCGTTTATGGAATGGAGAATTGACTTCGTGGGCCCTATTGATCTGCCAACCAGAAGGATGGTGTTTCTACCATTCTCCTCTTTCAAAGGAAAAAAAAGAACAAAAAAGAAAAAAAATTATATATCGATCATGAGAGAAAATGACTTCGGTCCTTGTTAGGCCGACCTATTCTTTGAGAAAAGGTGAAAACACCCTCAAGAATAGGGAAAATAAAAAGAAAGAGAAAAAAAAGACAAGAAAAAAAATCAAAATTGTTATAGGAGAAAAGAAAGAAATCCCCTATCATAATAGGCCTCATTCCAAGAAAAGGTGGCACACACCATTGGACTAGAAGTTGACTATGAAAAAGGTGGTAACACTCTACAATCAAGGATAACTAAATCACTAGCCAAACTCTTCCAGAAGCAATTTCAATGCCGCCTCCCTTAGTCCCCTGAATCTTGCAACTCCATCAGTGCTTCTGATTCCTACAATAGATGATATTTCCAATATGCAATCCAAGTACGAGATGTATTGGCTACCTTCCTCGTTTGTATGTCTCTTTATCAAAACTAGTCCAAACTAATATCATTAACCAAACAAAGTTGATCTTCACCAAAAAACCCTGAGTGATGAGAGATTTTATCCTAACCGGTGTCGCATGAAATTTGCGGGGTGGGGGGGGGGGGGGGGGTGTAACGTGTCCACTAGAATCATCCAGGACACGTCTTAGCAGTCCATTGGAAAGGATGTCTAGAAAGCTCCGCCCGGCATTCCCATGGAGTGTTACGGGACTTGCGATCTAGGTCTTCCCGCATCTGCCACGTAGCGGAAGTATCCTGGCTGTTCCCACTTAGGATCGACCTGAATTAGGGTTTTCCTGATTTGGTCATTAGCTAACAGCAACTAGCGTCAGACCCGAGTGAACTACTTTACGTAGAAATGCCAGGTCCGAAGCAGATTCACGCTGCACTTGGTTCAAGGAGAATGGGAAATGAGAGGGATGCAAGGCTCAACCTTTCTGCCATAAGGCATAGTCCCATTCCGTTCCCCTAAAACAACGTAAAATAGGGTAAGACGTAACTCTAGATCATCGCTCTCGTTATTCGTTTTGATGATCATCTCGCTGTTCTTCGATATTTTTGAGAAAAGTTCTGGGCTAACCGGGACCACCCAACCGTAGGACGGACCTATGGTCCATCCTCCACACTTTCCTCGGTTTGTTTTAGCTATGTAATTATCTAACACATTAATTTGACATATAACAATCAGCTTCTTTAATTAATCTTGTTAAGCACAGGTTCCTTCACGTAATCTTATCACGTGACATAGAAAAACAATATCAAGCAAGTTCTTTTTTTTACGTTTCATTATTTTATCTTTGAAATACAAGGAGTTCAACCCGTAGGCCTGGTCCATAATTCGCCCAAAGGCTATCCAGTAATTCGCCAGGGATCACTATTCCAAGCTTCCACTTGTAGACTAGTATGTGGGCCTCGAGATCCAATCCCAAGTCACGTTAGCCTCTTGTGCAGGACCCGAAAGGCGAGGGATTTATGGCCAGAGCCCCCCCTGGCACCCAAGTGTCCTCCTGCTCCAAGTAGAGCTCAACGGAAAGACCTCTCGCGGTGGGTTCGGTCCACATTCCCGGCGCGGTCAACAACCCCCTTGGTTAGGATCAGGCAGGCAGTCGGGGGTAACTGAAGCTGCCTCTCCCTTCAGGCCTTCAACCTGAAGCTTTAGATATCTTTTCATCCTTTAGTTCCTTGAGCAAACAATGCAAATAGTGCTTTCTAAACTGTTACAAGCACAATCAATTCCAGTGGTCGTTTATTTGGCCAATTTCTAACGAGTGAAACCTTCTCTCCGAATGCATCCAGCATTCGATCCGGGATCAATTGCGACTTGGCAAGATCCCCAAGGGTTTGTTTGTTCACCCTATTGTCCTTGGGTTAGGGCCATACCCTGTTAACCCAACTTAACCAATACCTTAGGTTTTATTAATAGTAAATCCTGGCGACCATCTCCCTCCAATTTATTGATTTGATCATTTGCTTCCAAGCAAATACCTAACTTCCCTTTACTTGGCAATTATTCCCCAAGAAAGGTGATGTAACAGGATGATTACTCATCCTCTTGCAAGTTAAACTTGCGCAAGAACTTGCCAACCCCATTTCAAGAAATGGCAAAACTCTCTTGTGAACAAATCACAAGTCTATGCGAAGCTGCAACTTTTTGCACAAGTGTCGCATCTATTCCATGGGATCATTTCACCCATTGAATGGCGTTTTCTGGTCACGGAATTATCTCCAGATGAGAAGCAGGGTTTAGGGTTTCTTCTTACCCAACCCATTCCTAATTACACTAGGCCAACAACGTTCCGTCCTAGGAATTCCAACTCAATTCGAGTTTCATCATTTGAACGAGTGATCCTTAGGGTAGAAACCCTAGATCGTTTCTTGCAAGCCCATCCAATTGTCCCTACATTCCGTGAATGTGGGTAGGACCTTTGGGTATGAGGGTTTCGACTTGGCAACAAGTGCGAAACTAGGTCAAGTCCTTAATGTGCTAAACCCTAGTTAGCACTTGGAGTATTTATTGTATCGATTGAACCATCCTATGCGAATACTTTGCGGTTTAAGTGATTTAGGTATTTGAGTTTACTTGTCTTGCGATAAGGACGAACCATTCCTAGAGATATTGTCTTGATCAAAGAGAGGAAAAACTAGTTGCATTACGTCATAATTCATGTAAGCACGCGATTCATTTCCTCTAGATTTCAAATCCCTAATTTTTCTTGTTAAGACCAAGCACATGTTAAAATTCACATAACTTCCATTGGTCCTACGAGGGCATGCATTCACGACTCATGCTACTAAGCTTTTAAGTTTTTAAGTTAAACAAACCATGCAGCCTTTCCCTAACTTCATTTTTGAATGAAATATTCCTACGCGCTTATTGAGCATTACGCAATCTCGACTTTGTAATGATAGTCATTAGTTGTTCTAGATTCGTTACTTTGCAATGCACTGAAGCAACTTGCTAAAAATGCATAGACCTCTTTCATTCATTCCATTGAAACATACAAATGACCGATCTTCGATCATGTGTTACTTCCTTTAAAATAGCCAAAGTATTTCAATCGCAAAAGAGCATCCTAGTTCCATAAATTAACCATGCATAATTGCAATACTTTGACGTAAATCAAA